>NC_088310.1:10452077-10805718 GCF_910592395.1 Lineus longissimus
TGTTACTTCAAAGGTAACCCTCTCAGGGTAGGATGACGGACTATTTTTCTATCAAGACGCACGATCTTCAAAATATCAGTGAGCTATTAAACGCGCAAAAAAGGGTCCGACATGTCCGAAGGAGGTGTGATGTCATAAAAATAAATGTGCGTGTTGAGGTGTTTAAAGTCTGCGCAATGCAGTTCGCGTTTACAATAATATCTGGTTGACATGCCTGAGCTGCTCAATTCCATTTGACTTTGTACAAGTTGTTGTTAACTGCCATGTTGGGAATTTCACATTTATCAGTGAGAACTGTTAGAACGGATGTGACCGGCTTCGAGTTCGAATTCGAAGACCTTTATGCATTATTACTTTAATTTAAACTAAAATAATTCATTGCTTATACATCAAACACACACATATTGCCTGAAAGAATATATATTGACACAATCTTCTTCTTCTTATGATTTTTCAATGGATGAAAACGGCTTTTGTCTAATAAGCAAGAACCTAGTTCATACCGTTTTGAAAATAAATAAAATTAAAAGCGTTGGTTATGTGGGGGTACATTTGTTGCACGTTTTGTCAACGTTGAAGGTTGTTGTGACAACCAATGTTACGAGGGTAACAAGCGGACATTTACTCGGGACATGCCGTTTTCGAAACTACCTGTGAGAAAAACGATAGAAAACGATACTTTTCGAGTCCTTTTGTATTCCACCGCACCTAATTGCGATAACATTCGAGTCTTTTCGATACTTTTAGACCCCTACCTGCGGTTTAAATATTATTCCAGTTCTGCAATACGTTATAGGTGTCGCAAACCCACATTCTTATCACAACTGGAATAATTGCTCGTTCTGAATACCTCTCGAACTCTGTCGAAAAAAATCGAAAATACTTCTCAGGCAAAAGCATTAAAATTTTCGGTCATTTACGATCGTTTTCGGTAATATTCGACAGGGATTAGACCAGCAATCACGATAGAATTAACTGTTTCGATTTTCTTCGAAACTTTCCGAGTTCTTGCCAAGCATGGCTTGCCAAGGCCGGGTCGAATTCCGTAAGATTTCCGAGAGACGGTTTAATGACCGTGAAGCATTTCGAGTGATTTTCGAGTGATTTCGAGACCGATGCAGATTCCGAGAGTTTTCCGACAGAAAAACGAGAGTTGCTGTTCATAGTGTCATAGACAAAAACCCCCACCAAATACCTGCTTTCTACGACAAAGATAAACACCCGAAACTTCAGAACCATACAGAAGTTGTGTTTTTATTAAAAGATTAAATAAACTGAGGAGTGCCTTTACTTGTGTACCCTGATAAATGTTAAAATGTTTATTCAACTGGAAAACTGCCTGCTTTGCTTTGCTTGTTAATGTTTGCTCTGCTTTCTTAAGGGATCCATTGCAAGAACAATAACAAGATACTTAACAGATTCAACAAGATCAACGTCCGCATCACCAACTCTGAGGGAAAGACCCTTCTTAAACCTTTTAGATCAGTGGCGTAGTGGTTAGAGCACCGGGCTCATAATCAGGAGGTCGTGGGTTCGATTCTCGGAAGGGTCACTACTGTTTCGTCTTCTTTGAGCAAGGCATTTATGACGTTTATAGAAATTAAAAGTGCCCGTCTATAGGTTTTCAAGATTCGTAGATATTTTTCGTGCGAGAATAGACATCAAAATATTGTGTACTACAGGGTGACTCAAAAAAGTATACCCTCCTTGACTCATCGATTAATCGATTATATGTTAACTACCAAATTTTAGTTTAAGTATAGTATGTCATTAGAAAGAGCTGGAATCCTAAACATGCATTTATTCATTTTTTTCGGGTGAGTCATTATGGTTATTTGACGAAGAGTAATAGTGTCACGGTTTGGGTTTATAGCGATAGCATCAAAATTAAGAGTCAGTGGTTGGGGTTAGCCTTAACATGAAAAGTATGGGTAATGGTTGACGTTAGCAATAGCATCAAAATCAAAGGTCATGGTTGGGGTTAGCTATGGCATATGAGAAGGTAGGGCCAATGTTGGGGTAAGCTACAGCATGAAGAGACTGAGTTAATTGTTAGGGTCAGCAAAAGCATCAAAAGAAAATGTCATAGTTGGTATAGCTATAGTATTATGAGAAGGAAGGGTCATGGTTGAGTTTAGCAATAGCAAGAAAAGGATGGGTAATGGTTGGGGTAAACAACGGCATCAAAATCAAAGGTCATGGTTGGAGTTAGCTCTAGCAAATCAGAAGGCAGGGTCATGGTGGGATTTAGCTATAGCACGAAATGACTGGGTAATGGTTGTCAGAAGGACTTATGGACTGTACCATCAAGATGGTTTGAGGTTCCACTCCATCGCTCCGGGGTAAGCGTCTCAGAAGGACTTACTGAGAGTCCAATGGTGGGGGGGGGGGGGGGGGCTTCCCCCAATGCACTGGCTAAAATATGTCAAAAGGACGGGGTTTGGGGGCTTCCCCATGTCAACAGTTGTGTGAGTTTACTAGAGCTTTCACTTTACATATCATTGTGATGCAAAGGTAAACCTGTCCAGTACCTTTACCCACCGGAATAATATCGAGTTGAATTGTCATCAATTGCTCCCAGCAGCAGTGTTTCACAAAATAACCTTGCATCTTTCTACTGCATGGTTAGGAATCCAATGCCCGTGCTTGTAGTGGCCGTTATACCGAGGGAAGTTCGTTTTGAAATCATACTAGTATTTGTGAATGAATTTTCATGATTATTGGTCTGCCGTTTTACATTTCTCGTTCTGAAAGGGTGAATGCGTTAGACTGGATCTTCATTGATACGTTTCATGATGATTTTTCTTTCAAATGTTGTTAACTATGAAGCGCAGAAGCACCCAGGGTCCGAATGTTTAATGGCACAAAGGACGCGTTATCCCTAACAGTTATGTTAGGCATCATTAAGGACGTTATCTTTGCAGTTAATCCCATTAAAATCTAACGACTCCGTTAAAGTTACCCTTGTTTTGAACATCCCAGCCCCGGAGAACCAATATTCTTAATTCCGAGCATTACGCCGTCTCGAGCATCTCTTGTTCCTCATGTTCCAGGGTTCTGAATTTACCCGAAATATTCCGTAGCCAAAAATCGCTCTCCCGGCAAGCGTGTACTGATGAACTGATGTTATTTGGGTATACAAATACTGGGCCTGCTGTTCAAGGCGCTGCGTTCAAGCAGCAGATATAACCGCCAGACCGTTAACCACGTAAAATAGACAACCCAATAAAAGGTTATCGTCTTAATTCAGCATACTAAATGGAGGTTGGCACATCTCTGCCTATCAATATTCGCATCAATTTGATAATTACCCAAAAAAAGTCACCGGCTTGCAGTTGTTGAATTAATGTTATGAATATATATCCCATTATTTTGTAATAAACCAACTTGCATGATCAAGGCAGTCATCCACACGAACTTTCTCAAACGTGTGAGTTTGTATTTCCGACTAATTGACAATTTGGAAAAGCAAGGCTATATCAGCACCCGGTAAGTAAGATAGGGTCTATGATTAGAACTTGTGAAACAAGGTTTGCTTCTCAGATCAGCCCAGTCGATGCTACATGTAAGTGAACTCCCACATAATCAGAAACTTAGAGACATTGAGGAAGAGTTAAGGGACAAATATCAGCCGATCGAGTAAGAAGGAAAACATGTAAAGATGTGGTCTTTTTGGTGGGAGGGTGGAGGGTCTCGATCGGCTACTATTGGGTTTGCTAAACTCGCGAAAAAAAAACAACAAACAGACAGTTATGGATTTAGTTGGTGTAAAACATGTTTCACCATGTGGCCACATACATTCCGTACACGTTCAGCTAATTTTTAAAGTGAGTAAATTCGATCACTTAATGGCTGTTTTCTTGTATTTTCATTAATTTTATTGGTCAAACTAGTAGGCCCACCCAAGAGCCCTCAGCTACCTAAACTCACCATCCTGCCATGCCTGCAGGGTGATAATATTATCAGCAGTCTCGGTTGATAACTGAAGGAATACATTTTTGGAAAAGAATGCAGTGAGAGGGTTCATGATTTATCAACAATGTTATTTTTGCTCGGACAAACCATGTGCTCTTGTTTACGTATCTTGCTAAGAACAGTCCTATCCGCTGGGCACTGATGTACGGTCTCCAATCAAAGTCAAAGTTATCTTATTCGTAGTACGCGATTTCACTCAGGCATAACTGCAGGGTGTATTCTTGGTGATTACTCTTGCATTATTTGCAGGCAGCCGGGGCAACAGCTTTTTAAGTAATCATCCGCCATCCGTTCCATATGCCAGATTAACTACGAATACGCGACCAAAAATAATTTTGTCTTTGATCGGTCACCGTGTGAAGGTGCTGAGGGATGAAATTATTTTCAGGTCATTCAAGGCTTGCCATTCTCACAAAAGTGAATGCATTAGTTGTTCAGATATTTGGATAGAAGTAATTTTTGGGTTTTGAATATGCACTGTTCTCAATTATTGTTCGAGGCGGGCTGTATATGTTATACCCGATCCTTAGGAAATTAGGTGTTCGCTTATTAAACATTCCAACTGGTGGAACACAACTTTATTTATTATATCGTTATGGTAACGTTTTTTCGTGGTGTATCGGTCCTACACACAACCTCCACGGTAGAGATATTTCGTCTCATTTAAGTTCAAGGCACGAAATAAATTCGTCCAATCAGAACGTCGCTAGCATCCGATTCAAGGAATTTTGTAATGCTGTAGCAGCGATATCCTGCTGACGGACAAAAAAAGTACTATTTTCTCCGCGATCCGCACTGTACTACATCTCGTACTATTTGGCACTTTTCTGGGCTCCGATTGGCCTGTGTGCCACCCAATAAACCGCGAGCACTCGAACAATGTGCTTCGTGCTATTGGGCCTACACACGTTAAATAGTCTTTTGCATTTATATGTAGTTGTGAAAGGGGCTGAATCTTGTTTGAAGTCTTCTTGCTGGAATAAAATCTGTCTATCATAACCTGAAGTCCCTCTGATTTCAGAATTCGTAGTAAAAACGTGAAGATGCAACGACTCCCATTAATGCTATTCGGCATTTTGGTACACCTGGTAATCAGCCAAGTGTCGGCGGCAGGTATGTCATCAGTTCGTAAAGCGACTCGCAGACGCATAGTTTGCATGCAATATATCAATCGCTTGTCTGCAAGAGTCATTGCCAGAGTCAGTCGTCGGGACCTGCGATAAATGTAAAACCCAGGGATGACCGATTTGATGAGTGTGGTCTGATAATGATCGTTATAATAAAAAAAGACCCGGTGTAATATATGTGAGTGTTTCTGTTTTTGAGTGTTTCCTCTCATTGTTTGGGAACGCTCAAAAATAGATTGACAAGTTTTTCTGTGTATCCCCCCTATTGAAAAGTCGTGGTCTCTCTAGCTGCCTATTGTTTGGAAACACTGACACATGGGGAACAACCACAGATGTTACACCGGCTTGACCTCTGCAGTCCAAAAGAGGCCTGTGTATTTCTTCTGGAATAGTGATTTGAAATGCCGAAGACTTTAAAATGAAAGTTATTCTAGGGTTCTATGGGTAGGGAAAATATCAGGTGATCTAAAAAGAAAAACTCATATAAAATTAAACTCCCGCTTTTTAAAGTACAATAAAAATGCAATAAAAATGAAATTATTGAAAATTTGCACTCTTGTGGCCACTGATATTATCAAAGACAGATTACTTCAAAAAACCCACAGCTTAAAAATCAGAAATATACCCTTTCTTTCGGCAGCTGTAGATCAGGCACCCGTCGACCGATTCAGACGATTCTTGTACCACTGATTATGAGCTGCATTTGCTCTAAACTAGATAATCCCTCGTGCAAGCATGAATCATTTCGACCTACTGTGAGATGTGAGAGCCCCCTGTTGGCGGCTTTGTGTAACTTTACCTTGCATCCCTATATTGTCCCTTTGAACAATAGTTCCATCAGTTCATGCATGGAAGAAGAGGCTTTGGGTGGTATCGCAGCAGGATGGTGAACCAATTCATCACTAAATGCAATTTGCATAGGTGACTACACGCAACGATTTTGACGGGCATTTCTTTTAGGCCGGGTCTATTTGGCAAGCCGCTCGCCGAACAGGCATCTTTTTTTGTTCTGTTTGGAGAGCCGCTTGCCAAACAGCACTAAAAAGCCACCCTGTTCGGCCAGCCGGGCTTGCCAAACAGGTAAAAAATCTACCCTGTTTGGCGAGCTGGAGACTTTATACTTTAATATTAATGAGTTCGGCTCTCCATTCAGGACAAGAAAAAGTCGCTGTTTGGTAAGCCGGGCTTGCCAAGTAGTCACTTCCTATCTTTTATTTGACATTACATGTACTTAAACATTAAGGGGAATATGAAAATAAAGTAGGAAAAGTTCATGCATGGAAGAAGAGGCTTTGGGTGGTATCGCAGCAGGATGGTGGGCCAATTCATCACTAAATGCAATTTGCATAGGTGACTACCCGCAACGATTTTGACGGGCATTTCTTTTATTTGACATTACATGTACTTAAACATTAAGGAGAATATCAAAATGAAGTAGGAAGAAATATAGATTAGGAAATGCATGCATTTTCATCAGGATAGACACAGATCCTTTTGAGATTCTGGAAAAACATTTGGTCTTTAGCGAGCATATTTGACACAACATTTTGATTTTGGAGTATATCTAAAAGTATATAAATGTGTTACTTAAAATTCAGAATTACGTAAAAAACAATTAGGACCTGTCGTCCAGTAATTAACATATAATACACTGGATATCTTGGTAGCCATAGTTGTTAACAACCCTGAACGTTCGGTGCCTTTTTTGACCAGCCGATATATGCTGCTGCTAATTTTGCCGATGTACCGTGAAACGATATCATACCAACGGTGCCTTCGTTCGTTTAACCTTAATACTCCTGCGTTTTGTCTCTCGCTCATAAATGAAGAGTAATTCGAGATATGGGCTTACGTGACGTACAGTAGTGTCTGGGGACCGAGGAGGTAGTTGATAAAGCTTGGAATCGATGAAACCTTGGAACCAGTGATAAACCTTGGAATAGTCAGTACTAAACCGTAGAATCACTGTGCAAGTACCGTGTGAAATCGGGTGCGTTCCTTCCACGATTTATACCCTTCCAACTGCCAATCTCGTCCCAGCTGACTTTATTGATAGCAATTTGCCAGTAGTTCCAGAAACCACCTTTTTGTGGTGGATGACGTCATCATGGAATGCATTTAAAATGCGTTGTTTTCGTTAAAATATGAACTTATATTCATGACGGGCCGCAATTGCAAATATCTAATGATTTCTTTTCAATGAAAGCAAAAGAAAGGTTTTGTGATTGTTTTGTATTCCATATACTAAAATAAAACGTTTTTATTAGAAGAATCATTTTGTATATAATGCTCTGATTAAGCTTGGTAGATAGGACAAACATGCACACGGGAATCACTAAAAAATGTGTCCGCTTATGTAGTGGTGGCATCATTCCTACTAGCCCAGGCTAGAGGGAAATTCCCTTTAGCTCAGTCGGTAGAGTGTTGGCCTTATAAGCAAGAGGTCCCGGGTTCAATCCCCGGTTGGACCTTGATGTTTTTCCTCTGTTACATTTGGCGCCCAACGTGGGGCAAGGGTACTAATAATTTGTTTAGATGCGGGTGTGTCTTTGGATAATGAATTAACCCTTTGTATCACGGAAGAACCCGGTTGTGAGGACACAACTTTCCCAAACGGGGGAGTATGTAGTGGTGGCATCATTCCTACTAGCCCAGGCTAGAGGGAAATTCCCTTTAGCTCAGTCGGTAGAGTGTTGGCCTTATAAGCAAGAGGTCCCGGGTTCAATCCCCGGTTGGACCTTGATGTTTTTCCTCTGTTACACTTAGAACTGGTGACATCAGGGAAAGATATCTATATCCCTCGATGTGTACATGAAGATGTGCAAAATCGCTCACAGCGAAGGAATTTGTTCACATTTTTCATCTCCAAACCCGGCTAAAACCTTCGGTAATAAATCTGCATCTACGTTTCTTGTCATGTTAAGATGATGTACGGATAAATGCCAGCCGGTACTGCATGATGTAGTCAATCTTCTCTGTATCACCCTGTATGATCACACCGCTCCGTAGTGGAAATAGGCCCCGTGTGTTGGCGTAGTAAGCGGAGCGCTGATTGGTCCATATAATGGGTGTGTGGTGGGCGTTACGTGTCGTGCATGCCCATATTTGGGAGATCAGTAATGTACACTTGAGGCGAGGTATGACTGGGTTGTTCTAAAATATAGATTGTTGAATCGGATATGCGACTGATTTCTAAACTACCGTCAAATTCCGATCTGATCATGAAAAAATAATCTCCAAATATTGATTCGTAACCACCTTAGGTTCCAATCGCATTATTTCATGTTTTTATGCATTTTTAGGACTGATTCCAAGGTTTATCACTGGTTCCAAGGTTTCACTGATTCCAAGCTTTATCAACTACCGACCGAGGATTCAATTATGCGCTTTTGTTTATAAGGTAAAGATGCGCGTGTGCAGGTGCGTGTGCATGACTGCAACTCCGGGACAAACGAGAAGTTAACAGAGTTCTCCTACAGATGGTGCATCGGGTTTGCATTCACGTGCATTAGTGTCGACTTAGCATTCTCTCAATACACTTCTCTTTTAATGCGTCCTTTTTTGATACATACATTCCAGAACTAGAAGACGATGAAATAGATCATGCTTTCGAAGCATTCGTGAAATGGCGCACCAACAACCGTGGCTTCTGGGCTGAACCACGTAAACCGGACTTCAGTCTCTTGAAGAAGTGGAGATAGCGGCTGATTGGTGCTTCATGTAGCCTCCATCACGTCTCACGGATGCGCCACGGTACATGTAGAACAAGAAATAAAGCATTGTAACAAGACAGCTATTGTTTTGATTATTTATTATTCCTTCTATGATACTAATGATCAAGTCCATGAGCAATTGAATGTTATGTGGAGGCCTGATCATTGGCCTTTTCATAGGAGACTAAAGGATTCTGAATGTCACAAAAATGTTTCTCTCTCTAACTTACCGGTTATTTTGTCAAATTGGCCTTGAACAGGGAAGGGTAGAAAAGCGCCATAGAAGAACTCAATATCAATTATTGTTTCTGTATTATTTGCTATCTTCGCCGCCAGACCGTCGAAGACCCAACTGCAATTGAAACATGATCGACACAAATTAACAGTTTTCAGCAAGTTCATTGATGAGGCAAAATATAAACGCGCTCGATGTCCTTGACATTTTGATTATATTTGGCTGTCGTGAAAAAGCACGAGAAAAAAGGCACGACCCCATAAATACATCGTAACGACAACCGCCACTGCCAGACTGCGTTCATTGAAACAGATGCAGAAATGTGTCTGTTGCATCGACTTCCGATTGATAAAATCCGAAGGTTTCCTGTTACAACAAGAATGACCGAGGGATAGGAGTAGTAAAATGTACACTTGCCTGTGTTTTTTATTATTGCATGGCAAATGTTTGTGCTACATCGGGTTAGTTTCGACAGAGTTATATTTGTTGCGGCCATGTTGGACTCGTCCTCATGCACTAATGAATGCCATACTTCTTTGCAGCAGCTTTGTAAGTAATTATAAGGTAAAATGGGGGTAATTGTAGCCCCTTTTTACCTATAATTTTTGTTACCAGGTAGATTCACTAAAACCGGCCTGCACCTTGTAGTGGCACTTCTTCCAATTGTACAGCCTGCAATTAAAGACACTTGATCTTAAACAATGCGTCTGAGAGACAATACAAGACTCGTGGTCAGGGGCTTCAAATACCCCGTTGCCTTGGGGAATTTGTAGCCCCTGACTAAAATTTAAAATTACATGTTTTTTATGTATGAGAACACTTTTTTCACAGGTTTATGGTCTTTATTGGTAATAAAGCTTTCAATATTATTCCAATCAAGGTTGCCGACGAGATTTTGCTGGTATCAAACGATATTTATTGAACACATTAAGTGGTGGTCGATGCAATCTCTTACCAACAATTTAAACAATATCGTCACAAATCAGACTGATTTTAGAATGTTGTAAAAACACAACGTTCTATCTATCACCTCTGTTGTACATTACATCTTGTGTCAGACAACAGCTTGTGATATTCTGAATTGACTGACGGTCTTGTCATGCGCCATTAAAAACTTTAATTTCAGTTATGGACCATGTATCAACACCATCTATAGCTGGCACCACTTAATGATAATGTAATGTGCCATGAGAAATACTGCTATCTAGTCAATGGAATTGCTTTAACTAGAGACACCAGTAACTTTGAAAATATTAACATTATTTCGAAATAATTTTAGAGGAATTAGTATGAAACATCAAATGTATCATTGTTGGCACATAACGGGTTAACATTGTATCTACATTGGATAGACTAGCATGATACCCGTGGCGCGGGTTGTTTTAGGGTTTTGGCTTACTGTGGGGTTGGGGCAATTTGGGTGAAATGAAATGATATGTTCGGGGGGGGGGGGGGGGTTGTGATGTTGTCTAAACTCCACCACTCTTCAAATTGGTCTCGAGTTATTTTGACGAACTATTTCGCGAATGGTGAAGAGGCAATGGCGTGAAGTTACGAACTTAGTACAACAAATGCTGCGAGCATAGTGGGTGGCAGCACCAGACGGAGGAAGTAGTTCGCCTAGGGTTTTTTCGACACCCTCCACACGGAATCCACTCGTTCCGGAACACTCACTTACTTGTTAATCTGCAGTGGTTAGCCGGTTTTTTGCAGTAAAAAAAATTTAATCGGGAGTTTATATCATATTTTATATTTGCCCCGGGTATTCATATAGGGAGCTGTGCGCTACTTTGCGCCCAGTGCTTGGGTCGGGTGAGGCGGTTTGTTATTATGTGACGTGTGTCACGTGATGAATTCCAACACGGTACTTCAAAAAATTAAGAGCGATTATCAATGTAAGGTGAAAGAGTACGACCAAAATAAAGGGGGAAAATTGCGGAGATGGATGAGTGTTTTAAACATATAGTGGCCCCAATATACTTTCCCGGCTTATTTTCGTATAATCCCACACTTTTGATTTAATAGATGGCTCATATGCAAATTTAGAACTGCTGAAATGGCCCCTTATGTTGATGAGTATGCCCATATATAGAAAGAACAAAAAATGCTATTTCTCCAAGATCGCTGCAAAGTTTACCCATTTAACCCGGCGAGGACCATCTCCATATCAACCACGACTTTCAGGAAAAGTTTCGAGCTCATCCGATCTGAACTGACGGAGGAGATGTATGACAAACTATTTCAGCTCTACGTCCATTATAGTAGTGATTTATGATCAAATAATATAATTCGGGTAAAAGAATTAAAAATCTTGCATTTTCATGATTTATGACATGATATATCGAGCTATTTATAGGGGCTACAAATACCCCGAACCAACGGGCTACAAATACCCTGAGGGTACCTTGGTCAGAAAAGTGTTTCTGAAGAATTTACTTTTAAAAATGACATCAAATGCCGCATACAACATTCTCTACACTCAATACTGATCACCTGAACCAAGTTTCATATATATCAATGCTCTGCAAGTATGGAAAATGTGGACCTGTAAAAAGTTTGATCCCGACTTTTTTGTGCATGTGTCTGGTTTGTTTTCTTCTTATAGCCAAAGCTCTTACATAACATGTTGCATAATCCAAAACTATTGATGTTGTGATACTCAAGAGTCACCTCTTTCATATCCATGCTTTGGTTGGCTGAATAGTTCCGCGGTTACCACAATATGAATCAAAAACATTATCAGGGGCTACAATTTGATCGGGGTTACAAATACCCTATTTTACCTTATATATATATTTATTTATTCCTCCTATGCAGAAGAAGATATACAAAATAGTATACAATAAATTTAACAGAGTGTATGAGAAGTGAGTGCATTATTTACAGGTAATTTGGTAATTAATTGAGTGAGCTGGTTAATACCAGCACTCCGCTGCAATTGGCAGCAATGACATGTTGTCTACTAGGTCGCAGCCAGGTATTTGCTTACCTAGCAATGTCTCTGTTAGATCATAGTCATTCATGTTCCACAGTGCCGCGGACACCTCTACAGAGCATTCGTCTACGGCTCTTTCCCAGAATAGGTCTCGCTTTACCGCGAGACCCGAGCACTCGCAGAAGAGATGTCGTGGTGTGTCCGTGTATGCGCTTTTACAATGTGAGCAATATATAGGCTCTTGCAATATGACAAATGTATTCAGCTTTGCAAGAAAAGCATATCTATGTTTACTCCTCGGGTCCTTTTGGGCGGACAGCCAGAGGAGGGACGGAAAGTCCAACGTTTTCTCAATGTTCAGAATTCTGGTTAGTTCGCAGTCCTTGTTACACGCGGACACGAAGTTAACATTTTCATGAGTCTCTATGGCTAATCGTACAGTCGATTTCCAGACGGATTTGTGAGAGAAAAGAGCTGGGTCCGTGGCGGCTAGTTCTAAGTAATCCGATAGATGATATTTATATAATGTGTCCCTGAGCAAGGGAACATAGCCAATGCACTCCTTACTGCGGGTAGTTCTGTCCTGCATGGATAGGTACCTGAGTCTGAATACCGTCCACGGGAGTTCGCATGGCGCTTTACTTAAGGCTACAAGTTGACCAAGGAACTGGAGACGTCTAGCGTCCACTGAAGATTGAATACAATGGCTCCCGATCATTGCTTGAGCCACTAAAGTCCTAGTCATTCTCGGAAATCCTTGCATCCTTTTCAAGCAAAAGCGGTGTGCCCTTTCGAGGATCATCGTTTCGCGCGCAGACAGATTGTCCCAAATTTCACTACCGTAGAGCGCTCGGGGGAGGCATACGGTGCAGTAGAGTTTGAAAGACGAGGCTGGATTAAAACCAGAAGGTTGAATCCCCGGACCTAGGATGCACATTAACGTATTTTTCAGCTTCTGGGCGGCGGCTATTACTTGCCTCAATGGCTTGGAGTGCTTATCCTGGGATACCCCAAGGTGCACACAAACATCTGTTTCCCTGACGGGTTTGTTACCCAAGTGCCAATTGCGGAGTGGCTTCGCTCGTTCCCACTGTCTCACGCTTTCACCGAATACTATTATCAGGCACTTTTGTCCATTGTAGTCGTATCTCCACTTAATTGCATACTGGTCACAGCACCCCATCATGCCGTCTAATCCAAACTTTGAGAGCGATACCAGGGTGAGATCGTCCGCGTGGCAAGGCGATCCACAGTTCACGTCTTCGATTTTAGCACCGACATCTAACTGATCTAGGTTGTCAAGAAGTTCGTTGATGTAGAGTAGGTACAACCAGGTTGAGAGTACACCACCTTGTCTGACAGACTGTTTTAGCGCAAACCACGGGGACATAGTATTACTGACAATCACGCAACTTTCAGCATCCACATAGCAGTTTTTGGTCAAGCGCCAAAGCTTGCCTTGCACCCCAAAATTAAAAAGCTTGTAGAAGAGCCCGTTATGCCAGACGGTATCGAAGGCTTTGGATGTATCCAAGAAGCACTCGTACACTTTCGAGTTCCTTTCGAGATTGTGACGGATTGTTTCCTGGAGCACGAAGGCAGTGGATACACAACTGCGCTTCTTTTGGTAGGCACTTTGCTGGCGATTAGGGAAAACTATATTGTTGTCTTGCGTCCATCGATTCAGTTTCTCTAGCATCAGTTTTTCTAACAGTTTGTACAGAACAGGTAGCAACGTTATCGGACGATAACTCCCTGGTTCGGCCCGATCCTTTCCCCCACCCTTATGTATAGTGTGGATAACTCCTTTCTTGGCACTGGCCGGTACATGCTCAGATGTCAGTATCACGTTAAGGAGATTTGTGAGCGTTGTATGGAGGATGCGACCTCCATATTTGATGTGTTCGTTCGTAAGGGAATCGTGACCTCCTGCTTTCCCACACTTAAGTCCACGAATCGCGCGCGTAACTTCCTCAAAAGAGAAAGGGTGGTCGAGGCCGTCTATATGTATCTGCTTTGACCTTTCGTCCATGTCTTGCACTGACCTGTCTACGTCACACCTAAACGTTTCATCATATCTCAGGTCGCATTTCGGAGAATAAAGCTCTTCAAAATATGCGGCCCACTTATTCGCGATGTCCGAAGTGTCATAACACATTTCCCCTTTGAAGCGCATAGGGGGAGGGGGCCTGTTTGGCGTAAGTTTACGGCTTTTTAGCAGTCTCCAGAATTTGTCCTGGTCTACCTCGGCAAGCTCGTCCAGTTCTGCATAGAAATTCGCCTCCAAGTCGGCATTCTGCTTTCGCAGAGCCGCTCTGAAAGCCCGTTTGGCCTCTTTGTACAGTTTGAATTCCTCCGAGTCCGCGGATCTGGGTTTGTCTGCTTGCACCCACAGGTGGCGTGCCTGTTTCATTTGCTGATAGATAGGCTTGAGTTTTTCATTCCAGTTCGGTCTGCACTTCTTACGCGAATTCCTCCGTTTGGGAATGGAGAGATCAGCTGCGGTCCCACCACCCTTGATGCTTTTGCGTTTGATTGGTTCGGAAGTCGGACAATCGTCTGGCCGGACTGCTTTAGCCTTATCGGACAGCCATGATCTAAACAGATCTATCTGCACAGTGTTCTCTCCTGTCAGCTCGAGTAATCTTTCGACGTACGAGTCTTTAGGGAGGTTTGAGAGTTCTCCTTGAAAGTGGCCGTACCAGGCCTGATCAGCGGGTATATCGCCACTTTCGCCATTGTCGGACCACATGGATGCCTGTGAGGAAACCGAAGGAGAATTTAACTCCTTTGAAAGTCCTTCTGGCGTGAGATCTGCGTTGCTCTCAAAACTCATTGTGACATCATTAGATTCCTCACCTCTAGTTGTTTATATTCCGGTTGAAGACGGGTAAGATAGTCCTCGCTATGTTGGGTTATCCGAAGAAAACTAACACCGGTCCTTGAAGATCGACTAGCTCTGCCGCCATCTGGTACTTTCTAAGTGAATAACACCAATTTGTTCATGGCCCATTAATATGATAATTATGGACTACGAGAGGCTTTATTTGAACACCCACCAAAAAATTATACAGTAACGTCAATTCTATGATCTTGCACGTGTTTCATTGACCTTCTAGATGGGAAGCTTAATGCTATAATCTTGAAGGTAACTGCTTTAAAGCTGAACTGCATGAAAAAAACAGAAGTGTCCATGTTTAAAAAAAGACCATCGCGCTGGGAGACCACCGCGCCCCAGCGCGGTGGCCGAGAGAAATGCGCTTTCAAACGCCCGAAACACCCTTCAGAGGTCAGCCAGAAACATGATAGTCTACGGCGAAACAGTGGCGCTGCCGTAAGTCTGTCAGCAGAACACCGGAAGTGCTGGGTCATGAGTGTGGGTACACATACAATTACACGTAGACCATTCCAACCATGCTGACGGAATACAATGTACTTCCATTTTCGAATGTGTGCACTGAAGAGAACATGAAAGAAAAAATTATGGAAAACAAATGAAAAAAATCACTCCCCGTCAACAAATAAACCTACACCGCTATTTGCGGGGAGAACGTACAAGAAAAAATGCTATACGCCGGCTCTCAGACCATGGACGTGAAAAAAAATCGATAGTAGGCCTATAGTACAATACAAGCACGTGGACAATCGGCAGGGGCGAATCTGTCCGAAAAACACCCTAAAAGTAGAAATATAATCTGTAAAAGCACGAGAACTAACAGAGAGAATATTCACCTAAACGCCATCATGGATTATCCGATGAAAACGAGCGTAAATACAGAGAAAGTCTGCTATTCCGTCCTGAAAGCCGCCTTAAAAGATTCCATAACGCCATGTTTTTCTTCCACGTAGGCCTACTCACGACCTTCTTTGACCAACATGACGTAAGCGTGGTTTGAGGTTGATCAAATGTTATTCGCAATCCCCCATCTAGATAGCATTTTTTATTTCATTGTTCGAAAATTCATATTGTTCATTTTGTTGTCTCCCAATACTGTCATCTCGCCTGTATCCCGATTTTTGCTAACGCTAGTATGCCTATTATCGCAATTGCTTAGCCCATGTACGCTAATCTTGGGTGAGAACAAGAATATATAGGTCTTTGTCGGAGGTTGCAAATAAAAATCTGGCTCCGCAATTTGCGTTGCCTCTATGAACGAGACAGGGGTGGATCCCTACAAGTAGAATGACCAAGAGCTTGAATAAACGGTACAATAATTGGGACATTCAGCTATTTTCGTTATCTCACACGGGGCTTCAGGGTTAGGTCGAAGGTATACCCTCACCCCAACCCCCCGGATTCACAACCCTTGTGACACAGATATTTGCTTGTCGGTAGGTCTAACAAGGGATCCCTGTCTCATTCCTGTCTCATCTACATCCCTGTCTCATTCCTTAAGGCGACACAAACTGCGGAGCCGGGTTGTTGTTTGCAACCTCCGACAAGGACCTGTTCTTGTTCTCGCACAAGATTAGAGTACATGGGCTAAGCAACTGCGGTAATAGCGCACAGCAGAAAAGCCTGAAGCGCTACTGTAGTTAACGTGCATACGTATCCAATGTTAACAATGTTTCTCATGTCCATGGATTCGATTCAAATGGCTTAAATTTGACTTAAAATGGCCGCCAAAAGAGATAAACGCGCGAATGAAGCAACTCGACTTTTCTGAGCTCCGAGAGAGAACCACATGAATATTCACACTGTTTTTTAATCAAAATTCTATTTCAGGGGGGGGGTGGGGGTTTACCCCTCGACATATGTGTTTTGATTTTTGAGACTTTAGTAATAATATCCAAAAGACGCTAAAAATTGATATAATCCCGAATTAATGAAGTAAAAAACGGGCAGGCGTTTCGGGCAGCGACATGTATTCATCCACTCGAGAAAGTGTATAGTCCGTTCTGAACTGTGAAGCGGTGGTAAATACATGACTGTGATGGGTGAAAGTGGATTTATTCTTTCAATTCTTAATCTAGAGAGCCTGGCCATAACAGGGATGTACTTTTTGATAATTAATTTTCAGGAAATATTGTGTCACTGGCCAGTTTCGAACTTGTATCCTAATAGGCCCATATCAGTCCGCGAGTGACGATTTGATGGCAATGCTGTACACAAATCAATTTTTCTCAGACAATCGGTATTGGAATTTTTTGAATTTTTACAATTATTTTGATAAAAGCCTCTTCATAACAAATATAAAATTTGGTGGGAATTAAAGCACCCTTGGTGTACTATTTTCAATAACCTATGTTCATTAAAATGTACACAGTATGTACACACGGGCTAATAGAAGTCTCTGGCCTTTCGAGGAAAAAAAGTTTATTTTGAGATTTCAATAAACCTTTTGAACGAATTCCACATGGGCCGTGGTGGGATCCGAAGACACGTTTAGGAGGAATGTATGTTTTTATGGGGTACCATTGGTTTTGCAGACCTTCTGGTTTTTCCTAGAGAATAATCAATATTCGCTAGCAGGCTTTTTATGCTCCGAGATATGAAGAGGGTTCTTTGTTCCTCAGGTTCTTTGTTCATCAGTCTCAGGTTCCTCAAGAATCAAGTCTTCCAGTCTCTTGGCCTTCAAAAACCCTTTCCAACCAATTTTTTATGCATTTACCATTCGGCTACATGTTGGTGGGGGAAAAACATGATCCCTGACCCCTTGAATTGGTTGCCCAGGTACAACTTCATGCAATTGTCTCAAGGAAGCCACCAGTACCACCTCTTGGCGGTCTTGCAAGTATCATGCCAGTGAAAAGGAAAGGTAATGATGATTGAGTGTTGGCGTTAGGGTACCATCAGAGGAGTACCTCTTCCTCGCTCTGGGTTAAACGTGTCACAGGACTGTACTATCATGAAGGTTTGGGGGTTCCACTCGAGCGCTTCGGGGTAAGCAGCTCGGAAGGACTTATTAAGAGGCCAATAGGGGGTTTGAGGGGCCTTCCCCCAATGCACTGGCTAAAACATGTCAGAAGGACGGGGGTTGTGGGCGGGGGGGGGGGGGCTCTCCATGTCGACAGTTGCGCGAGCTCAATAGAACTTGCACTTTACATAAGAATCTGCCAGAGTGCCAGACTACGATAGTCCGGACACCTTTCAGGGGGGGGACATTTTCAATTTCTTTGCCGGCTATTATGATGATGGAGTTGAGTTACTGCTAAAGAGATACATGGAGAAAACTGTCAATCATAACAAAAAATTGGCGGAAGAAACTATAGCATGTTCCAAACTAGGGGATTTGGGGGTTTCTCTTGGCTTCTGATTTCTGAACGCGACGTTCAAGCCGCAAGGCCAATCTGACTATCCACTAGATGAGGGATTGCGAATAACATGGATCAACCTCGAACCACGCTTACGTCATGTTGATCAAAGAAGGCCGTGTGTAGGCCTACGAGGAAGAAAAACATGGCGTTACGGAATCTGGTGAGGAGGCGTTCAGGACGGAATATAGCAGGAGTTCTCTGTATTAAAACTCCTTTTCATCGGATAATCCACGATGGGGTTCAGGTGAATATACTTTCTGTGAGTTCGTGTGATTTTACAGATCATTCTACTTTTAGGAAGGTTTTAGGATGTATTTGCCCCTTTCGATTGTCCACGTGTTCATATTGTACTAGGCCTAGTATCGATTTTTCACCTCCAGGATGTGAGAGCTGGCGTATAGTACGTTCTCCCCGCAAATAGCGGTGTAGGTTGATTTGTCGATGGGGAAGGGATTTTTTTCTCATCTATTTTCCATGATTCTAATTTGTAACTATTTTATTTCAGGTTCGTTCTCATCAGTGCACACACACGAACATGGATGTACATTGTATTCCGTCAGTATGGTTGGACATGGCCTACGTGTAATTGTATGTGTATCCACACTCATTATCCAGCACTTCCGGTGTCCTTGCGGTGGTCTTTTTTTAAACATGGACGCTTCTGTTTTTGTTCATGCAGTTCAGCTTTAACTAATAGTGGAAACCAGCTAAGCTTAATAGTCTTATTGGTGTCAAGAACGGATAATTTCAATCAAACAGGCATGTAAAATCGGCGACGACCACAACTATAGCATCGAAGGATACAAATGTATGTCGAGTCATCTTTTTGATATAAATATATGATGAGGGGACACATGAACGACGCAGTAAATAAGACACATATAAATGTCTACTGATCGACATGTTATCAAAAAGTATCTCGGCCTCATAGCGTTCAGTATTATCCTTGATATACTGCATATAGTGTGGAAAAAAATGGATATTTGCAGCAGTCAGAAGAATAGACCCAACCAGTACGACGGTCCTTGCTTTGTCCATGGTGCACAGCCTTTTGCAGCCACTGGAAACCGGACGGCCACGGCGCGGCCTATGGACATGGCAACAAGATAAACCGGAATGCAGATTCTCAAATGGGGATTTCTTTTTCTAAATGACTATAACTTGTGATGACTAAATATATGGTTTTTCTTATCTATGTTGATTCTAAACTTCTTTAACATTAGTACTGTCAACGTGGTGTGTCCGTGTCAGCTTGTAGAAGAGCAACGTTTGGGCTGGTACTAGTCACTAGGACTAGTCTATGACCACACTAACCTTGCACTCTTAACCAAATGAGGAGTGAACAAGTCTTCACACAGATAAGTTTATCTCTAAGAGGTGTAGCTCTTAACTAACACATACAACTGAGAAGACAAATCCCAAATTCAGTGCAGTGCTAAAACTTGCACTTTCTAAATGGAGTTTGATACGGTGCAGCGCTATATCTTGCACAACTGATCGAGAAGACAAAATGCCAAAGTCATGTTCAGCGCTATAACGTAGAATGAGTTCAGCGCTATAGCTTAACCTCGGAAGAAGGAGTTGAGTGCACATCACAGCTCGGGCTTTCCACACTTGGCTTGTTCATCGCATTTGATCTGTCCTTTGTTCAATTTGAGATGTTGCATTCGTGTTGCGATGCTTCTTGCTTTTGCGGCCTTGGTGTTCTGCCAGAACTAACTTGGGTTATCTTTCAAGTTGGCGCTCGCGCTTCTACATTTACGGTTCATTTGGCCCTGCACAGTTTGGTTCTCAGTTTTGGATCCTCGAGGTTCATGTATCGTTGTGCATCTTTTATCTTTACATTTTCCTGATTTCCACGCTTTTTTGCGGGCCTTTCCGGCGGATCAGTCGGCGCATGCTCGTATTCATCCAGGGGTGGGATGTCCTGACTGGAGTGATCTTCTCTGAAAAGTTGGAAGTTATGTGAAAGCTGGCGGGGCAAATATACATTCCCCAGCAAAGCCAAAGTCGATCACCCGGGAATGTCCGCGATGAGCAGTTGTGCATTAGGATCATTTACTGGATAAACCCATACACCTAGTATGTATTTGAATATATACTTGCCAACCCCAATGCACAAATCGAAAGCGAGGCATTCTCTGCTGACACCGCAGGCTGCGCGCACTTCTAACGAAGTGTCCAGAGGTCCGTATACAATAAATTCGGACGAAAAAGTCTGAACACAATTCAATCAAAGGCCTCCGCACTGTTTCGGTAAGGCTTTTATTCAAAACATGGTAATGCAAAGAGAGATTTACCAGAGTCTTTCAGATAAATTTGCAAGACTCTGGATTGAGAAACATAAGAATGTATGTTGAGACAAACCTGGCGATCAACCGAAGAAATTAGAGTGATGTGTTGGCGTAGATTATTTCCATAGTTTGGTAAATTGATCTCTGCATTACCATGTTTTAATGAAAACCTTACCGATACAGTTTCGGAAGCCAGTGCCAAGCGCTCGGCTCATGTCCACACTTCTTCGTCCGAATATACAATTGACTATTATAAACTCCAGTCCTGACCAAGAGCCGAGGCATCAGGTGCACTGCCGGCTGCACTGCAGTCATGCAGACGACAATCTATTGGGATTAAACAGTCACTCAGTTAATTAAAGAAGTCAATTTATTGACGTTACTTTAGACCATGTTATTGCCATAATCAATAGAAGGAGTATCTTTTCCCGTGCCAAACAAGAATCAATGTGGAAACCAGGAGATCGGGCATTTTATTTGACATAGCACCCACGTGGTTGAAGGGTATTTTAAGTTATCAAAATAACTCTTGGCATAGGGTTTTCCATCCAGAAATCACGTAACCATGAAAACTGGGTGGCTCAACAATATGGTGGTAAATAACAACGTCAACGGGTTTATATTAGCGCGTTTTATGTTTGGATGTCGAATGGCTCATGTATGGACACAAGGTTCTTGTAGCTTGCTCTTACCAGCAGGGCAAACTTCGAACAACGCTAGTTCTTTCCTGCCTGTCGTGAATATGTCTCCAAATAAAACTTGAGGTGGACCTTGAAAGAGGCCTCCCCAGGCTGATAATGCCAATCGGTGATGAGACGACACCTTGAGACGACACGTATACAGAGGGTTCTCCAGACAGAGCCACAGCCAACAAGACGAACTTTTTTATGATGAGCGCTATATATCTAGCCTGCAGCTGGTTGTGAATTTGTCACCGATTCTGGCCACTGCACTGTGATTTATCGAAACTTGGGAACGCTTTCAAATACATCAGCCAATTCATGGACAAGATATCATTAAAAAATTCGAAGTCGTATTATCCGTCTTTTACAAGGATCTATCGCTAGATAAGATAGCTGAAATTCAGTCTCGAAGCTGAATCGTACAGTCGGACACCTGAAAGGTGCACTGCCCCTGCACTACAGATTAATTGATGTACAATTACAGAAATTGTTGGGGTTGGATAGGTGCAGTAAAACACTTTGAAACACATATTTCGCAGTCAATACTTTTATTTGAAAGTGATTCTTACACTGATAAAAAACGAAGAAATCGACATTTTACTAAACTTAGTTTCCCATATTGAGCTGATTTAGTTCGTTGGCGACGGTGATGACATTTTCATTAGTATTGGCTTGGTTGACGTAATCTGCCACCAGGAAGTTCACCGTCTGGCCTTGCTTCTTCCGTTCGTTGTAACATGACATGGCACTGGGCCTGATGTACCGGTTACACTGAAGTAAACAAACATAAACATTCAAGTAAGGTATATATAGCACTAACGCTCGGAGCACACGTACGTAAATGTAGGCGAGATCATGTCCCATAGGTATCTATATAAATCCTATCTATGTACAGCAAGTCTGTGTTTATAATTGAGTAAAAAACGAACGATTTTGTTTGTTGGCGTCAGTGTCATTGGCGTCAGTGTCATGGTCGCCTATCGTCTTGGGCGACAACAAGATGCTACAACACAAAACGTTCAGCTTCCTATTAATCACGATTGATAAATGATCTTAAAGACATCTGCGACACGATCTTGCAGGTGGTTACTACGGTGCGCCCCCAGCTTCAGAAAATAATATTTTGTGTCTGACACTGCATGAGGCATGATTATGGAAAACATCTGATTCGCAAAGTGAAGAATTTAAATTTACGCCTCAACTGAAAAGTGGCTGTTTACTCTTACAAGAGAAGCTCAAATGAACAATCTGTCGACTTATCACACTGTGACTAATGCATGTATGTCATTTGGAAACAGAATTGTAATCTTTGAAAAGTGAATCATCTCTGGGTGACGTAGACTGCATGTATATTTCAACCTCTTCTATTGAATAAAATTCTTCTGGTTTCTCATCAAAAAGCCACTGAGACAATTCCATAGCCTTAAGCGACTGGGAGGATTACTACCTTGGATGGGATGCTGGTCTATCGCAGGTAAATGATTTAGTGCCAAACGCTTGATCGGGGGCGGGAATGTGTGCCAACGTCTTTTATAGAAGGTTGTTCAAAGCTCCGCTATCTGCTAACGGTGGCTTAGCGGCCGCTAAACCACCGTGATCTTAGCATGCCGCCAAATTTGTGCCGTTAGGCTTTGCTGCCCCCATGTCACCGCTAAAGTTAGCGAAACCTCAAGGGCTCTGCCATGGCGTGACGCCAAGTTTTAGCGGCGCCCAAAGGGTTCCGCTAAGTTTAGTAGCTGTCACTTAAACTTAGCAGTCGCTAAACTAACCGGGCTTTGAACAACTGGGCTTCTTGGTTAGCAGGAGATTATTTTGAGGTTGCCAATCTTCCATCTCGTCATCTCTCCTTGATGCTCTTATCCTAGCCCCAACTTTCTAAGATCAGCGAAACGATAGTGACTCAAGATGATACTTGCTTAGAAAATCGGTATTATTAGAACATACATAAGAACTCATTTCTAGGCTTGAAATAAGTTTATTCTAAGATAAACATTGGACTGGGAATTCGAAGTATTTCTCTGGCGTTCTTGTTGTCCAAATTCCTGAAAAAAAATGTGTGAACTTAGTCTTGCATTGATCATGAATTCAGATATACTAGTACACATGTACATCGATTGACGGTCAAAGATAGATTGACGCTAGTGTTACTAAATACAGAATCGGAAACTTCGTTCCATTTTCTGTCGATCGCTGCGCTTATGTAAAGTATTTAAAGTACTTTGAATCATCATGCCAAGCTGTGCTAATCAGAAAACGCTATTTTCTGAACAAGGACAATCATAGCGCCTTCTAGCCCAACTGTTGCTCCAGCTGAACCGGAATTAGAATCGTCATTCCCTGCTCTGCTCGGTGGACAAATTACCCCTTTGGCAACCCGAGCGTGGCCGTTGCTCGGCTGTAACATGCTGAATTATGATTTAGATGAGCAATGTGCTTTATTTTCTACTTGATTCCAGCATGAAAATTTCGAACGAAAAATTGTCATACGCACCAGTAGGAATGTTATGGCACGATGTTCTTTTAATAGCCTGAAAACAACGACAAAACCTTGATATAGTACAGTAATTTGCTTTTAAAGGGTTAATATAGCCAGCAGCTAGGCAGGCAAGATAAAGTTACACAAAGTTGGTAATAGGGGTCTCTCATATCCCGAAGTAAGTCGAAATGATTCACGCTTGTAGTGACGATTTAGTGCGGAATCTGACATGACCCAGGACCCTCACAGTGTATATAAGTCACCTGAGGATGGCCGAATTAGCCCCTCTGCTCTTGCCTATAGTCCCCCTTTAAGGTACAAGTGATAATCACTCGAGGTGTATGCGACAAATGCCACAGGAAGATAAGTTTTAAAATGATAACGTTTTTTTCTTAGTAACAACAGTTCTTTTTATTGTTGGCGACATTTGCTGCACGTTTCATGAGTTCCGAGTCGCAGTTCACCTCATGACCGCAAGTTTAAGTAGAACTGCTTAGTTCTCTTTGAGAACCGTTCCTGGGGTATGGGGTGTGGGTTTGCACTGTTCTAACACTGGAATTTACATCTCTGTTCAAGCAGTGGTATACGATCTTATAACTCCTACCTGGACAGATACTGACTCCTTCCCTCTTCCTGTATTCTGATACCGTATTGTACTGAACTTGTCCTGTGCTAGCCTGTGTCACATCTATAAGTGGCTGATAACTCGTGTGGAGGTGACAGGTTGTGTCAGCTCCAACGTAGTCGACAGCCTTGCAGTCGGCCGTTCCGGCGCAGTAGTCGCTGCAGCTATCTGCGGTCCAACCTCGTTCTTTGCCATCAGCGCCTTTAATTGGATAGGCACCGTGGGCGTGCTTGCCAGGGTAATGGATCATACAATCTTAATCAAAACACATTTCATTGATTAGTCAAGATTTAAAAGATGAATTGATGTTCAGATTATATCTATGACAAACTTTGTGACACAGGCATTGTCGACAGAAATTCGCTGCCATAATCGTGATTATCTAGTTGTGCATTTGAGGGTTAAGCTGTAAATGCATCTAAGTATTACTTCGTCGACAAACGCGGTTCTCTGGGCTGCGACTACGCGGCAATGTTTCGTCATTTCACCCTGCACTGCACCCAGACAATGCAGAAATCGTATGCCTTGCGAAAATGAAGAGAAATTGCGCCAAAGCGCATTTTAGTGGAAACCTTGCTACCCTCCCTATAAAAATGAGGCATTCATTCATTATTATCATCATCAGGTGCAGAGCAGCATATTAACACTGACACCTCTGCAGCATGCGTTGTCGCAATGTCATGCAGTGTAAACCTACCCGAACATAGGGGCAACTGAAGAAGCTCTGATGATAATGCTTCGCTTCGACGGAGTCGGAAAACGTAGCAGTAAATATTAAAAAATATGTTCAAAAGCTTACCCTGGTCAGGATTCGCTTCACCTGAAGTAAGAAAAAAAACACAATATAGATGAGGTATTATAATGAGAGGCCAATAAAAACATGTACGGGTCTCGGAGGACACTTTCAACTCCAAGGCTTCTCTACTGCGGGGTTGAAACTGGATGCGACATAAATGCTATCATAAACCGGGGAGACGCTTACAGTCCTCAAAAAGACTACCAACCCTGATTACAGTGATCCGGTCGTCCTTTGAGAAGGCCTATCGTTATTTTCTTACACTTTAGTTCACTTGTGAATATTCGACTTATAACAGTGGAAATCATAAAGAGTATACACGCGTTACAAATACCATTGGACTCGTGAGAATATTTATTTATAGTGTTAACGTGGGACAAACCAAAAATGTGCAACAGACGTCTTGTCGCCCGGTCTTTGGGATAATATCGGCGTATAAAATTGACCGGGCACTTTTTAATTTTTTCAATTTTTAGAGTCTCAAATAGACAGATTTCTTCGAATCCTTTTACAGTAAGTCATAATCAAAACGTCAAAGAACGGACCACAATATGATTATGTTCTATCTGAATACTGATAACTGCAGGGTTTAAAAAGGTAATATTTTCGTGATATTTTGTTGTCTGGATATTTTCATGCAATCATTTAATTAAAGAAAACTGGTATGGCATTCACCCTTTATTAAATAAAGTAGCTTTGGTAAGAATTGAAGATTTTATTCAGAATGTTCAAGTGTATGTAAACTTCCGGGCACGACTGTCCAATGGAAAGCTAAACACAATTTGGTAATTTGATAAAATGCAAAACTTACCAGTCTTATCAAAGAAGTGATTGGCTGGATTCGCAGTTGTTGTACTTGTACAGCTTTTACTCTTGATGTAGCAGTGACTAGCTTCATTCCACAGGAAGGCCGCGCAGGAGCTGGTTACCTTACATTTGTCACTGCAGGCCTGCAGGTTCAACACTTGAAAGCTAATGTCATTTCCTGGACAGTCGCCAGGACGATAGCCGAGGCCATTTGCACAAGCAAATGCTTGGTAAGTGGTGGCTGAAAGTACACGGTAACGAATGTTAGTCTGATGAATCCAGTTATCGGATACTGCCGGTGTGACAGTATTGTGAGACATCGTCTTTCGCCCGGGTTATGATTATATATGAGACTCCAGGGCGGCTCAAGGAGAAGTGCAGAGAAGTGACCATTTCCAAATAGGAGTTCAATTTTAGGAAATAATATCAGTATTTATAGGTCTAATACAGGCTATCTATCAAATACTGGCGTCATAACATAACAACAAGATGTTTGAAATTCAGACTTGAAATCTCGCTTGTGTCGCGCGATCAGGCCAGTGCTCGACGATGAGTTCGAGACTAACACCTCGTTGTCCGCAAATCTCTTCATCCGGGCCGAGCCTACTTGATTAGCAATTCAAAATGGCTGCACTAGACCCTGGTAACACCTCTGCATCAAATGCCGCGTCACCACCAGAATCTAGGGGTACCTAAGTATGTCTGACCTATCTGTGTGTTTTATGTGTACATTGTGTAGCGATGAGTCGTGTTATACATCTAAGGTACATCTAAGAGGACAGAGAGACGTAATCAGGAATGCATTGAGAGCAATAAGAACCAGAGGTGAAATTGTTTTGAAAGGAATGTGGGGCATGTCGAAGGACACTGGGGTTAGGTTGAGACATGAATAAGCACCGAAATGTGAAATCATTGAATAAAAATTTTGCTAGGGACACACTGGTCATCCTTTTTAGTCGGAGTTCCGCTGCGGTAAATCTGGTGCAAGAACAGTTCTGATATGGTTGATTGAACTGCTTCGTTTTCAGTCATCTGTGACAGTAAATTGGATTGCATGGTGTCATAAGAAAGAGGGCATCATTAAGTAATAAATGGTGGTTGCCAATACCCAAAATATTTAGCCATGTCCAGGAAATTAACAAATCAATCTCGGTTTCCTTTTTTTTAAAACAGCCTCTATAGACATTAGGAACGAGATATAGTAATGTCATTATTAGTAATACCTAATAACCTTGTAGATGGCTGTGATGCCAATGTGCAAACGTTGAACATGGGGTTACTGTGAATCTGTTCTCGTTCTTCTCAGATCTTTCCTAATAATATGACAAAGAATATTTCCTTAATTTATGATGGCTTGTTTGTTATAAATTACTTACGTTCTGTTCTCAAAACACCATAAAAAGATCCAATGCCGTATTCTTCAGCATTGCCCAAAGGTTAACATACACTTGAACATTTTGAATAAATTCCACAATTCTCACAACAACTACCTGTTTTAATAACTGCTGCATGCCATACCTATTCTTGGTATGGTAACAGGCAAAAATTGGCATTGCATTTAGATCCTGCAGTTAATAATCTTGAAATGTACAGCAGAATCGTACTCTGGTGTATCCATTCTCAGACTTTCTGTGAAGATTGACTTTCGGTGTAGAAAATTCGTAAAAGAAATCTGTCCTAGCTCATTCTTACATTGCAAAATATATAACATATTAGATTTTGAGATTCGCGATATCATCGAGTGGACAGAATTCTTTTCGGTCCGTTTTTAGAAAGTCAAATAATGGAATATAAAATCGAATATGATTCTGTTCCATCTAAATACTGATAATTTCAGGACTTAAAAAGGTAATATTTCTTGAAATTTGGTTGTCTGGATATTTTCATGATGTTTGCATGCAATCATATAATATAATTCAAGAAAACGGGTATGGCAAACACCATTTATCAAATAAAGTAGCTTTGGTACGAAATTGATGATTTTAATCAGAATTTTCAAGTGTATGTAAACTTTCGGGCACGACTGTTCAATGGAAGGCTAAACACAATTTGGCAATTTGATAAAATGCAAAACTTACCAGTCTTATCAAAGAAGTGATTGGCTGGATTCGCAGTTGTTGTACTTGTACAGCTTTTATTCTTGATGTAGCAGTGACTGGCTTCATGCCAAAGGAAGGCCACGCATGAGCTGGTTGCCTTACACTTGTCACTGCAGGCCTGCAGGTTCAACACTTGAAAGCTAATGTCATTTCCTGGACAGTCGCCAGGACGATAGCCGAGACCATTTGCACAGGCAAATTCTTGGTAGATGTTGGCTGAAAGTACACGGTTACGCTGTGAGTCTGATGAATCCGCCGGTGTGACAGTATTGTGAGACATAGTCAGTGGCCCGGGTTATCACTGTGTACACAACTCCAGGGTGCATGGATCATGGGGAATTGCAGAGAGGCGACCGTCCCCACCGCACCACTTATTCGAATTAATCTTTGGAATTTAAGCACTAACCATGAGCTGGGGTAAATTGAATCTAACAAGAAAGGTGTTAAAAAACAGAGGGCGTGGTGTGGACGTGTATCATTACTGGGATAAAGGTTATTCAGGACTGGGAATAAAGCAACGTCATGTAATTGCAATTTGTAAGGGTTATCTATTTGATAATGGTCTAATATTGGTCCTTGGTAATTAGTCGAAGAATGATTCCGGCTTGGCAGTTAGGTCTGCAGACAATTCAATAATTGTCATTGTCAATTTGGCGATGAAAGATATCGTGTAGCGCCAAATCAATGCGTTACAAATTGACAGTCCTTTCGGTCCTCAGTTCCTATTGTTTGGGAACTTCTGTACAAATCCCGTCCCAATGTTATTTTCGTATGTGAAACACCAGCCTCCCATGCGCAATGGTGAAACACATGTAAAGTTGACGTACAATATGGTGTTGGTGAGATTTTTAATGATACACCACTTCTAGGCACGTCAAAACACCTTTTGCGCGGATAAGATCGGTTTTTCTGTGGTTTAGATCGGAGTTAACATGATATAATTAAGTAGTGAGAGGTGGCTAAACACTGCGACCCTTCGTGTCATTAATACAAGGCACGATAATCTTCAGGCGGGCAAAAATGGCGGCTCTCAAATTCCGCAATGCACTGATACACTGAGCAATGTAAACTGCGCAGCCCTGAACAAACTCATACACACAGGATGATGACGTTTTAAGTAGAATATCACTAGTTCTGATGTCGTACTATGTGATTTTGTTGAGAAAATTTTACTGGCCAAGAACAGAGGGCGTCAGTAATTCTGTAGTTCATTATCTGTAAGTTCAGACTCTGGACGCCCTAAAAATCACCTCTTTCTTATGGGTGCCCATCGGCTTTTTTCAGACTCCATGATCTCCTTCCTCCGGTCTTTGTAGTACGAGGGCGGATCAATAAGTCTTGACAACAGGGCATTCATTTCAAAAGGGATTATCACAGACTTTTGACAACACGTTTACTCCAAATATGCATCTTTCATGAGCACATGTTTGTAAAATTGTCCTCATACTTCTACAATTACGGGAATTGCAGCCTGTTTAAAAGAGATCGGTACATGCCACTGAATTTGCTGGTTTTATCATGACGTTGAGCATGAAAAAGCGTCATAAAATAGATGCGAATATTTTTTAAAGGCAAATAGTTTGGTTGGTAAGTTTAACCAATCATCTAATGATAAAGTACGGTGAAAATCTGGAAAAATCTATCGGTCACAAACGGGATGCTTGTCAAAACCACCTATCCTTGTCTAACGTTAATATATAAGACCATTTTAAAATATTGCAATATTTCTGTAGTTATTAAAAGAAGGGTGCTCTGGTATGTTGATAAATATGTCTTCAGAGAAAATGTAGTTGTCATTTAGAATTCTGGAAATATGTATAACAAGTATATGTTGTCGAAAAGCCAAATGCTGACAGAATTATATTTTACTTTTTTTTTCATAGTTAAATTGCTCTTCAACGGTTAACGGATAACGATAAAACCCCGACTTTTATGCGTAAACTGCCAAAGAGTGGTATCAACAATGTGCTGAGATTTCAGCATGACGCAGCTTCTTGTTTTGCCGCAAACAGTGTCACAACTTATTGATTCGCCCTCGTATATTACATGCATTAGATGTTTTTCTATAGGCATTTTCAACACTTCTGCAGCCGTGCAAGTTTTAAATATTTTGGTGGGATTGGTTACCAATCAAACTCTCAGACCCAAGAAATAACCCAGCCATGATCGCTTTGATGTTCTGTGTAACATGGCAGTTTTCTTCCCTTTTGTCAGATGAATCAAGACAGCCATAGCCATGATCGCCACCAACAGAAATTCAAAACAACAAGGGATGCATTGGCACTGTCCCGTGGTTTGGTAGCTTTATCACAGCCCATTTCACCACTTAATTCTGCTTGCGTGCTTAAGTGTCGAAAAATGTAATTGTCTATTATATACACTTATAATGCAGGTACTGAAATCGAACAAACTTAATAGAAGTATCTCTAGCGACACGTTGTCGGAATTCGGTAAATTCACGATTCATATTATGGGAGTATTTCAAGATCAAAAGTATGTAATTTTGTTCATCTTAAGCAGGTCGAGTAAGTCGAAAGATGTCTTACCTTGTGTTGCCGCCAACTGCATCAACCCAAACAGGGTGAGAATCAGGGGACGTTTTACCATGTCTGAAACTAACAATCGGGTTCAGGCCTTATAGAGTTGCCCGGCATCCGGCATCTATCATGTCGTGGAAAACTCACAAAAATACGAGGTCGGTTGCAAGCTTAATTTACTTACCAATATTGCCTTTGGTTCAAAGCGCAAGTCTTCGGGTGAATGGTGATTGTGCCTACCTTCCCCGGTTTCTTATAAAGATGGATATCTGATGACGTCACAAAAACGTGTTATTGCTGTTCCACGAGCACTCCAGGTGCTCTTCAACGGTGTTGGCTGAATCCGATAGCCAGACAGTACGCAATGGTGGTTTAGTTAAATTTATATACTGTAGATGGCTTATACTGTAGATGGCTCTGCAGTATAGTACAGTGTAGGACAGCACGCGAGGGCGGATTGGGGATAGGGGTAGCACTATATAATAATAAGGATCAGTGGATAATCGGAAGAAAATTTCGTTTGTCGGCCAGCTGCCTCAGTGGCCTAATGCCCCTGCCTATCACTCTGACGACCCGGGTACGATTCCCACTTGATCCACTTACTATTTTTCACTTGTGCAGCTTTATATATACTCTAAGTTTTACTGTCGTACCGCCTGGTTATCCGATTTAGCACCTACCAAAAATTATTTTTGGCCAATATCATCGGGCACCACGTGTGGCGCTAAAGCGGCCACTACTAAACGATTTTTCTTGTGGGCTGAGATTACTATTAACTGTTTAGTGCTATCAAATAATAATGAAGTGCCTAAAAAGTCATATTATGCCTAACTACCACCGGGAATGTTAGTTGTTAGGTTTGAAAACATCATTTTTGGCTTTCTGATTGTAAATGATATAAACTAACAGAATTCAGGTCGATTTTGAAATATGAACACCTTTTTGGGAGTTTACTGGGTCGGAAAGATATTCTCTCACTGGCAGTAGCCATGGCCACGTATCGTGCTAACTTCTGACATAGCTCTTGAAACCGCTAATAAAACTATTAAGAATCATTGGAACTTTTTCAAATTCATTTATGGCATTGACAAAATATAGGACTACACTTTTGCAAATGTTGATGAGAATCCCAGCATTGATTTCTTTTAAATCACGAAAATGTATGTATAATGTACACGGACCCTATTGCAGATATAATTGGGGATGTGTACTGAGCCCTTGTGTTATCCGCGACAGGATTATGTCGTCGCACGATCTTCTGATAAGTTTTAAATGTTCTATACGACGCGAAAAAATTGCTAACTCTTAGTTTTTCATATGAATTTTCTGTTTTATTCATAAATTACACGAATGTTATCGTTGTTATGCACTTGCAGATATAATTCAATAAATTATTTCATGATAAGAAAGTGGACGACCATACGCTGTAATATTTGTTGTCCCTTCCGATAGGTGGCCAGTGTGCAACTACTGTTGGCAAATCCCAAGCTGACTCACAAATGTAATGCATGAGTCTGCACGTGACAGCCTAACATCATTTTCGTTGGGAAAAGCTTCACCAAATCGGCATTCTGTAGATATTTCTCTCGATAACATTATGATGTTTCATCCACACCGTGTGGAAACAGCTGCAACCTCTCACACCTCTTTGAGTGCTGGCTAAAACCTCTTTAAACGTTTCAAATCCAGCACATTTTTCAAAATACCACTTATGATTCTACATGTACGCCGTGCATTTCGTACATAACATGTATCGAAACAGTCTTGCAGTATAAAACAGTCTAAACAGTCTGCTATAGGCGCACTGTGGTTTGATACGTGTACAATATCAATATGTATAGTTAACAATGTGAGCATAATTTCTCTCGTCTTTCTAAAGTTGCTAACTTAGCTACATTGCAATACACAACTCTTAATAATTTTCTAATATCAATCAATCGCGTTCGAAGTACCATTCCGGTCCACATTTAAGAGTTGACTTACCTCACAACAACTTTGACATCATGTCTAAATCAATATCGTCAATAATATCGTTTAGATGGGGCCTATCGCAATTTTATCAGGTCCAAGATGTAGTTGGATATCTGTCCTTCAAATCCCCCCCCCCCCCCCAACCGCTTTCCACATTGATGAGTCCATTAAATACAGATGAATCAACGCCAAATCTACAAAAAGGATACAGGAGGTGTATAATAGTCAGTATGTTTGGTTTTTTTGGGAGGGGGGGGGGGGGCAACGCTAGGTCATACTTTATAGTGTGACGGACAATAGAGTAACCAGCCTCTATGGATGGTACTATGGCCTGCGCATCAAATCATTGTGATTGTCCCGTCTAATCAATTAATTCCATTTGGTGGAACGTGGTGCAGCTGGGGAGGAGGGGGCGGGGGGACAGCGGTGGCGGAGGCAGGAAATATCGTAGGTGTTAGTATTCGTTATCCAAACAGGAGTCGAAATTAGGCGCGATTTGGATGCGAATACATCCAGTAGGGGGCTTTTTCCGACTTAATATGTAAAGTCAAGGTCTTAGTGAGCCCCCCTTTAGGTCGGGGGAGCTCCCCCGAACCCCCTACGAGCATATGTTAAGTGCAAGCTCTAACAACTACAGCTGTTACAATGGGGGGACATCCCCAAACCCCCCTCCGTCGACATAGGTTTTTACCAGTGCGTTGGGGGGAAGCTCCCCCCAAACCCCCCCGGTGGACAGTCAACTAGCCTTTCTGTGTCATACTGCTGGAGGGGACCATCCATATCGTTCCTTCCGACACATTTTTGTTTTGGTAATGTAATACATTGTGATTGTCCTTATTCACGGGAATCGGGCGTTTCCAGTGATATACGACACTTAAATGGATTGTCCTCATGCATTCACTTTGGAAACGCATTTTAAAATAGATGTTACGACCTGTTAATGGGGCACGTCATCATCGCGTACATTTGGGAAAAACTCCCTAACGAGACCGGAGCAGACGGCTGAAAGTAGTTTAATTATTGGCCACTAGGGTTCAGAATGTCGCTCACCCGAATTTTTCACGCAACTTTTGCTAAATAGAGCTAGTTCTAGTTTGTAATTCATTTGACCAATATAACTTAGTCGTCAGTGTGGTTTTAAGCAGGAAAAACGTATTTGTTTTTCTTAAAGTGCCTTTTTTGGACGGGTGTGTGCGATTGTTTTGTTTATGTCACGTGACCTCGACCATGTCGACACAAAATTGATATAAAACCACCTTTTCTGTCATTATTCATGACGGATATTTCTCTAATAAAAATATCAATATAATTGGCCAATTTCTTAGGCATATGTAGCGAATTCCCATGAAGATTTAAATTAGATGTTCTCGTAACCTGTTACAACTGGTCTGATTTATAATTCAGCGCTACAACTGGTCTGATTTATTTATTGAGCGCCATTTTGAAAAACCAAAAAAAATTGTTTGTTGGATATACAATATTTACTCTCTTTATTTCACTTCATTTACATTATATACTCCCGCACACACGTGTATCTTAAGAGCCCCTCCTAAAGGGGGTCTTAATATGTAAAGTCAAGGACTTAGTGAGCCCCCCTTTAGGTCGGGGGAGCTACCCCGAACCCCCCTACGAGCATATGTTAAGTGCAAGCTCTAACAACTACATCTGTTACAATGGGGGGACACCCCCCAAACCCCCCTCTGTCGACATAGGTTTTTACCAGTGCGTTGGGGGGAAGCTCCCCCCCCGCCGGAGGACAGTCAACTAGCCCTTCTGTGTCATACTGCTGGAGGGGGGGGGTGCGATGGGACCATCCATATAGTTCCTTCCGACACATTTTTGTTTTGGTAATGTAATACATTGTGATTGTCCTTATTCACGGGAATCGGGCGTTTCCAGTGATATACGACACTTAAATGGATTGTCCTCATGTATTCACTTTGGAAACGCATTTTAAAATAGATGTTACGTCCTGTTAATGGGGCACGTCATCATCGCGTACATTTGGGAAAAACTCCCTAACGAGACCGGAGCAGACAGCTGAAAGTAGTTTAATTATTGGCCGCTAGGGTGCAGAATGTACGCCGCTCACCCGAATTTTTCACGCAACTATAGCTAAATAGAGCTAGTTCTAGTTTGTGATTCATTTTGATACTTCAGATTTGGGCAGTAGACCAATATAACTTAGTCGTCAGTGTGGTTTTAAGCAGGGAAAACGTATTTGTTTTTCTTAAAGTGCCTTTTTTGGACGGGTGTGTGCGATTGTTTTGTTTATGTCACGTGACCTCGACCATGTCGACACAAAATTGAAATCAACCACCCTTTTCTGTCATTATTTAGGACGGATATTTCTCTAATAAAAATATGAATATAATTGGCCAATTTCTTAGGCATATGTAGCGAATTCCCATGAAGATTTAAATTAGATGTTCTCGTAACCTGTTACAACTGGTCTGATTTATAATTCAGCGCTACAACTGGTCAGATTTATTTATTGAGCGCCATTTTGAAAAAACCAAAAAAAATTGTTTGTTGGATATACAATATAGTTACTCTCTTTATTTCTCTTCATTCATTTACATTATATACTCCCGCACACACGTGTATCTTAAGAGCCCCTCCTAAGAGGGGGGCTTAATATGTAAAGTCAAGGACTTAGTGAGCCCCCCTTTAGGTCGGGGGAGCTCCCCCGAACCCCCCTACGAGCATATGTTAAGTGCAAGCTCTAACAACTACAGCTGTTACAATAGGGGGACACCCCCCAAACCCCCCTCCGTCGACATAGGTTTTTACCAGTGCGTTGGGGGGGAGCTCCCCCAACCCCCCCCCCCCCCCCCGGTGGACAGTCAACTAGCCCTTCTGTGTCATACTGCTGGAGGGGGGTGCGATGGGACCATCCATATAGTTCCTTCCGACACATTTTTGTTTTGGTAATGTAATACATTGTGATTGTCCTTATTCACGGGAATCGGGCGTTTCCAGTGATATACCACACTCAAATGGATTGTCCTCATGCATTCACTTTGGAAACGCATTTTAAAATAGATGTTACGACCTGTTAATGGGGCACGTCATCATCGCGTAGATTTGGGAAAAACTCCCTAACGAGACCGGAGCAGACGGCTGAAAGTAGTTTAATTATTGGCCGCTAGGGTACAGAATGTACGTCGCGCACCCGAATTTTTCACGCAACTATAGCTAAATAGAGCTAGTTCTAGTTTATGATTCAATTTGACACTTCAGATTTGGGCAGTAGACCAATATAACTTAGTCGTCAGTGTGGTTTTAAGCTGGAAAAACGTATTTGTTTTTCTTAAAGTGCCTTTTTTGGACGGGTGTGTGCGATTGTTTTGTTTTTATGTCACGTGACCTCGACCATGTCGACACAAAATTGAAATAAACCACCCTTTTCTGTCATTATTTAGGACGGATATTTCTCTAATAAAAAATATTAATATAATTGGCCAATTTCTTAGGTATATGTAGCGAATTCCCATGAAGATTTAAATTAGATGTTCTCGTAACCTGTTACAACTGGTCTGATTTATAATTCAGCGCTACAACTGGTCTGATTTATTTATTCAGCGCCATTTTGAAAAACCAAAAAAAATTGTTTGTTGGATATACAATATAGTTATTCTCTTTATTTCTCTTCATTCCTTTACATTATATACTCCCGCACACACGTGTATCTTAAGAGCCCCTCCTAAGAGGGGGGCTTATTAGTGGTTTCTCTAACTTTTTCCTGATTTTTCCGACATTGTCCGAATTTTCTCCAACTTTGCCAAAAAGGTCGGATTTTCAGAAAAGATGTAAAAAATAATACTAGAGCTTCCTCAATCTGGCAATTAAAGATCAAAGGCCTTAGTGTAAGAATAAGTAGATTATAGCCACACTGCTTTTCATTACAATTTAAAACGACCCAGAAACTTCTGAGCCGATATTAGGACGTATATGACTACTATGGGCCCATTTATGCTTGGCTGGCCATTCCCATGGTTAGAAGAGCGATTCAAGACATGCGACGTGGTTGTGAACTACTGTTTCCAAAGAGGTGGAGCGGGTCATGTTAAAGGTGTTGGCACTTAATAAACTGATAATCTAGTAAGACATGTAATTCATGTACGTATTCAAAATGCACCAGGGATACGCCTACATAGAGTCGGAGTGTCACGTAGTATTGCGTCGTGATTGAAATGAACATGTCGTGTTGGATTTTTCTATCCCTGATTGTCGAATGAAGGTCTCTTAATTCTGTTATTTTCGTTTGAAAAGAATTAATTTAAATCAACATAATTATCCTTGTCAACATAATCATAGAAATTTGCCGAAATATCGCGCGTTTGTATGGCGACCTGTAATTGGCCACAAGGCACTGGTGGAGTTCAATCCGCATTCATGTTACAATATTGAGCCCCCTGAAGGGCTCTAACGACATTAACAAATAAAAAAAGACCGTACTCAAAAAAACATATACCGAGAACCTTTCCAAATCATTCCACCCTTGTACTCGAGAGGAAAGAAAAATTCCGGCACTCAAAATCAAATTGTGAAAGAAAAATATACGGTTGATCAACTAAAGAAAACTGTAGGCATTTAGATGTTAACTCTTTGCATCGCGCTATTGGTACAATGTAGATAAAAAATACTCCATTGATGAGAAAAAAGGCCCCAAAGCGCAAAAAAATTGAAAAATGTCCGAGCTGTCCACCATTTTGGACGTACTCAACTCTCCTCACGCAAGACCAGAACCCAATTTATCCATGACGTCGTTTTGCCGCTGCTTAAATTGCCGCGATGTTTGCCGAAACATTGGCTTTCCAACATGGATGCCAATGCTGGCAGGGAGAATATGCTTGAATATCAATTGAATATCATCAAATTTCGTCACTGTGCGGGTTTGGAGAATGCATTGCACTGGGCAGCTCTAAATTGCGGAGTCGAAAGCCTACTTCTTGGTCTTTCTCCAATTCACTGAAACTAGCCAGATTCCAAAGCAAACTGACGTTGACAATGATATATGACTAAAATTTGTTGCAAAACATTTGACACCAAAGTTTCTACGCTTGTTATCACATCATCATATTTTTTTAAATTTTGCAATACGAGAAGAGCAAGGTGACACACGAACGAGACCAAAAGAGGACATGTGAATCGTGAATCGTGAAACGTGAAGACCACGTTTAACAGTGACAATGAACACTCTGTATAAACCTCAGTTTTTTTGGTAAAATGGTTTTGAGATCGTGAACAACCTCTTAAGTCAATTTTTTTTCACTTTCTTTGAGAAGGGTGTCGCAGCAACTTTCATGTGTAATTTCATTGTAAAATATTATTTCTCCCACTTTTGGGGGTTTAGAGCGAGACAAAAGAAAATAATTTGGTCAAATTCAATCCATTATTTACCATAATTAATGACTTAGACCATGGTGCCATCCATGCAAGTATGAAAAAATTCACCATGGTAGTTTTGCATACAATCACAATCCAAGGGATGGATCCTTAAGCAATCATCCCCTTTAATCGTATTACCTTGTACGCCTATGTTTTTATGCGATATGGATTTTGACTTCCAAGTTTGATCGAGCGTGCAAACGTTTTACCAACATAATATACCGGACCATTTCATGTTGAAGTGATGAATATTCTGCAATTCAATTTGTTATCTTCTTGTAGACACATGCTAAATACTTTCGAAACAGATGTGAAAATGTTTCTACTGATATCTGAAGCAAATTTGCATTGATAACGTGACATACACACTAATACCATACTAAATCAGTTTATGCCTGTTTCGCCTTTTCCTGTTTCGCCTATTCCTGTTTCGCCTATTCCTGTTCCGCCTATTCCTGTTTGGCCTATTCCTGTTTGGCCTATTTCCTGTTTGGCCTATTTCCTGTTTGGCCTATTCCTGTTTGGCCTACTTCCTGTTTCGCCTACTTTCCAGTACCCCTACAATAAATCGACTCTCCCAGGGGGAACCTTAGGGATGCATGTCCATTTTATGGGGAAATGTGAGGGGACAATTGGATGATGTTAACGATGTGATGACAATTTGACTAATCAAATGCCATCAACTTTATTAACAAACCATGCCATGACCGTTTTGAAAGAGTCACCTTGAAAGCGGGGACATTCCGGGACTTATTTGACCATATGACCATACTGACACATAGTGAAAACTAATAGAATTAAGTAGCAGTCGCTTATTTTAAAAAAACAGGAATTCGATAAAAATACATAATACTGTACATTCTCATAATTATTTGATCAAAATCAGCTGTAAAACCCATGTCATAGTAAAGAACAATGTAGCTGTAGGTATTCTTTCTATTACGAAGCCAGTTACTGACTAAGACAAAAGAAAGAGAAACCACAATATAAAATGCAGGCCTAAGAAACCTTTCTTAAATCTAATGAAAGGGTAAAACTTTCTTACTATTTTATTTCTTGCCTTTGAAAATAAGCTGAAACATAAGCCGATATAAGCTATGTATAATTTTCCAAAGTTATTCCGAATAATACTGAAATAATTGACATGTCGCTGAATCCATTATTTCAGACTTTATTCTTAATGATAGACTTTAACACTATAGTAAGGGACGGTTCATATTCCTACGTCTGTGGGGAGGTTAGCAATTCATTTGAATAGGCGAAACAGGAATAGGCGAAACAGGAATTAGGCGAAACAGGAAGTAGGCCAATCAGGAATAGGCGAATAAGGAATTAGGCGAAACAGGATTAGGCGGAGCAGGAATAGGCGGAACAGGAATAGGCGAAACAGGAATACACCACTAAATCTACAGAAATCACTAGAAACAAAAAACGCTTTGAATATACGCTTGCAAAATACGTGTACATGTTAAATCTTGTTTATTATAGAACTTCAGTTGTTAGATTCGATCAAATAGATTTTCGTGTGCGAAAGTATTCTGCTGACGATAGCTATTACGGGTCAGGCTTCTACTGGGCATGACTATATCAAAGACGTCAAGATCATTATCGCGGGTTCTTGATGACAATGCTGTGAGAGAAGACTTCTTTATATTTACAGTAGCTGTTTCCTTTGTACGGATAGTGCTATACAATTACATTGTACAGTATCAATAACTGGTAAACTAATTTCAGCACAATTATACTATAAATAAAGATTTTTTACATTGTTTTCATCCAAGTTTATTTAAAATGTTTGGTAAGATGGAGGCGCCTTCTCCATCCATCATGACAATAACAGATATTTCACCGGCTTTGCAACAGATGCATCATCACTTCTCTTAACCAGATGTTGATTAGATAAAAACACTTTCACCATTCAGCATACACGGCAGCCGTAAGTACTTTGAAGTACACGTATCATCATTTCGTCGTACATTTGTAAATGTATATTATTTCGACGTATTCTTTCGTCATCCGTCACAGATAAAAATAACCCTATCTCGCCGTAAGTGTTTACAAGGGTTGTTTCTATTGTAGCGTAGTTATTGGCAGCAATTTTGTAAGTGCGTCAGTTTTACAAGTCATTGTAGACCCTTGATCGACCAACGTCATCATACTGGATAATGGCGGCATGATTCTCGTCTGTTTGAACTTGAATTCGGCCACGGGAAAAGTCCAAACTAACGTGCGCCGCACACGATGCCCTTATGTTGTACAAAATTTTGGTACGATTTTTCGTTAAATTATAATGGAAGAAAGTATCGCGTTTCCCGCCCTAAACGATCAAATTTATCTCTCGGGCAATATACTCTATCTAGACTCATCGATCCAAGACCGTTTTTGAATATGAAAGCCAAGCCCCATGTCATAATTTTGTATCTTGTGCGCTGATCAGAACGCTGCTTTAAAAATTGTGGATTTTTCATGAATGAGTCATATATTTATTCTCGCCTCCGATCCAGTCTTGGCATGCTGCCAGTATACACTTTCGACACAGCATTTTTGAACGTAGAAGACCAGAAGCGAGGTTGTTTAGATCGTGATCAAAGTTCGCTCTTGTTACAGGCCTTCTGAATGGTTAATATCGGCGGTAGCGTGCGATCTAGTGAGGAATAACAGAACCAACTTATACTGGCAAATTGCGTCAAGGGTTGGTGTAACGGAGTCTGGGTCAGCAGACCGGAGTGGATCCAAGGCTTGAGGGTCAATATGGTTCAGCGCCGGAAAGTCGCCGACAAAAGCCTCCATAGATATTATGGGCATTGTTGTTCGATGCCAATTCAACCTTGTTCAGTCTGGTTGGACAATGGGTAAGCGTCATCACGGATTTGTCGAATAGTTATGTCATCATGTTCTACTCCTTCGCGTTTGCGTCAATTTCATAGGGGTTTAGAATGGCAGGTCAACGAGGACTTCACTTTATTATAGTTGTTTTACTGGTGATTGCTCACCTTTAGACCTTGTACTATAGAAATTGATCGATCGCACCACAACCACTGTATGACGTAAGGTGGTTGGTCCAAGTGATCAGTTATTTCTCAATGACAACCATTGTCCATCAGCTTCGAATTCTACAAATTGAAAATACCGACAGGTTTAAGCTATACAGTGGTTGGCATTAGGACAGTGACCGTCCATTAACTTATCATAACCTGAAAACGAACAAGTGTGAGCCAAATAGTACACTTGTAACTACAATAATCTGGGAAAGGGCACATTGTAGATCTTCCGTAATTTTCTGGATTGTCTTTGATCAATCTGAAATACCCGTGATTAATCCGTGATCTTCCTAAAACAGGAAACCATCTAAATTCTATCAGCTCCACTGCAGGGCAATTAGTGGAACTACTAACTGCTAATGAGGCATATACATTTAAGAAAGTAGGCATTCGAATGGCCAAACTCTTTGAGGACCAGTCGTGTGTCATGCTAGAATGCTGTCTCTTGGATTAAGGGAAAATCCAACATGGCGAAAGAACGGGGGTGTTGGCATAAAACCAGGACTTTGCCTTCAAAACCTGAAACAAATATAGCAGGTAATGTTATGTTTTATATTGTTAACGCTATCGACAATTCATTCGAATTCGATCATCATTTTGAAAAAGATTGACAACGTTGGCCGAGTTGTGTAGACCCTTTGCACGTTAAGCTTCATGTCGAATGTCTACCGCTGTGTCGAAACTTGCTGGACGGCTAGTGCTGCCGTCATGGCATTGGAGTGAGATGTCGAAATAAGAGTAGGACCCAGCAGAAAATGCAATGCACTATCAGCGCACAATGGGGTTAAAACTTTGTAAATTGGACTATTTATGGTAAGATTTATTTGGTATAGCATTTTATTGTACACGAATTAGCCAGGACAAAACGTATTTGTGGGTTTATCCGGCCACCACGACCAACTTGTCTAACATGCAGGTTATTGAATATACACATTCCAGGTACAAGTTATGAAAGGCCTGATTAGGGTTACATGCTCATGGAAATCGTCCAAGGCGTACATTGTAATGGTTATCCCATGGTGATGTCACTTTATAGAAATGACATGACATTCATTAACCCTCGCCTGCGATTAACGGACCTACAAGGAAACAGCTTCTGATTTCAACCAAAACAATTTTAATGCCTCTTTAGTCAAACGACAACTCAAAATGCATGGACCCTTCGCAAGTAGTACAAAAACCTGAAATCACTCAATATCGTCATTCATATCCAAGGATCATCCCATCTTCACTACCTTCATCGTCTATGGTAGGCCGTAGTGGACATAAATGCCGATTTATGTTCTAGAACATAATTATTAGTGTTCTAGAATATGATTTGATCAATAGGAGAACAGGAATATTGTTCTAGATCGTAATCAACCAATCATTGACCAGGAATAATGGTCTAGATTCCTGGCCAGTGCTTGGTCGATTAATGGTCTAGAACAGATTCCTGTACTGTGATTGGCTGATTTATGTTCACGTGACACCTGCCAGTGATCACGTGACCCCTGCCAGTGATCATGTGACCTCAGACGATGAACATGAGGCTGATCCACGATTCTCGACACAAGGTCGCGAACACCATCCGGAGAACCGGATGTGTTCCTCCGAAGATCTCTCAAGAGATCCTCAAAATTGCTGAAATTAAAAAAATTGTCCAGTTCGTCTGCTCGATTTGATGCCATGATGCAGAACAAAATCGCCAACTTCGAAAAAGTGCGGGAGTGGAGAAAAGTAGATTATATGACATCAGCAGTTTAAGTGGTCACGTGCGTTCTGGCAGGAGTCACGTGAGTGCTGTGGTCGTTAAAATTCGGAAGGAAAAAAATCCTGCCGTGTCTTTCGTTCTGACCAAAAAAATATTTGAAACATGCCAATGAATTATTATGAAGGAAAAAAATACACGGATCGGAATCTTTAACTTGTTGTTGTCAAATTTCGGTCCTGAGATAAATTTTTATACAGTTTCGCAATTTGTAGCGTGATTCAACCTTAGCATTTCGATTGCATTTATTTTTGATGAACAGAACTGTCATTCCATGGTTTCAACATTGTAGGGCACAACCATGGCCAAGGTGTACCATTTTCAACAATAAAAATTATGGACACATGCTTCTGTTTAATTGACGTTAGCGCCACCTCATGGATTACCCGAAAGTGTGAATTGTGCAGCCCATATATTTGACCGTAACTAAGGGCAGAATGGCCTGCCCATGAAATTTCTGGCTGTTTTTCAATAAGGAGGTGTCTCTTAACAATAAATATGGGTAAGTTGAATTATTCCAACAAATATATTCCTATACCAAGCAAAACTTGCAAATACAACAAACTGCTCCTTTTGCACAATATACACTGAAACTATAGAACATTTATTCTGGGACTGTCAAAAATCTAAAAATATATGGCTTCAAATGGGAGATTTCTTAAAACAAAAACAAATAACTTACAACTTCAATAAAACCAATGTTCTGCTGGGAGATATAAAGGGGTCATGTCTTATTGAACAGCTAAAATTAATCATAAAAGAATTCATTTACACATCAAAACTAAAGGAAGAGGACTTAAATTTTTAAAAACTACAAAACATCATCAAATACAAAGCTAATATAGAAAAGAATTACACAAACCCCAATGAACATTACCAAAAATGGAAAAATATCGTTTAACAAATAGAGCCCAACCCCTTACAATCAATAATAAAAAAAAACAACAAACAAACATGTTCCATGCACCTGCACCTCTGCACATGCACCAATAGTGCACTTTTATATTTCAAAACTTTCCCTATGTATAATTAAGGACTTTAAAGAATACTAACGATCCTTTACCCTTTCCATACTCGGCCTCCACAAAAAGGTTTTTTTTCCGTGAAATGTAAATATAGAAAAAAAGAAAAATGTATAATGTAAAATTTAAAATGTAAAAAAAGAAAGTACTAGGGAAATAAAAATATATATTTCAAAAAAAATATGGGTAAGTTCCTTGGGCTACGTACTCTGCAAGGAGAAAGAGGGTCCCGGATTATGGATGATGGGCGACCACACCCATTTCTGAACTATGCCAATTTCATGCAAAATCACTCCCCATGAAAAAAACTCAAGGTAGGATGCAGCTTTGATACCTTAACTTTTGATAAAAAGAACAAAATCCATGGGTAATTAATAGAGAATGTCATATCTAACCCATTTAGACCATGGTTTTACCGTGTATTAGCATAGAAATGTACATTATACACAGGTAATATGCAGCTCATCCAGTTTATGCACACTATGAGTTGTCCGACTTCACGAACTCTTTTCAGGATAAACACTTGTGCAGACCTTGTCTAGCTACTAAAGCATGCTTTAAATATCAAATAACATGAGTCAGAAGAAGAATCACAACTCTCCAATGCGACCCCTTGTCCCAATGTAAAGGTGTCAAGTCCACATACATCAATCCAATGTCAAAGTTCAATGCACCAAAGCTTATAAAAATGCTGTTGATAGAATATGTCATTTTCAATTGGAAAGAGAGTTGAGCAATGCCATGTCCTTTGTGTCTTCGGCTGCTTGGCCTGGTTATTTAACCAAGCAAATAATACTGGAAACTGGCCATGGTAGTTCTTCACTGACTGTCATTTTCTGCCGAATAAACATCTTGACAGCCTGCCGTACTTCATCACTAGGAAAGACGCCACCACAGTCTGCTTCTTCTCATCAGCTTCTGTTATCTCCAAGAAAAAGAAGACTGGGTAAAGGGCTACGTAAACTCTACAAAGTGGCTACATCAGGTAATTATTTCCACTTTCTCTTGAATTGGACTTTACATCTCATTCCAAAAAAGGACATTCTTCTCTTTTCTCCAATCTCGAAAACTGCTGTTACCTGATGCTGATGAAAAGAAGCAGACTGTGGGGGCGTCTGTCCTAGAAAAGTGTGTACCGCAGGCCGCCAATTTGTTTATTTGGCCGAAAACGACAGTCAGTGAGAAACACCCAGTTTCAAGTATTCTCTGCTTCGTAAAAACAACCAGTTCCCAACAACCGAGGCCAGCTACCATTTGATTCGAAGGACATGGCATAGGTCAGCTCTCGTATCAAATGAAACTGATTTATTCTATGAACCGCATTTTAATAAAACGTTTTGTACCGAACTTTTGGAAGTCGGTTAAACGTGGACTGTTGAGAAGAAGCAGACTGGTGGCGTCTTTCCAAGAAAAGTGTCAAGTTATTTCATTTTAAAAGCATGCTTAGTCGCGACACAAGGTATGCAGAAATGTTCATCCTGGAAAAAAAATCACTGGAATTGGCAAAAACGGTCTAGACAACTCCCATGCTGCATAAACAGACTGAGCTGTAAATTACCTGTTTATTTAGTGTTCATTTCCATGCCGATATGCGGTGAACATACACAATTCGGAGATGGTGAGTTTCCAACTTTTGTCAAATCTGTGCTGATCTTTAAAAAATCCTAAAGTAAAGTTTAATCGAAAGCATACTAATCATTAGACTACTTTTGTTCAGCAGCTGCAGTGAGAGTCTCATGTGTTTGCAGTCTCTCTAATGTTTCCCTTCATCAGGGTTCCTTCTTGGACTTGAAGTAGTAGTCGAATCGTGCAGCTCCATTACTAAAGAGAAAAAAAAATAAAACGGCATTGCAGTTATATTAGGAACCCTAAAATGTATGTATGATACAATTCAAGAGTTCAGAGAGAAAAAAAAAATTTTTAATTCTCGAAAAAAGATTTGATCAAGAGTCGATTAAAATTCACCCTCGATCAGGTCACTCTCGATCAGGTCTTGTTTGAGTAAATTCTGTTATTTCTCTGACTCATCCCAAATATTTTTGTAATAAAAATGGCGTCTTATTTTAGTACATGATCATGAATTCCGATGGGATTATTCGGGTTTGCAATGAGAACAGGTTTCGCCTGGCTGCTTACCCGATATAATCAAAACCAATTTTGTCTTCCTTTTCCGGTAACGAGGCCAAACAAATACAAATTAAGGCCACTAAAAAGACAGTTATCTGAAATCATAGAGATTACTGGACTATATGTCCACATGTGCGAGCAAAACAAAAAAAGTCAAATATACTAAACACTGCGTTTTGAACATACTGATCTACATTTTAATTTAGTAATGAAGTCATCATCATTGATGCAGGGGGAATATTTTGTAAGCTAGTCAAGCTGTGAGCTTTAATTGACTTCCAGTTTCAAGGACACCACCGTTAGCATACAATTAACTATTGAAAGCATATCCCGCCAGCTAATTTGAACAGGACATTAAAAATCCCCCAATTCCTGATCATGATACTGGGTGTCCTTTACGGCGATCGAAAGTTGTTTTTTTTATATCATGCCGCTGCAACGTCCTTCAAGATCAGAGTTTTCATTTGAAAGACTCTGATAAGACTACTTTAAAGTTGAAGAGTTAAAGAAATATGCGTCCAGAGATCAGTGTATAACATATCAAGACGGAAATGTCGCACACGCACAGTGCCGAAATTTTAAAATTTCAGGCACTGGACTTGATCAATTGCCGCCATCTTGGATATCGGCACCCAGAGATTCAGTTGTTTGATAATCCTACGTCACATAGCGCGTCATCAGTTCAGACTCTAAGTCATATTCAGGCCGAATTAGTGCCAATAGTGTCAATATTGCCTCTCACTCGATGTGCACCCTACTGTGTCTGCAGATAATGCAATCGCTTTCGATTTGTGCACTGGGGCTAATGGGTATATTCAGTAGAAGATCCAAATGCAAATAAAGGATCATTCCTGAGAGTTCGGCTTCGGGAATGTGTAGTTGTCCCGCCAGCTTTAACGTGTGCCACGTCTATTTCCAGGGGTCAATGTGCTCCCCACTTCCGGTGGTTCTCTTATTAACCCCTGGACATATATATCCAGCAATAAAAACTCTGTGATTAGTTGACGACAATTTACATAAAATATCGATCACATGTCATTTTCTCATTAGCAAATAATGATGAACACATACAATTTTGATTTTGCTTCTGGTAATCAGATGAACAGCAAGCCAAGCCTCCTATGTGTTGAATTCTCGCTCTTGACATTTGGTTGATATTAAAAGCATTAACTTCCCCCCATAAGGCAAAAAACAATGAATTGTATTAAAATATTTCATACGATACTATCTAGAATATCAATGACTAATATTTACCATTTGATGCATGATTATTGTGAATTAACTGCAACAAAAACTTGTTATCATGATCAAATGACAGCCACGTGGATTTGTTTGTATGGTGGTACTGTTTTAAGCAGGTGGCAAAATATTATATCACGATAAGCGACAAAGAATTTTTTTTAATGTTCGTGCCAGGTATTTTGATTTATGTCTACCATAAAACGTGTTCTCAATTTAAAACTTATTTGGTGGGACACAAAAATGTTCTTGTCGTGTAGAAACAGTATTGACACGTAACGGCCAAGTAGACGGGTCAGGGGTCAGATATACTACGTCGCCCCATAGTCTTTCAAAAACAAGAGTCAGGCAACTAGGGAACCAAAGCTCTCTCGGGTCACGTGTTGACCAAAACAATTCCGCACAACTAGAACTTGTACAATTCTTCGATCACCTCAACATAGCCATACCAAATGATCCGTTTTAAAGCAAACGTCAGCTTAATCAAATTCACTGATTTCTGTAAAACTATTTAGATATAGTGTCAAAGACAACATTGATATGAAAAGCGATATGTTTCGTCCTTTTCGCCAGTTTTGAGAAGTAGTGATGATACTGATTTAAGAATAATTTTCGAAAAGCGTTTTTCTACTCCACTTCATCACATATATTTGTGGTTAGCAGTTTAGTATGTTGTCGGTGCTAAATGGACCATCTAGTGGTATCATGTGATTCCTTTTGTTGTCATCTAATGGAATATTCATATCTTGTCAATTTGACCGACGACACCGATAGCAGGTTTCATTTCGCGTTCGAGGTAAACAATTTAAAAAGTGTGAACAATTGCAAAATGTCTCGCATTTTGTGGTCAAACGTTAACATGTTTAGAAATCACATTTTTCATTGACATTTTCAAATTTGATGTCACTGTTATCTAATAGGATATTTGATTGTTTTGTGATTTTGAAGCCCAGTTTTCTGGGTTTTTTAGATTAGAAAACGAGCTTGTTTTGGCGAAGTGGTGTGAGGTATACGTACATTCGAATATTGTTGAATATTTGCCATTTGGCTTTATGATGTGTATATTTTGAGTCATTTCATAAGATGCAATAGTATGTGCCTGTCACAAGTTTGACATTGATTACAACCTAAATCATACCGCATGTACAGAGTTTATTTTTTCATTGAATTTTTGGTGGTTCAATTATTGTTTTGCACCTCAGGTCAGTTTGCAGCTGAATTAAAATTGGCTTCATCATGGCTTCCAGTTATTTGCCCGAGAGAGCTGTTGGATCAAAGGAAACATGCTGTGACCTGACTCTTTATTTGAAAGACTCTGGTCACCCCCAGAATCTGGTGGTGACACAGCATGTGAGGTAGGGGTGTTTTATTCTACCAGGGCCTATGGTGCAGCCATTTTGAATTGCTCATCAAGTAGTCCCCGGATGGAGAGGTTGCTATTAAGGGACAATATAGGCAGCAGCGAGGCAGGCAAGATAAAGTTACACAGAGCCGCCTATAGGGGTCTCTCACATCTCACAGTCGGGTCGAAATGATTCACGCTTGTACAAGCGATGTATTTAGTGCTAAGTCTGACATGATCAATGGCCGTTACTGTGTATACTAGTCACTTGAAGAAGGCCGAATTAGCCCCTCTCCTCCTGCCTATAGTTCCCCTTTAACGTGCCTGTCCGGGCGCCTGAGTAAAATCCAATGAGTTCCATGCATCGAGATGACAAATAATTGAATCATGTAATCATAAAGGCCACTCTATACATTGTATCTAAGTGTCAGTCCATGATACCACCATGCAGGATCATGCAATTGGTGGCAAGGTGGGGGGTCAACAGATCTAGTTGTAATTTCTACCACAGACCTGTCCTAGGGTACTATGAAGGCTGGTGAATTGGTTTCGAAAATAACCCCACAGTTTTGGGGTACGGCTGTTAACCATTTCCTACTCATTTTCCTTTTGAAAAAACATGCATTATCCCTCAAAATAGGCTAAGTCTTTTGTCAATTTTCGTGCATCAAACAGAATTATCACTAAACACCGCCTATTGAAATTGAAAGTACATGATCTGAGCTACCTTTTCATGCCTTTTGTTTTGCCCCAGGTACATTTTAATGACAGGTACAGTACGTCCCAAAAACAATGCAATCTCAAATTTCAGTAAAAAGGCAATTTTAACTCTCTTTTAGCTCCAACACTGCAGTTTTTTAGGTGATGCCACTTCCAGGTAAGGAAGTCAGAATGCTGTTTTTTAATTTGCAAAAGAAAAAAATCCGGCCGCCCTTACGGTTTTCCGGTGAGGGGGTCGAGTCGCGCCCTTCTCACTGGTGCCCATTTTTTGCCCATTCCCTCAGATAACTGACGAAATACACATGCTTTCCAAATAAAATTACATTTTTAGATGTTAGTGAACCCCCCTCTCCCTTGCCCCTCCCACACACTCCCTCAAACAACCTAGAGGCCTTTATTACCCCTGTGGAGGCTTAGCGGTCTAGGCGGAAACGAACACCAGCAACGACAACAACAACAACAGTTACAGATACAATGCATTGTGTACATGCACGTGTACATTGTGTGATAGTCTATTGAAAATGGAACCTAAAAAATCACAGTTGAAATGTGGATTTGCTGTCATATCCAAGGATATCGAGTGTGGTACTGACGCTTCATACCCCAATGACAAGAGTGTGATCCCCTTGAAACAATGTAAGAAGGACGTGCACTCCCATTTGATGCGTTGGATGTCCTCCAGGAAAGCCAGTCAAGTCAAAAGTGAATGGGAGCTCATAGCACTTCGTGCTGGCGTGTTTGATATGAGTTCTCCAGTTCTGGACACCACAATATGCCCGAACCACCGATACAAGTTGAGTTTATCATGGAATCAGCAAAGGAGATGCCAGCACCCACTTCATCAACCCTCTAAAACAAGTCGGAAGCCCAGAAAAGATGGTGCAGTTCATCGAGTGATGTCTCGGGAAATATACATCAAGTGGGGAGTTTTTGTCCCAGTTGGCTCAGGTAAGGGATCAGTCTCAAAATCAATGAAGTAGAAAAGAAGCAGTAGGCCTGTAATGATACCCACTCTGACTAAACCTAACTTTGGTGCAAAACCAACTGAGTGATAACGATTTACCACTTCACTTGTGTTCTTCCTAGAAAGTTGATTGGAGCCATGGCTTGATGATCAGGAAGTCCCAGTTATGATTCCCTGCCAGTGCCACTGGAGGTGATGCTTCACTGCCGTACAAAATCAGCATGGCCGGTCGCATTATCAAAACAAGTCTATCATCATCATCATGTCCTCACACTATTATATTGCTCATCATATTATCATTACCCCCATAATCTGGTGCCTTTTCAGCTCTGTGTAAAGGATGTGAGGCTAAACATCTAGTATCTGTGGCAAATGTAGAACCAGAAGTAGAACCAGCACCCATGGATACAGAGGTGAGTTGAATGAAAAAAAGGGGAGAAGATTCGGGGCAAGCCAAAGTGAATATTGGTTAATTCTGCCTGCAGCGACTGACTTACATGTAAGAAGGTCACTGATGAGAGAGGAGGGACTAAGCTGAAAACCTTGATGCCATTCTGGCTCCCATCTCCTTGGCAATGAGGGATTCTAAGCCAAACCTGATTCTCCATCAATATCTTTTTTCAGTCCGCTGTTGCCTCTTCCTCTGTTCAACCAGCCGACGCCTTAGAAAACCCAGCAGACGGGACAGAAGGGCAAATTTGATGGGTAATGTTGTTGCAACAGTATCATAAGGACTGCTGGTCAAGCACTCTTGAGCTAGGAGAGAGAAATGATAAGAGGGTGGAGACAGATTTTCTGAAATGTTGGTCTTTGAGTCATGACTGGGCAGAATTAGCCCAGTGAAAGTTGTCAGCTACACATCAAGAATTCTTGATTTAGAATGAAAGGGTACGACTTTATTGGATGTACATTCATCAGGCTTGACCTGAGATTTTCCACGCCATTGATTGCAAATGCATTGTTCGCATTCTACAATACATCTCTCATTTTCTAAAGAAAATACATGCTGAATTTCCTAAAACTGTTACATGCTGTGTTTTTGTCTCCCTTGACTAACATAACCTGCAATATGAAGGACATCCAGATTTGATGTTCTAGTATATCTAGCGGATGGTTCATCAGGTAAAATGCGGGGCTTGGTTAAAAAATGATTTTATAGCGATATCTTGGGATAAATTTGAACTTTGGCTTTCAGTAAACAATTGTAAATGCCAAGATAGATTTTTAATGTCAGTATACTTAGTAGCGCTAATGTCAGTTTTGAACAACCAAGCCTGCTACTGGAAAGTGGGACTCTCTCCTGATACTATCCTGCACTTGGGCCTGACATGTAGTACCGTAAATGAGGTGTTACTAGTATTGGTCCCTCCCTAGTGGTAGTGGTTAGTAGTGGTTTGGCTATTGTCTGCAAAATAGCCTTTTTTCTATGTATCATTATATTAGCTTGTAAATAAATCACCCATTTGTAAAAAAAAAGTGTCCCTGCTTCTTAGGTGGCAGCACTGTCCTCTGCAGACAGGTACAAGTGTAGCATGTGGAAAGTTGTGATCTCTCCTAAGGGACTGGACAGTACCGTAACTCAGTTCATGAAAAACTTCTCCATTCCAGTACATGTATATGTACAATTTAGCCAATGCTAGAGCAACTCCAGGAGAACATTTCACCGCCAACCAAGGAGCTAAAAACTTCCAATAGCAGTACTCTGACGGTGCAGCCAACTGCAGGGTTGTCCTCATCAAACAGTAATTACAGTAGGAACTGCACCTTTGGTCAATTGGCTCCTTAGCAACGGAAGGTGTTACTAGTATGTGAAATGAGCACTTCTGCAAGGTTCTTAGGAACAGGATGATCCCTGCATGGGTTGATAAAGATGTATTAGTAGGTCATACCACATGCCCTTCAGGTGCCTTAGCCATGGGGGGGGGGGGTCCAACCCTTACAACATGATCTGGCAGCATGACACAGGCTAATGAATGGGTCAACATTAGCATCCTCACCAACAGGGGGGTTTCTTTAGGTTTTCGGACTGTAAGAAGGCCTACATGTAGCTTGTTCAATTACGTTGCCATCAGGTAGGCCAAGACCGAAATGTTATTTGAAATTCAAATCAGCATTTCAGGACCTATGGGGCCCAATTCCCCAAAGGGCTTTCATCAAGGGCAAATTTGTAGTGATGAGCTTGTTCTTTTTTTGGGGGGGAAAATGCAAGTGGAGTTATTTACCGGTAGGCCTACTTAAAATAGGTTAGTAGGCCTAGGCATGGGGGGGGGGGTGATCATGGTGGTTGACATTAACTACTAATCCTCATGGCCAGCACCAAGCATAAATTATGTGTTCATTATGCATTTATTTTATAATTTATCAAGTGTACACAAGGTGGCAGCACTAGCCAATGAGTGTCATTTTGGTGGAAAATAGCACTTTTTCCTTGGTTTATCCTGGGAAAACAGTAAAAGCGGCCGGAAATTTTATTTCTGATTTTGAAAGTAGGTATCATTACCTTTATCATGTGCAAGCCACAGCATTCAAAGACCTGCAGTGTTGGAGATATGAGCGTCGATAGAGAGCTCTTCCTAAGCACTGCCCCTAGGTATGCATAATTACTAGGCCTAGCACGACCAAAGTATGAAGTGTTACTCAATGACCTGTTGCAGAATGGAAGATCTCATCAAATACTTCCATCATACAAAGGGGGAAAATCCAGCTATTTTTTTTAGTCTCTGCAGGGGTGCCCAACATTGACCCAAAAATACACAAAAATAGGGGGAAAAAAGCTAAAACAAGCCCCCTAACTAGGCCTGCCCCTAACTCGGTTGCTAGTGATTTTTGAGAGTCATCAATTGCTGTGTAATGATGTCTTATTAGTGGAAGGATCTTGCATACCTAATCTCGTTAAAAACGGTTGACCCCCCACCTTGCCACCCTCTGCATGGTGGTATCATGGACTGACACTTAACTGCTTTAACTCAGGGTTTTTTAAATGGCATAAGAGTGTAAAAACTTGCAAACCCTCATCTTTGCTTTGAAATCGGGTTTGCAACTTGCACTCAAATAGGCAACAGTGCCTATTGAGTTGCCCAGTGAGTTGATCGCCAGTACCAACCGATTTTTATAGGATAAAACAAGAGATACATAGCTTCTATGACTACAATGTACGTAACTGAAATAACACATTTTTACAGAATGTGGCATTGTCGACAGTTTTTCTCCCCTTAGCCATGTTAGTCCTTAACTTCACAGGGGGTTACCGTTATTGTGCTACTTAACATTTTGCTATGTAGACTTAGCCTAGAACCTACCGGCATTAGTACATCCACTTCATGGAGTAATTTACTGATAGCATATTCGGAAACCATTTCACCACTGCCCGCAATCTGTGCCTTTTTCCTGAGGTACTTGCTTACCCACTCTCTGACGTATGAATCTGTAGGCATAAAACCGGTCAGATCCTTAGCAGTTCCTGTTTGAGAAAAAAAGGGTTTTTTTGGTGAAAGCTGAATTGAATGAACAAAATTGCAGGTGGTTTTTACTCTAAAAGAGCACAAATCGACTGTGATATCAACTATGCAAGTGCCCCGAATACACTTCTTGAGTTTCTGTTGACTGCAATAGACGTGTTTACCGGTTGGGAGTGATATTACGTGACCATTCGCTTAAAACCATGCTCACAAACAGCGAGACACGTTTTTACGAATACGAATATACATGTATTCGCGCGATTCTGTTATGAAAACCGATAAATCATGATGCCATCGGTTCTACTCTATGCAATGAAATGGGAAAAAGTTTGCATCAAGTTTGTATACGTATACACAGTGTCGTCCATCAAGCTGCTCGTTTGGTCTCAGAAGCAAGACAGATGGGTTTCAGTGCCAGGTATTTGTTTTGGTAGCCAATTTCATATGCCACTGAACTGAATCCGGCCCATTCATAGTCCAGGAAAATGACACGATCTGGAAGGATCAGTCAGAAATAAAGGCAAATCCAGTGGGTGGGGAGTAACATGGAAATTAGCAATAATAACTCACAGTGTTTAAAACTAGAATCTATTCTGATTAGTTTCCTTTTATACTTCTAAACAACAAGGTTACAAGTAATACATGTGAAAACTTTGTAGTGTGTGCATGTAGTAGTATTCGGTGGATAAGACCCCTTTGATGCAGGCGTGTCAGTTTATAATTGATCATGACCGTGATTTATCTGTCATCCCGCAATCATTTCAGGCTTGGTAACCATTGAAATGTGATGTTGGTTGGAACAGTGACAGAACATTCCATTCTATTTTATTGTTAGAACTGTCCAAAGTCTATCAGCACAGTTCAACAGTTCTAGAAACTGTTCCATACCACATCAAACCCAATGGCTGGGGGGGGGGGGGGGGGTGATCGAATGACGTTCGAAAGGGATATGGGGTTCTTCTCTGCGAGATTGCTGCCCTTATCCCGCACGCATGGCGTATTTACGCGGTGAAATTTACACCAAATAACACCCGGCTGAAAGCCGTCTGATGACATACTGCACTGGTCGGGATATGATGGAAGGGCAGATGATTCATCCACCATACATGTCCCAAACTAAATGTCCCCAACAACTAGAGCAGCAGTTAGAATTATCATGTCTGATGACTGCGCAGCCCGTGGCCAAAAAAGTTTCATAATCATGTTGCCAAACTGCAGACAAACTCGGTCAAAATTTATATTTTTCCTACAAGATTTAATTGTTTTCCTCTGCAAGGTGAATTACTTTGATTTTGTATGCCTATATCTCTGGTAAAATCTTTAACACTGAAAATGACATCTGCCAATTTCTATCGGAGTGACATGATCAGACATTATGCTTACATTATGTTGACAAGACCTATATACAAAACTGTGACCATGTTATCATTATTTTAGCAACAAGCACCTTCTGCGATTACTGGAGTATCTGTCAAGGATGGGCTTTAAGAGGCAGAGATACTGGATGAATTTTTCTAAAAATTTTACAAGCCCGAAAATCTGAAATAAAATAAAGCATGCTGCTTGCTAACTTATATCAATGATATATCTGGGGTCAGTAGCAAATATTGAATAAATGAAACAGTCTTTCAGGTTCCTAATTATGAGAAACAAATTTTTTTTGTGCAAAGAATAAGCAAATCTATTGACTTTTATCTGCCCAAAACATTATCAGAGAGTGAAGAAGGGTCATTGCTAGGACAAGCTGGCATTGCAGAAAAAAATCACGTACATGTAAATATATAGTTTATGAGTATGGTGATTTTATTTACAGCTTTTTCAATTTTTTTGATGGGCTTCATCATGAGGTTTTGAAAGGAACCAGTTTTGGAGCCACCTTGCACTGAAGGCCAATGTACAGACATGGGCATAGGCCTACAAATCGATATGTTAGAGCATGTGTCAAATCTGTGACCTTTCCAGGAATTTCATTAGATACTCATGAAGCATGGTGACTCAACAGCCAGCAAGGCCAAGAACAGCAATGTAAGAGCTTGGCGAAATGACATCTTATTCATAATAGCTTTATGCTGCTTGATTGTACAGCTAATTAGGCCTACCAGAAATGTAGGTGGTGTGAGGTGGGGACAAAACCTCACAGGAAGTTGGTGGAAGGAGTTATGTGTGTGTTGGTTTAGTGGTATAAATGCAAATCAATCTATGCGCGCTCTATTGGAATATTCTGGCACTTTGTACTCCCCATGACCATCACACTCACTCACGACCGGCAGTTTTGGCCAAAAACAGATGTGCATATATGTCTTCTGGTGAAAGCATTTCTTGATAATGTTTAAATTGCCCATTACAATCCTTCAAAAACTGCGACCGCCAGGTAGGTGTTGAAAAGTGACAATTTCGTTCAAAAATTGAGAAAACGCAAGCAAGAGGTTGTTTTGAACTCATCTATTTTTGGTACTTTGCAATAGTAATGACTTGATGATACATTTATGTTGAAGGTGCAACATGAGTCTAAAACCCAGGGGCACAAATCCGGGCAAATTAACATCTGGTGTACGCAATCGCAGTCTTATAGGCAAAGACCTCTTTAGATATAAATTTCCGTATTATAAGTGATATTATTTTAATTGACTTATTCACACTGGGATAAGCTTACCGTTTCCAGACTGATATACCAAGTTCGTAATATTGATATCGTTATAGCAGAATACGGGCTTCATGTTCAGCTTGACCCATATCTTCTCTATATTCTTAACTTCTTCAAGAAGTGTCTCGTAGGTAGGTATTCTCGAATGAAACCTGGAAAGGGACAGTCATACAATCTTTAAAATCATCCTTCAATTAATCAAGTGCTAATCCCCCCCCCCCCAAAAAGAGGGGACCCCTCGCTGAATAAGCTTTCTAGAGAGTTATATGAAGAGGAACCAGCTTCTCAGATCACTAGTTACAGCCACTTATAGGCAATCGTCTTACCTGATAGGGTATTGTTTTTAAAGGTTTTAGGTTTTGCATGTGGTAAAATCCTGCATTATAATCTTTTATTTAGTCCATTTGCTGAAATTGAAAATGTGAATGCTTTCTTACATGTACATGTATATGAAGATACAGTGAGTACTTAGTTAACTGGTGCTGGTCTAAAATTTTCTAAGTCCATAATAGGTCATTATAATATGCATTTTAGGCCCAGATGGGTTGTGCAGGGCCTACATTCCTTTTGAGAAGCATGAATGGGCTAATAATGACAACTTGAGCCTACTGCACATGTCGGCATTGATACCTATTGACTATGATCACTTTCATCAAGTACTCAGAAAGTTTTAATAGCTTGAAATCCGACATGCAGAAAGTCCATCCAAGACTACGATCACTGGCCAGTGCTTTTCATGGAAAATGAATGTCGTTACAAGCTTTTTACAGGGTAAACCCTAAAAAAAGTGGCATTTGAATCAGGGAGGGGATGTGAGATTTTTTCCCAAAAGTTTAACTTGGGGGGTAAAGTAACTAACACTTACATAACCGATGCCATTAACAACATTTACTTATTCACTACTTTGCACTACAACTGTTTTACAATTCCAAGTTGTCGTCAAAATTTAAGTTATCATCATCATTATCGGAGTCTGACAATTCGTTTTCACCAAGCAACAAATCATCTGCAACATCATCACGATAATGACCATCTGGTTGAGGTGTTAAGCCAGCCACTTGAAATGACTTAGCCGCAGACTCAGGAGCTACATCATTCCATGCTCTACTTATAATGCCGAGTACATCCTGTAATGTAATTTTGCGGCAATTTCCGTCAGCCTCAGTTGCATCACATTTCCATAACTTCCAATACTTTCGCATTATAGCTTTAAATCCCCTCATAATAGTGAGATCTAACGGCTGAGCCAGCGATGTACACCTAGCAGGAATATTGTCTAACAGTATGCCTGCTTCAACCATTGGGTAACAGAAATCCTCTGCTTGATGCGGTCGGAATCTGTCCAAAAGCAGAAGGATGTCATTAAAGTCAAAATCGCCAATGTAAGGGAAAAGAACATTGTCCAACCAATGTTGCAGTGTCTCTCCATTCTCCCAACCAGACCTCGAGGATGTGACCCGTACGTTATCTGGAATGTTGTTCAAATCTCTAATCTGACGCACGAAGCCCGGCTGCCTGAAAACAACATGAGCAGGCGGTTTTTCTCCGTTGGAGCCAACTGTCAATCCAACGGTGCACCCGAGTTTGGCATTTCCTCGCGATGTTTTCACATTTACATCTACTGTACCTCTGGTCTCAGCTGTATACATCGGAGGGAAGTCCAACTGAGCAAACGTTTCGTTAAAGTTCAAGAGCGTGTGGACATGGTTGTCAGCTACAGTTTGCCTAACGCCAGTCTGAAATTCTCTCACTCTCTGTGGTGCATCAGCCGGTACAGTGGTGGAATCTTTCGTTTTACGGCGGAAAACAATCTTTTTCCGTTTCATAAAATTTGTAACCCAACCCACTGATGCAGAAAACTGGGACCTTTCGGGGCGACGTGCTGCAATGTCCTCAAGTTCATTGTGTGGGAGTTGGCCCCACCAGTTCTGAAATTCAATCGTTGCATCATTAACAATGTCCGACCGAGAAACGGGCAGGGCAATATTCCTCCGTTCTTGAAAATGCTGGTGCACGATATTCTCAACTTCCGGCCAACAACCATCATGGTCGGTTCTGACTCGCCGGCGTTCTGCATTTTCCTCCACTTGATCCGTCATTTCATCGATGTTCTGTATCCATCTCCTGAGCGTTGTTGGGGATAGTCGATAGCGCCTAGCATACTCATTGACATTTAGAATGCGGCCATGTTCAATTGCTGTTTGGCAATCCAAGGCATGTCGCAGCCTGGCTTCAACAGTGTAACTGTTACATCGTCGAGGGTGACCAACTGCTGCAGCACCATTCTGCTGATCGGCATCATCATCATCATCATCATCATCATTGCCAGCATCCATCATTGACTGACACATGACAAAGAGCGAAAGCATCAGCAGTAACAACAACGTTGTGTTCCTCATGATTTGAACTTTCTACAGGAATGACCAATATGATTGTTAGGGTAAAGGGCCTAGGAAATTACACAACTGCAATTGCCTTTCATACCAACCATTGATTGATAAAATTGGCCACAGAAGACCAGATCAAGAAATGAACATGTAATCAAAACTCTGTCATTTTCTTCATTGAAATGTGATTAGTATAGGCCCTACATGGTCGTAAATCGACAATATCCCATTCTGGGCCTTTATTAGTGACTTAGAAAATTTTAGACCAAGCACCAGTTAACTAAGTAGTCACTGTATTTCAAAACTTATCTTAAATCTTGATCTAAATCAGGAAATTCCTTCGGCCAGTCCTGCAGTAGCTTGTACATATACATAACAGACTTGTTAATCCATGTATCAAGTCCTGAGTTTATGGCTGCTTGCTGGACACGTGGGTCGTGCCATCTCAACATTTCATCAATGATGAGGCTGAAAATATACAGGAAACACCCAATTTAATTTCAAAACCAACAGCAAAGATGATCGATTTTGCAGCTTATTTGAAAGAACGAGTCAGCATGGTTCGTATACTTACTCAACGAGGTACATGTATTTAGCTTTGTGGTCATCACAATCCCATTCAAAAGTTCGACCATTTAGGAAATCGTAACATAGACCTGTTTTGAAGCTACACAGTAACTTCGGTCCTAGTCCCAATCGGGATAATAATGCCGTGCATTCCTTTTCTTTCTGTCTATCATGAAGCAAAGAAAACGATTCGCCGAAGATTCTGATCGTAACTCCTGGGTTTTCGGTATCGGAGGGGTCACGACATAAAAGAAGCCGATTCACAAAGCCGCCGCCCATGAACTGGAAAAGAGGGCATATTTTAGAAATAATTAAAATCGCGATATGCACTATAAAACGGTACTGATAGAAGGCCTAGGCCTCATTCTACGGAGAACATTGAGATAAGTACGACGAAACCAAAGCTGTCAGGGAGGTATAGAGCCGTCGTCACTGACTTTCAAACAAGGAAGAAGTGATGCGCCGGCCGGGAATCGAATAAGTGATTTTTGAATTGGCAGGCATTTTGTAAGTCCTTAAAGGACCATTGGCACTATTAAGGGCAATATTACCCAGCTATCGGCTGCCCAGTCACCTCCTGTTCTACATTAGTAGTTTCGATCAACAAATTGCACAAAAAAGGAAAAATTCCAAATCAGACTGAATTATCGCGCTATTCCGATGTTGACTCCGATTTGACTCGAGTTAGCTCTCCACGCATCGACTCTTTCCACCACGTGGAACGATGCACTATAAATCGTTTCCTGGGGCTAGGATCTACCCCTTGACGTCATGGTACTGATATAGATTTTTCCGACGTCACGCTGGTGGCGCACGATGACCCCGCAGAGCTCTAAGAGCTGAAAGAAAATGGAAAAGCATTAAACACGTTCAGAAAAATAGTTTACTGATGAACCATAGGAAGAACAATTAACATACTGCAATAAAAAAGCCGACCATTCTTTTAAGCCAGGCACATAATCCGACACTACCTTAATGTGTTTCTTCAAATGAAACGTAAAGGTTAGTTGCAATTAGTTCCTATGCCAGAACAAGCAAAATAACCAACCATATAGTGGTAGGAAACTTAGGATGGACCCCTCTAGTCCCTGTTAAAAGAAAAAAATAAAACACGTTTGTCAGGACCATGTAAAGAATGTGTTGGAGACAGACATGAAAAGTATACTGAGTGACTTTTATTCAACACGACCACATTGGGCGGGAAAAAAGGGTTTCCAGCAACAATAGACCTACCCGATCATTTTTGCTGGTGCAATTGACGTTGTCCGATCAGGAGTGTATTATATACACCCCTCTTAAATTCGTTTACGATGAGATTTAGGTCCACTGTGGTCTGATAAATATCAATTCGCTTTCGCACCGTGCTTGAAATTAAGATAATGATGATAGGCCCGAAATGGTGCAAATGTATGCACGAAAGATGCAGCGTAGATAATTTGAGTATTTACAAGAAAGGACCATGAAAAAAAGGAAGTGGGGGGAAAACACCGCCAACCGCCTACGGAACAGAGGTGCACCCATCACCTGCCAAACCGGGTATGGCAGCATAGCAATATTAGCCGTATCAGTGATACGCATAATTAACCGCCGAAAGTGCCTGAATTAAGACATCACCTTCAAAATAGGCAAGAGTGCCTTTTTAGGTTACAACAAAGACGGATTAGTTCAAAAAACCTTTAACGTAAAAACCAGAAATATAACCTTTCTTTCGGCTGCTGTAGATCAGGCACCAGTCTACCGATTCAGACGATTCGTGTACCACGGAGCTGCATTTGCTCTTTACTACCCCAATGGCATTTACTTCTTAGTCTTTCAGTTAAGTAATTCATCACCATGTTGCATTATGTGTACAGCTGTTTTTACAACTGAGCCCAATTTTGAGGCAATGGTCCTGTTGTGTTTATCCCCCTATTTGCCGCAAGTGTACACACAAATGAATAAGTTGCCATGGTAGAGCTTACGCCAATCCAGTGGGTGGGTATTAATATGGAAATTAGCAATAATAACTCACAGTGTTTAAAACTAGAATCTACTTTGATTAGTTTCCTTTTGTACTTCTCAACAACATGGTTGCAAGTAATACATGTGAAAACGTTGTAGTGTGTGCATGAAGTAGTATTCGGTGGATAAGACACCTTTGATGCAGGCGTGTCAGTTTATAATTTATCATGACCGTGATCTATCTGTCATCCCGCAATCATTTCAGGCCAGGTAACCATTGAAATGTGATTCCTTTCTATTGTATTGTTAGAACTGTCCAAAGTCTATGGTCCTAAAATAATATGAAATAAAATAAAGAATGATGTTTGCTAACTTATCAAAAATATATCTGGGTCAGTAACAAATATTGAATAAATGAAACAATCTTTGAGGTTGACAAATCTTTCTAATTATGAGAAACAAAAGAATTTTTTGGTGCAAAGAATAAGCAAACCTGTTGACTTTCTCTGCCCAAAACCTTATCAATGCGTGAATAAGGGTCATTGCTAGGGCAAGCTGTCATTTTGCAGAAAAAAATCACCTACATGTAGATAGTTTATGAGTAAGTGGTGATTTTATTTGCAGTTTTTTCAATTTTTCTAATGGGCTTAATCATGAGGTTTTGAAAGGAACCAGTTTTGGACCCAACTTGCACTGAGGGCTAATGTACGGACATGGGAATAGGCCTACAAATTTATATGTTAAAGCATATGACAAATCTGTGGCCTTTCCAGGAATTTTATTAGATAATCCTGAAGTATGGTGACTTTTAACAGCCAGCATGGCCACGAACAGCGTTGTAAGAGCTTGGTGAAATGACATGTTATTCATATTACATGACTTTTCCATTCATCGATGGTTTGCAAACTTTATGCCACTTGTATAGCCGATAAGGCCTACCAGCAATCTTACAGCAAGTTGGTGGGAGAAGTTACGTGCGTTGGTGTCGTGGTATATATGCAAATCAATCTATGGGCGCTCTATTGGAATATTTGGCACTTTGTACTCCTCATGACCATCACACTGACTCATTGTAGCGGCAATGATATATTTAGTCGTTGATAATCATGCCGTGGCTTGTTTCATCCACCCTTAAATTACCGGAAGACAACACCAACAAGCTTGATTTCATTTCCCATCTATTCACCACGTAATAAACTGAAAGATACAATAATTGAACAACAACTAAGTACATATTCGTAACAACAAAGAGACAATCGTGGAAGACAATAGTACATCCACCAGGAGGACAGGAAAACCTGTCACAACACTGTCCTCAAGGAAGTGGAGACACCTGACGATTGAATATTGAACTAAAATATTCATAAAATAGACTGAGATAATGCTACTAAAGTCCACATTGCTGCCCCAAAACTTGATGTTAACTACAAACAAAATTATTAAGATGAAGAGCTCCAATACCGAGCTACCTCACAGAGACGATAGATTGAACACATCACGATATAATCAAGTACTAGCCAGGTTGAGATGTCCGAAGTGGTGTAATGAAAGAAATGTCACCGAGAATATTAAATCTATACTTGATCTAAAAAACAAGCCACTAAGTTCTCCTAAGTTCTTGTCATCACAGTAAAGGAAATTATTTCTATTCTAGACATATTAGTTACCTTTGTAAGGCCCTTAAATTCTCTATAAAACTTTCGGGGATGAGGCAAATTCACTCATTTGATGGACCAAAAATATGGAAGATTCTGGATCTTAACAATGGCGGCAAAAGCGATAACACGAGGAGAAAATGGGTGGAGCCATCTACAAAGCTTAAAGGCTGGCTACAACCAGTAAAAACAAGATTCACCCAGAAACAGACTGGCCACAGTCACACTCATGACAGGCAGTTTTTGCCAAAAACAGATGTGTATATATGTCTTCTGGTGAAAGCATTCCTTAAAGGGTAACTTGTGTCAAATTTCACCATATAATGTTTTAGCTGTTTTTAACAAATGACTACGTCACTTTCTCATAAATCGGTAAGGTTTTCGAATCGAAATGCACATTTTCTAGAAATTGATGGTTTTAATCCCGCCCGGACGGCTCGCTTCGATGCCGTTGAAATCGCGCTAAGCCGACGACGTTTTCGTTGATGACGTCACAAAGGAATAGAGAGGTACATCCCACAAAAGACCACTAGACAATCCAACAAAAAACCCTGGATCACCAGAGAGATAGTAAAGCTCCTCAAGAAGGCAAAACACCTCAACAAGAAGAGGCAGAAACAGCCCAGCCACAAGTCAACCCATGAACATCAGCAACTGAGGTCGACCATCCAGCGCAAGATACGCCAAGCTTACTGGGCGTACCTCAATAAGATCCTAACCCCAGAAACCGACAGCAACGAAGATCACAGCAAAGCTAATAAGCGATTCTGGGGGCTGATCAAGCACACTAAAAGGGACAGTGTGGGCATACCAGCACTTCGTGATGACCAGGGCCATACAGTAATGGACAGCAAAGGCAAAGCAGAAGTGCTAAACAAGAAATTCCAATCTGTCTTCAATAAGATCACGCCCCGTCCCCTAAACAGACATGCAAAAACATCATCGGACTTGAGAAGAAAAAGAAGATGGCAAACATCTTGATAACACCTAACGGTGTTCTCAAACTCCTGCAGGGCCTCAAACCAAACAAGGCTGCCGGCCCCAACCAGCTGAGCCCCAGGGTACTGCAAGCCATAGCAAGTCACATCGCCCCAACCCTCCAAGATATCTTCCAGAAATCGCTTGACTCTGGTGACATCCCAAAGGACTGGAAGGAAGCAAACATTGCCCCAGTATTCAAGAAAGGCAGGAAAGACGACCCAGGGAACTACCGCCCAATCTCCCTCACCTGCATCTGTAGCAAGCTCCTGGAACACATCATCACCAGCCAAATGATGCAACACCTTGAGGAGAATGACATCCTACATGAGAAGCAACATGGCTTCAGAAGCAAGCGCTCATGCGAAACCCAGCTGATCGAATTCATAGACGAAGCCCATAGAGCAAGGAAACGCATTGATGCCATCGTCATGGATTTCAGCAAGGCTTTCGATAAGGTCTCCCACACCCATATCCTACTCAAACTGGAAAGGTACGGGATTTCCTCACAGGTCAGAGAATGGATTAAGAGGTTCCTCACTGACCGTTCTCAGAAAGTAGTCGTCGAAGAGGAAATGTCAAACCCTAGACCAATAACATCAGGTGTTCCCCAAGGATCTGTCATTGGACCAGCCTTGTTCCTAGTCTACATCAATGACCTCCTGGAAAGCGTGAAGTCACAAATACGCCTATTTGCAGACGACACCATCATATACAGGGTTATCAGAAATGCAACAGATGAACAACAACTGCAACAAGACCTCCGATCCCTTGAGACCTGGGAGAGAGAATGGATGATGGAGTTCCATCCGCAGAAATGCGTAGTCATCAGCATAACCAGAGGAAGAAATCCATCCCACCTAGAATACTACCTGCATGGCCACCGGCTGGACTCAGTTGACTCTGCAAAGTATCTTGGACTAACCATAACAAAAGACCTGAGGTGGAACAAACACACCATCAGCACCACCAAGAAGGCAAACTCCACCCTAGCTTTTCTACGAAGGAACATCAGGACCCCGAACCAGGAAGTCAAGACACTGGCCTATAAGACCTTAGTACGACCCAAACTTGAATATGCTGCCTCGGTGTGGGACCCACACACTGCACAAATGAAACACCAGGTCGAAATGGTCCAGCGTAGAGCAGCGAGATGGGTTACCCGGCGATACAACAACACCTCAAGTGTCACTGACATGCTCCAAACACTTGGGTAGGTAACATTAGAGGAAAGAAGACGTCAATCCCGAGTAATCATGATGTACAAGATCCTGCACCACCACGTAAAAATCGAACACATCCTTGCCAGGGCCACCAGACTCCCCGAGAACACGGTCTCTGACAAGACCCTCGACTCCTTCAGGCACAACCTGCTGAGGGAGCCAGTCCAACCATAGCCAGGCCACGTGATCGAATGTTTTTATCCTGCACCTTGAACTACCTTTTATCCAACTGCGATTTTAACACCAGCACCTTTTACCAATGACAAAGATTTTAAACGCATGCGCCTGGACGTAAAAGTCTCTATAGACTGTGTTCCAGTATTGAAAAGAAGAAGCCACAACATGAACATTTTCGAGGTCGCGGTGGTTTACATTCCCGCGAAAAAAAAAATCTCATTCGTTTGGGCAGAGACATGTATTCATCCACAGGCGGAAGTGTAGCACATTCCATGCTATTGAACAGAAATCCAAAAATCAAAACTGATATGTAATGTGCAGGCCAATCCATAGGGCCTAGTGTTGTATGTGATATACTTCATGCCTATGAACTGTACTATAAGTTGATGTAGGGCCTTACATGCAGTCAGATTCAGAATTAGTCATTTTATTTCAGACTCTTTTACTGGTTGCAGTATCCTGCAAGACCCGAGTCCTGTTAGTTCGCTTCGCAATCTCATTGAGGCACAGATGCATCAGATCACTCTTCAAGGACAAGGCTGTAGGCCTATCGGCACGATACCTCCTTATTGAGAATGTGACCAAATTAACATCTATTATCTGTTGAGATGGATTCATAACAAAGCATGTGAACATTTTTTCTCTCTTTTTAATGAATAAAAACATATTTGCTGGATTTCAACGCATTCACAGAGTATAAGTGCAGACCCTTGGGGCATTGGGCACCAGAGCCAATGATAACATGTGCCACTACATGTATATTGTTATTTCTGATTACATATATAGTCCTTGTATAAAACAAACAGTGCTCCATATTATTAAGTCATATTTGACAAATTATTAGCTCTTGAGTTTGGTTTAGCTTCATAATGAAAAGGTGGGCGCGGCACATTCAGATATAGCTTTGAGTAGATGAACTCCTCAAATTTCTTTAAAAGTCAATATCATATAAAACTTTCTGTTGCAGACTGTTGTGAACATCTAGGGGAATCTGGAAATGGCAGAAATTCTGATCTGGGGTCAAAACTGGCTCACTACTAGGGCAGAGACATGTATTCATCCACAGGCGGAAGTGTGGCACTGACACATAGTCCGTACTGAACTGTAAAAATGTGGTAAATACATGACACATAGTCCGTACTGAACTGTGAAAATGTGGTAAATACATGACTGTGATGGGTGAAAGTTGATTTATTCTTCAATCTTTGGTGGATTCTTAATCTACAGAGCCAGGCCATAACAGGGATATACTTTTTGATAATTAATTTAAGGAAATATTGTCTCACTGGCCAGTTTAGAACTTGTATTCTAATAGGCCCATATCAGTCCGCGAGTGACGATTTGATGGCAATGCTGTACACAAATCAATTTTTCTCAGGTAATCGGTATTGGAATGTTTTGAATTTTTACTATCATTTCGGTAAAAGCCTCTTCATAACACATATAAAATTTGGTGGGAATTAAAACACCCTTGGTGTACTTTTTTCACCAACCGATGTTCATTAAAATGTACACAGAATGTACACGCTGGCTAATAGAGGTCTCTGGCCATTTATTTACAACTGCCATTGACCATTGACATTCCATCCTGTCCTTACACAATATATACACGATAAGAACTGAAGATTATGGAGAAGAAGAAGAAAAGAGTTATCGGGTGGCGTTGTGCTGCGATGTTTTGCGGCAACACCAGCAAAACTGAAGGTGTTGGGGTTTTCCGCTGACCTGACCCTATCAAAGAACCGGGCCGTCACCGTGAAGTTCGAGTTAGGAGGTCACCAGCCGGTGGTTCATCTTCTACTCCTTGATGATCCGCCGGAACACAACTTCGAGAACCAACTCCAAATTCATCTGCCGTTGGGGGTCTTCCAGCACATTTGGAAAAAAACTCGAAGTAACGAAGTAAGGGAAGGGACGGCCCCTCCCCCCAAGGCCACAGTCCTAGTCATTTCATCATAAATTTCCTAAGTCGAACTAGGAAATTCCATCGATGACGTCATAATAATGGCATTCCTAAAACTATTTTTAGACCTTATTTAATATTCATTAGATTTTCCTGAGCGTACGCGAACTACTTAGGATTTAGCTTCTTCCTAGAGCGAATAGGAAAATAGTCGACGGTCTGACTTGTTCATAATGTGACGTCATGAGGTCACGTGACTTAGTGCGGGTTTTTCAAAACGTCTTCGGCAGTTGGCCAGTTTGACGCGATTAAAACAGCGATTTTATAATGAATCTAATCAAAAATGGAAAATTGAGCTTTATATTTGTGATCAACAATTAAAAACGGACGTATTTCCGCAAAGTTGTAAATCACATCATAGTATCACTTTAATAATGTTTAAATTGCCCTGTTCGGCTGTAAGGGGAGAGCAATAGCGTCATTTTGAGACCCTAACCATTACAATCCTCCAAAAACTGCGACCGCCAGGTAGGGGTTGAAAAGTGGCAATTTCATTCAAAAATTGAGGAAATCCAAGTTAGAGGTTTTTAAAAACTAATTCGTCTTTGGTTACAATCAAATTGTATACATGAAGTAGCGGTTGAAATGACTTTATACTTGCAAAGCTATATCCCCGGTTCTCCATTCGGATTTGACCTCTGCAAGAACCTTTAATACGTCCTCAACGTCACACCTTCGGCAGCTGCCCTTCTTGATGTCAAGCTAATATTCCCGCTAACATTGAGAGAGGTGATGTGAGAAGATGTTGAGAATTCTTCCTGATGTCTTCCTGCTTCAACTTCAGCCAATTTGAACTGGTACTGATTAAATCATCTTTTAAAAAACGTATTTTATCAATATTACGACGTAGTAAGCATTCTTTACTTTGAGTATTGGTACTCTTACTAATCAACATAATTTATTTGTCCTAAAAACTACGTGTGCATGCCTCTTGACATCATTTAATACTAAATGATGAAAAACAAACCGTGAGTCGAAAAGAAAGTTTATTCTTCATTTTATTTGCGCTTACATTTGATCAAACTCACTTACACATCATTTATTTTCATATGGATTCCCATGGTCATTGTGTTCGAGGTGCTAACTATCAACACGGATTTGCGAGAAGGTGCCAATTGATACGATGCGGTCATGGTTGATTACGGCAATTAGGCCTCATGGTCGCGTTAGCGGGGTTAATTTGCAGTTTGGGACCGACCAAGCTGGTGGTCGCGGTTCGGGTACCGGGGTGGTCGTGTTAGCGAGGGCCAGTTAATGGGAATTAGAGAGAAAACCATTCGGGACCGGAGAATTTTGGTCGTGTTCGCGGGGTGGTCGCGTTATTGAGGTGGTCGCCGACCGGGGTTCCACTGTACTATCAATATGAACCACTTATAAATCTTGCTCTTCGACTATAGTAAGGGACGGTTCATATTCCCACGTCTGTGGGCGAGGTTAGCAATACATTTGAATAGGCGAAACAGGAATAGGCGAAACAGGAATTAGGCGAAACAGGAAGTAGGCCAATCAGGAATAGGCGAATAAGGAATTAGGTGAAACAGGAATAGGCGGGACAGGAATAAAAGGCGGAACAGGAATAGGCGAAACAGGAATACACCAATTGATGAGGACAAGCCATAATATTATCTGATAACAACCGCAGAAGTAGATCATTGCGTTTTGTAAACTCTTATTTTGTGTCATTCAAACTTACCTATGGAACACTTTTGCATGTTACTCCATTTGGGCTCAAACACAAGAGTATCCCTTTAATTTTCTAAAGGGAGAACTGAGTTAACAGCTCGGCCGCCAGGCGGCGCCCTGACCGATCCCGCGAGATCGCGCCGATCTCATGCCGCCATATTCAGTTTTTACTCTTGTGCTTCTACGAAGCACATCGTTTTTTCAAAGCTGCCGTGAATTCGATTTAAAACCAAATTCAACCAGCCAAGTCTAGACGATTTTTGGGTTCATTCACCTACGGAGTAGACCGCCAAACTAATCTTGGCATTAGTATTGTCCAGTCTATTTAATTATAGACATTTTCTTAGCTAGCTTAGTCGACCCGGCTCCATTATTTTGATCTTGGTAGGGTAGAGTTAAGTAGGCTATTCTCCGCTCTATTGTAATGAACAAGACTCAGATCCATTGCAATAGTGTTTAATTCAAGTAGGCATGTTTTCCTTTCCATTAATTATTGCGTCCTTTCTGGCCTACTTGGGGTTCCCAGTGTTTTTATTGTCATTGGTACCATTTTTTATATGGCGTACCCCTCTGACGGCATCCTTTGTCTCACCACAAAGGAATGCGTCTGGTGGCGGGAAACGGGCCGCGAAGACGCCTAAACCCTCTTCCGGTTCCGTTTCCGGGCATATAACCCGGAGGTCTAGCAAACCTCCCGCCATCACCCCTTCCGTCAGCCGAGTTCCGGTTCCGGCCGCGGCTGCGAAGGATGCGGGATCTGACATTATTAATGTCTGTGGTCCCAAGGGAGACTTACATCCAATAAGTCTCCAAGGGTTTAATATACCCCGGACCTCAGGGAACCTTCCGGTTCCCCTGTCGTCCGCTCCCCCGAGTACAAGCCCTTTGTACCCGCGGGAGCACCCTGCTTCCGGTCCGCCGATTGCAGTTCCGGTTACTGACGCGGGTTCCCGTTTTTCAGTAACCGAAGACTCTACTGGGGTTTTTTCTCAGTCTTTACTGCGAAATAACCCCAGTCCTCACGGACACAGTAGAGTAGGGCCGGACCTTATAACGCCACCTCCGAAACGCCATGCGTCTTCGGTAACAGCGTTTCCGCCCTCCGTACCTCCTTCTAAAAGGGCTTCCGGTAGCTCCATACCGGCGAAGGAGTTACGGGCATTTCCGGTTTCGGACTTCGTCCTACCGGAAATGCAGGCACCTTCCTACGTTGGCCAACCTCTTGGGTGGAACCAACCGGAAGTGCCACCCCCTCCTCGTAGCAGAGGCGTCGTTCCCATGGAACGAGCTACGCAGAGAGGACATCTGAACTCTAGTTCAGAATATGGGCAACTTCCGCTTCCGGAAGACCCATTCGCCCGCACATACGGCTTCCAGGGTTCGCTTATGCGCTCACCCTCGCCTCAACCGCCCGTCGTTGAGAGAAGCCGCACGTCGGGTCCGGAATCCGAGTCGGGACAGCAACTGTCCCAGCTCATCCAGATGGTAGCAGGTCTTTCTGATAGACTCAGCCATCTGGAGCAGGGTTCCGGTTCCTCTGGTGCGCCTGGTCCCATCGGATACCCACCATCCGACTCCTCTATTTTAGAGGAATTTTCTGAGAACGAGAGTTCTCAGCCAGGCTACCGCTCCCCCAATCAGGAGGAGCTGTCACCAGAGGACGCCAGTATCCTGTCGGATATGAGGACACTCAGATCCTTGATCAGAGCGTACCTCCCGCAGGATCTGTGCCCTACCCCGCCGGAACTGCCAGCCTTGTCAACACCGACCTTTTCACTCTGGGGACAGGAAGTGGATCCCAATCCACAGGTTTCTCAAGGCTCCACTCGGGCACTTGAATTCCTTCCTCCCTCCCCGTCGGTGTTAGCAGTCTCTGAACTTTTGGAGCGTACAATCAGAGACTCACAAGGCGCCCACCAACGTACTTCCATCCCTGTCCTTCCGGCAGTCGGACCGGAAGCTTGGTGTAAACCGGGGAAGTTGTTCACGGCACAACTTCCTCCCGTTAGGCAGTACCGCGCTGACTATTATCGAGTCAGCTCGGCCGGCTGTCCAGCTGCAGCATCGACTTCCATATTAAAGGACGATGTACAGCTGGACCAACTCGTGCCTAGGGTGACCTCCTCCTCGGCTTACCGAGACCTTAGAGCACAAGAGGGTCTGGCCAAAAACACGTTAGCGGTGCTCTCCTACGCAGAGCACACTAACCTGGCCCTAGCCAGATCCCTAAAAGATAATGAGTCACTATCTGATGACACAAAATCGCTTGTGACATCCTTGTCACATTCGATTAGGCACGCTATTGCGCTGTCCGCCAAGACCGCAGCAAATAGCGTCCTACTCCGTAGAGACGCCGCACTGGGCTCTCTCAATGTCATCAGATCCCTCCAGCTGGAAGGGGCCTTAAGAACCGCTCCTATGGACGGTTCTTTCCTGTTCGCAGATTCTGTACAAGAGGCGGCTCAAGCACAGAAAGATTGGGACAAATTATATGCCCCCACTGCGACACAGAGGGCCAAGACCTCTCTACCTAACGCTAGAAAGATAGAGAGGCCCCAGCAGGCATCGGGTTCAATCCCGTACGCCAGGCAGGTCCTGCCTAGGCCTACCCCGCCTAGTCAGCCTGCTCCTGCTGGATCCTTCCGACGGGAAGCGGAGGGTCGCCGGACTGGAAAGAGGAAAAATACTTCCTCTAACCAGGGTGGATCCGGTCCGACTAAGCACTCCTTTCGCCCAAGGGGTGCTGGCCGGAAGAGGTGACTCCCCCCTCCTTTCTCCTCCCGGACGCAAAAAGGAGCCGACTCCGGTAGTCGGGGGCCGTCTGCAAAAATTTGCCGACATTTGGGACGATTGGTGCCCAAAGGGGTCCCCAGTCCCAAACATGTTGAGGTACGGAGTGAAACTAGATTTCAACCGTACCCCCCCCGACTACCATATATCCAACCCCAGTTCAGCCACCGAAGGACCCAGTCAAGGCCTCTGCCCTCCAAGCAGAGGTCGCGACATTACTGGAGAAGCAAGCTATCCAGGTCCTTCAAGATCCATGCTCCCCCGGCTTTTACAGCCACGTTTTCTTGGTTCCCAAGAAAGCAGGGACATGGAGGCTGATCATAGACCTTTCCAGGTTAAACACCTTCTTGAATGTTCCTCATTTCAAGATGGAAACCACCAGGTCTATAGCAACGGCGATACAGCCCAACGATTGGGCGGTATCGATGGATTTAATGGATGCGTACTTACATGTATCGATCCATCCAGACTATCAACACTTCCTTCGATTCCATTACGAAGGAAAGACGTATCAATTCAGGGCCCTGCCGTTCGGTCTGGCATCGGCACCCCTAATTTTTACGATGATAGTCACAGCCTTCGTCGCTCCCTTTCACGTGATGGGGTTCAAGCTCCATCACTACCTAGACGATTGGCTACTCCGTTGCAAATCGCGGGAACTACTACTGCAACAACTTCAGGTTCTAAAGCAAAAAGTAGTTTCCGCAGGTTGGATTATCAACGAAACAAAGTCAGAATTCATACCATCCCAAGACTTCGTTTACGTTGGAGTTCGGTTCCTTACGGCCATAGGGAAAATGCTGCCCCCCCTAGACAGGATAAAGAAAATTCTTCATCTCGTCGCAGAATTCAGAGGAAGGACTCAAGCTCCCGCAAGGCGATGCTTGAGCCTTTTGGGACTTCTGAATTCGGCAGCAGACCAAATCCCCCTTGGCCGTCTATATATGCGTCCCATCCAGATGTTTCTAATGTCTCTATGGAAACCCCACAGGGACCCATTAGACAAGTTGGTATTGATACCTCAATACCTACTCAAGAACGTCTGGAACTTCTGGGAGTCGGAGACTCGTCTCCAAAGCGGTGTAGATCTTGCTCCACCGCCCCCAGAAGTGTCCCTGTTCACAGATGCTTCCCTACTAGGGTGGGGAGCACATCTGAACAACGGAGACATGTCCATAAGAGGTCTATGGACAAGGGAGGAGACCTTTCTTCCAATAAATATATTGGAAATGAAGGCTGTCCTTCTTGCCGTGAGGGCTCTTTCCCTTCGCCTGAAGAATCGGAGAGTAACCCTGTTCTCCGACAATTCTACAGTAGTAGCATATGTCAGGAGACAGGGAGGCACAAAGTCCGGCATTCTTTGCAAGCTAACTTGGGAACTTTACCATCTTTGTGCCGACCTTGGAGTATCGATATGTGCCAGACACATAAAGGCAATCGCAACATCCTTGCCGACGCCCTGTCCCGTCAGAACAAGCTAGTTCAGACAGAGTGGACACTCCATCAGGAGATTGTAGACGACCTTTGTCGCCTTTGGCAATCTCCGAAGGTAGATCTGTTCGCCACCAGGCTGAACAATCGCCTTCCCATCTATTACTCTCCACTTCCGGACGAAGAGGCCCTGGAAGTCGACAGCCTTACAGCCTCTTGGGTCGGGCTGAACGCATATGCGTTTCCACCCCTCCCTCTCATCCAACCAGTCCTGAACAAGATCTTGACCAGCCATCCGGTGAGAATAACTCTCATCGCACCTTGCTGGCCAAATCAGGCCTGGTTCCCAGCCTTGCTGGAGCTCCTGATAGATCACCCCAGGAGTCTTCCTACTTGGAAGCACCTCCTGTGGCACCCCCTGGGGAGATGCTACCACCAGAACCCTGGATTTTTCAAGTTTCACGCCTGGAACTTATCCAGTTGCATCTCCACCAGAGAGGCTTTTCGGACATCGCTGTCAAGTGCATGTCCGCACCTCAAAGGGGGTCTACCCTTGATGTGTATCAAGGAAAGTGGTCTACCTTCACTTCCTGGTGCAGGGAGAACGGAGTTAATCCGATATCTCCCTCTATATACAGATTAGTTGATTTCCTTATTGAATTATTCACGGAAAGACAACTATCTGTCACGGCTATAAAAGGGTACAAGTCCGCCATCGCTTCTACCCTTCGTGTTTTAAGCACCTGGGATCTTCGTTGGGAGGACCAAGTAACCCCTCTTTTCAGAGGAATGTTATTAGAGCGTCCTAGACCGGTTCACAACACCCCTAAATGGGACCTTTCTGTTGTCCTTAAGGTGCTCATGAGGCATCCTTTTGAACCCATGTCTATTTAATCCATGAAATATCTGACACTCAAAACGGTCTTTCTAGTAGCCTTGGCTACCGCCCAACTGAGATCAGAGCTCCATGCACTTTCTTTTAAGAAGCTGGCTTTTAGAGAGGGAGGGGAGGTTATCCTGGCTTTTATACCAGGATTTCTGGCGAAGAACCAGGGACCGGCCGCCTCTCGGCCCCCGGTTACTATTCCCTCTCTGTCAGGAACGATCTCTTATGATCTTCCTGACAGAACTTTATGTCCCGTCAGGGCCCTAAAGTTCTACATAAATAGGACAAAACCTCCCGGTATCCGCCAGGGGAGAGAGCGTTTGTTTTTGTCCTATAAGGAGGGAAATAAACGAGAGATAGCGGCCGCCACTATTTCAAGGTGGATTGTGGAGACTATTCGTCTTTCCTACAACACCTTGAAGACTTCCTCTGATCTTCGTGCGCTAGCTAACATCTCAGCGCACGAAGTTAGAGCACTAGCCACCTCCTGGGCTAACTACCGAGGAGTTGCTCTTCAAGAAGTCGTTTCCGCTGCATGTTGGAGTAATCACTCCACATTCTCTCGTTTCTACCTACGAGACGTTTCTTCCCTCGTAGATGGCATGCACACAATCGGCCCGATTGTGTCTGCGGGGCATGTTGTTTGATCCTGGCTAGATCAAAAAAGGGGGGAAGCCCGATTGAAGAGTCAAACGCGCATCTTGCGCCATTTTTGATATGCCCTATCTTCAACATCCAGGCAACCCCTAGTAGACTAGAAAGGACGCAATTTCTTATTGTTGTTTAGCAATAATTCATTCTACACCCTTCAACATGCCTTACTTGCTCTAAGCTCTGTTGCCGGAAAGAAGATGGTTTTATTACGCAATTCTAGCGCTTTCCGGAGAATGGGTCTATTACTCTCTATAATATGATTGTAATACCGAGATCAAAATACCGGTCCTCCGGTTCTCCCCATTTCTTTCCCCTGGCGGTCCTCCTTAGCTAATATGCCGGTGGTGCCTCCTGGATGGAACAACAGCTCAGCCTTAGGTAAGTCCTCGTTTCCCACCTCCAATAGGTTGCTGGGATTCGATGCAAAAGTGTTCCATAGGTAAGTTTGAATGACACAAAATGCCAATTTCCTTACAAGAAATGGCCATTTTGTTAGTTCATACTTACCTATTGAACACGGCCCTCCCGCCGTCCCCACAAACGGGACATACTCTTTATTAACGCTCAAGAGTAAAGACTAAATATGGCGGCATGAGATCGGCGCGATCTCGCGGGATCGGTCAGGGCGCCGCCTGGCGGCCGAGCTGTTAACTCAGTTCTCCCTTTAGAAAATTAAAGGGATACTCTTGTGTTTGAGCCCAAATGGAGTAACATGCAAAAGTGTTCCATAGGTAAGTATGAACTAACAAAATGGCCATTTCTTGTAAGGAAATGGGCATTTCATCGCATAATAACGTGTGACCAAAGCCTTAGGGAAATCGAGTTGATAAATTTAAGACCTATCAATTGAAAATTGAATTAATCCTATGAGATAAGATATTCCAAACAACCGAAATGCTATTCAATCGACAACAACAAAAAGTCATTATTTGTGAACCCTACACACTCTATCAGTGTGTTAAAGGACCATTGGCATTATCAAGGGCAATATTACCCGGCCAGCTGTCGACTGCCCAGTCACCTCCTATGCTACATAAGTAGTTGCTTTCAACAAATTACAAAAAAGGAAAATTTCAAAATCTGACGAAATTATCGCGCTTTTCCGACGTTGACTCCGATTTGACCCGATTTAGGTCTCCACGCAATAACTCTCACATGGAACGATGCACTAGCAAGGCGTTTCCTGGAGCCATGAACTACCCCTTGACGTCATGGTACTGATATTGATTTTTCCGACGTCGCACTGATGGGGCTTGATGACCCCGCAACCACGGGTTATGCCACATTCGCCTAATCCTTTCTCGCCTAATCCATATTCGCCTAAAAAAAATCCACATTCGCCTATTCCACGTTCGCCTAATCCACATATATTTCCAAATCTGTGATCAATTTAAAATTTTCCGATAAAAGCAAGATCACTGTCCACACAAACTGACCACCACATTTCTATTTGCTCATGTGTTAGCGACAATACTGCGCTGCAGTAATATATATTGCCTAGCAGAAATCGAGGAGTCAATGTAAAGTCTTTATATAGTTGGTCCGCTCTGAGGGGTCCTAATAAATCCATCTTGTCAGGTCCAACTTTTTGTTGACCCAAGGGCTTATCTGAAAAAAGGTATTGGGGCAAACCATGCTTTGTCAACAAAACACCTTTTGCTTTGTGGTTATAAATGACGATTGTCAGATTAATTTTGTTCCATTCTTGGTTGTCGAGCAAGGGATTAGCCTCCGGTTGGCCATATAATGTGTTGGTCTTAACAAATCAGTATCAACAAAGTTAATTCTGCTTGTATTTTAAAGAAAGGATTGCACAACGAGACGCTCGTGTGGTAGCACTTTACGCGTAATCCCTAGTAAGCATGGTAATCAGCGACGGCACGTGGCTCGTTGCGCATCACCTCAACACTGTGACACAAATTTAAAAACGGCCGCCCAGCAGCCGGACAAATCATCTATAGCGTGATCAACGTTTTTTTCCACAATTATGCGCACAAAATGTCCATATTATTAGCAGGAATGGCAGGGCTCGCGAGGCATATCGCAAAAGTTATTGCCAGTCATGCCAATGGCAGATGATGATTGTAAGCTTGTAAGCAACAGTGGGATGAATATTGTTTCCACTCGTTGGAATATTATTATTTTGCAGAGTGCCGCGAATATGCCCGAAAATGAATTGTCTTTTTTAATCATCAATAGAAATCCCTGGTGCAGATAGTGCATGTTACTTCAAAGGTAACCCTCTCAGGGTAGGATGACGGACTATTTTTCTATCAAGACGCACGATCTTCAAAATATCAGTGAGCTATTAAACGCGCAAAAAAGGGTCCGACATGTCCGAAGGAGGTGTGATGTCATAAAAATAAATGTGCGTGTTGAGGTGTTTAAAGTCTGCGCAATGCAGTTCGCGTTTACAATAATATCTGGTTGACATGCCTGAGCTGCTCAATTCCATTTGACTTTGTACAAGTTGTTGTTAACTGCCATGTTGGGAATTTCACATTTATCAGTGAGAACTGTTAGAACGGATGTGACCGGCTTCGAGTTCGAATTCGAAGACCTTTATGCATTATTACTTTAATTTAAACTAAAATAATTCATTGGTTATACATCAAACACACACATATTGCCTGAAAGAATATATATTGACACAATCTTCTTCTTCTTATGAGTTTTCAATGGATGATAACGGCTTTTGTCTAATAAGCAAGAACCTAGTTCATACCGTTTTGAAAATAAATAAAATTAAAAGCGTTGGTTATGTGGGGGTACATTTGTTGCACGTTTTGTCAACGTTGAAGGGTGTTGTGACAACCAATGTTACGAGGGTAACAAGCGGACATTTACTCGGGACATGCCGTTTTCGAAACTACCTGTGAGAAAAACGATAGAAAACGATACTTTTCGAGTCCTTTTGTATTCCACCGCACCTAATTGCGATAACATTCGAGTCTTTTCGATACTTTTAGACCCCTACCTGCGGTTTAAATATTATTCCAGTTCTGCAATACGTTATAGGTGTCGCAAACCCACATTCTTATCACAACTGGAATAATTGCTCGTTCTGAATACCTCTCGAACTCTGTCGAAAAAAATCGAAAATACTTCTCAGGCAAAAGCATTAAAATTTTCGGTCATTTACGATCGTTTTCGGTAATATTCGACAGGGATTAGATCAGCAATCACAATAGAATTAACTGTTTCGATTTTCTTCGAAACTTTCCGAGTTCTTGCCAAGCATGGCTTGCCAAGGCCGGGTCGAATTCCGTAAGATTTCCGAGAGACGGTTTAATGACCGTGAAGCATTTCGAGTGATTTTCGAGTGATTTCGAGACCGATGCAGATTCCGAGAGTTTTCCGACAGAAAAACGAGAGTTGCTGTTCATAGTGTCATAGACAAAAACCCCCACCAAATACCTGCTTTCTACGACAAAGATAAACACCCGAAACTTCAGAACTATACAGAAGTTGTGTTTTTATTAAAAGATCAAATAAACTGAGGAGTGCCTTTACTTGTGTACCCTGATAAATGTTAAAATGTTTATTCAAATGGAAAACTGCCTGCTTTGCTTTGCTTGTTAATGTTTGCTCTGCTTTCTTAAGGGATCCATTGCAAGAACAAATTATACCAAGATACTTAACAGATTCAACAAGATCAACGTCCGCATCACCAAGTCTGAGGGAAAGACCCTATTTAAACCTTTTAGATCAGTGGCGTAGTGGTTAGAGCACCGGGCTCATAATCAGGAGGTCGTGGGTTCGATTCTCCGAAGGGTCACTACTGTTTCGTCTTCTTTGAGCAAGGCATTTATGACGTTTATAGAAATTAAAAGTGCCCGTCTATAGGTTTTCAAGATTCGTAGATATTTTTCGTGCGAGAATAGACATCAAAATATTGTGTACTACAGGGTGACTCAAAAAAGTATACCCTCCTTGACTCATCGATTAATCGATTATATGTTAACTACCAAATTTTAGTTTAAGTATAGTATGTCATTAGAAAGAGCTGGAATCCTAAACATGCATTTATTCATTTTTTTCGGGTGAGTCATTATGGTTATTCGACGAAGAGTAATAGTGTCACGGTTTGGGTTTATAGCGATAGCATCAAAATTAAGAGTCAGTGGTTGGGGTTAGCCTTAACATGAAAAGTATGGGTAATGGTTGACGTTAGCAATAGCATCAAAATCAAAGGTCATGGTTGGGGTTAGCTATGGCATATGAGAAGGTAGGGCCAATGTTGGGGTAAGCTACAGCATGAAGAGACTGAGTTAATTGTTAGGGTCAGCAAAAGCATCAAAAGAAAATGTCATAGTTGGTATAGCTATAGTATTATGAGAAGGAAGGGTCATGGTTGAGTTTAGCAATAGCAAGAAAAGGATGGGTAATGGTTGGGGTAAACAACGGCATCAAAATCAAAGGTCATGGTTGGAGTTAGCTCTAGCAAATCAGAAGGCAGGGTCATGGTGGGAGTTAGCTATAGCACGAAATGACTGGGTAATGGTTGTCAGAAGGACTTATGGACTGTACCATCAAGATGGTTTGAGGTTCCACTCCATCGCCCCGGGGTAAGCGTCTCAGAAGGACTTACTGAGAGTCCAATGGGGGGGGGGGGGCTTCCCCCAATGCACTGGCAAAAATATGTCAAAAGGACGGGGTTTGGGGGCTTCCCCATGTCAACAGTTGTGTGAGTTTACTAGAGCTTTCACTTTACATATCATTGTGATGCAAAGGTACACCTGTCCAATACCTTTACCCACCGGAATAATATCGAGTTGAATTGTCATCAATTGCTCCCAGCAGCAGTGTTTCACAAAATAACCTTGCATCTTTCTACTGCATGGTTAGGAATCCAATGCCCGTGCTTGTAGTGGCCGTTATACCGAGGGAAGTTCGTTTTGAAATCATACTAGTATTTGTGAATGAATTTTCATGATTATTGGTCTGCCGTTTTACATTTCTCGTTCTGAAAGGGTGAATGCGTTGGACTGGATCTTCATTGATACGTTTCATGATGATTTTTCTTTCAAATGTTGTTAACTATGAAGCGCAGAAGCACCCAGGGTCCGGGTGTTTAATGGCACAAAGGACGCGTTATCCCTAACAGTTATGTTAGGCATCATTAAGGACGTTATCTTTGCAGTTAATCCCATTAAAATCTAACGACTCCGTTAAAGTTACCCTTGTTTTGAACATCCCAGCCCCGGAGAACCAATATTCTTAATTCCGAGCATTACGCCGTCTCGAGCATCTCTTGTTCCTCATGTTCCAGGGTTCCGAGTTTACCCGAAATATTCTGTAGCCAAAAATCGCTCTCCCGGCAAGCGTGTACTGATGAACTGATGTTATTTGGGTATACAAATACTGGGCCTGCTGTTCAAGGCGCTGCGTTCAAGCAGCAGATATAACCGCCAGACCGTTAACCACGTAAAATAGACAACCCAATAAAAGGTTATCGTCTTAATTCAGCATACTAAATGGAGGTGGCACATCTCTGCCTATCAATATTCGCATCAATTTGATAATTACCCAAAAAAAGTCACCGGCTTGCAGTTGTTGAATTAATGTTATGAATATATATCCCACTATTTTGTAATAAACCAACTTGCATGATCAAGGCAGTCATCCACACGAACTTTCTCAAACGTGTGAGTTTGTATTTCCGACTAATTGACAATTTGGAAAAGCAAGGCTATATCAGCACCCGGTAAGTAAGATAGGGTCTATGATTAGAACTTGTGAAACAAGGTTTGCTTCTCAGATCAGCCCAGTCGATGCTACATGTAAGTGAACTCCCACATAATCAGAAACTTAGAGACATTGAGGAAGAGTTAAGGGACAAATATCAGCCGATCGAGAAAGAAGGAAAACATGTAAAGATGTGGTCTTTTTGGTGGGAGGGGTGGAGGGACTCGATCGGCTACTATTGGGTTTGCTAAACTCGCGAAAAAAAACAACAAACAGACAATTATGGATTTAGTTGGTGTAAAACATGTTTCACCATGTGGCCACATACATTCCGTACACGTTCAGCTAATTTTTAAAGTGAGTAAATTCGATCACTTAATGGCTGTTTTCTTGTATTTTCATTAATTTTATTGGTCAAACTAGTAGGCCCACCCAAGAGCCCTCAGCTACCTAAACTCACCATCCTGCCATGCCTGCAGGGTGATAATATTATCAGCAGTCTCGGTTGATAACTGAAGGAATACATTTTTGGAAAAGAATGCAGTGAGAGGGTTCATGATTTATCAACAATGTTATTTTTGCTCGGACAAACCATGTGCTCTTGTTTACGTATCTTGCTGAGAACAGTCCTATCCGCTGGGCACTGATGTACGGTCTCCAATCAAAGTCAAAGTTATCTTATTCGTAGTACGCGATTTCACTCAGGCATAACTGCAGGGTGTATTCTTGGTGATTACTCTTGCATTATTTGCAGGCAGCCGGGGCAACAGCTTTTTAAGTAATCATCCGCCATCCGTTCCATATGCCAGATTAACTACGAATACGCGACCAAAAATAATTTTGTCTTTGATCGGTCACCGTGTGAAGGTGCTGAGGGATGAAATTATTTTCAGGTCATTCAAGGCTTGCCATTCTCACAAAAGTGAATGCATTAGTTGTTTAGATATTTGGATAGAAGTAATTGGTTTTGAATATGCACTGTTCTCAATTATTGTTCGAGGCGGGCTGTATATGTTATACCCGATCCTTAGGAAATTAGGTGTTCGCTTATTAAACATTCCAACTGGTGGAACACAACTTTATTTTTTATATCGTTATGGTAACGTTTTTTCGTGGTGTATCGGTCCTACACACAACCTCCACGGTAGAGATATTTCGTCTCATTTAAGTTCAAGGCACGAAATAAATTCGTCCAATCAGAACGTCGCTAGCATCCGATTCAAGGAATTTTGTAATGCTGTAGCAGCGATATCCTGCTGACGGACAAAAAAAGTACTATTTTCTCCGCGATCCGCACTGTACTACATCTCGTACGATTTGGCACTTTTATGGGCTCCGATTGGCCTGTGTGCCACCCAATAAACCGCGAGCACTCGAACAATGTGCCTCGTTCTATTGGGCCTACACACGTTAAATAGTCTTTTGCATTTATATGTAGTTGTGAAAGGGGCTGAATCTTGTTTGAAGTCTTCTTGCTGGAATAAAATCTGCCTATCATAACCTGAAGTCCCTCTGATTTCAGAATTCGTAGTAAAAACGTGAAGATGCAACGACTCCCATTAATGCTATTCGGCATTTTGGTACTCCTGGTAATCAGCCAAGTGTCGGCGGCAGGTATGTCATCAGTTCGTAAAGCGACTCGCAGACGCATAGTTTGCATGCAATATATCAATCGCTTGTCTGCAAGAGTCATTGCCAGAGTCGGTCGTTGGGACCTGCGATAAATGTAAAACCCAGGGATGACCGATTTGATGAGTGTGGTCTGATAATGATCGTTATAATAAAAAAAGACCCGGCTTGACCTCTGCAGTCCAAACGAGGCCTGTGTATTTCTTTTGGAATAATGATTTGAAATGCCTAAGAATTTAAAATCAAAAGTTATTCTAGGGCTCTATGGGTAGGGAAAAAATATCGGGTGATCTAAAAAGAAAAACCCATATAAAATTAAACTCCCGCTTTTTAAAGTACAATCAAAATGTAATCAAAATGAAATTATCGAAAATTCGCACTCTTGTGGCCACTGATATCATCAAAGACAGATTACTTCAAAAAACCCACAGCTTAAACATCAGAAATATACCCTTTCTTTCGGCAGCTGTAGATCAGACACCCGTCGACCGATTCAGACGATTCTTGTACCACTGATTATGAGCTGCATTTGCTCTAAACTAAATATATCCCTCGTGCAAGCGTGAATCATTTCGACCTACTGTGAGATGTGAGCGCCCCCTGTTGGCGGCTTTGTGTAACTTTACCTTGCATCCCTATATTGTCCCTTTAAACAATAGTTCCATCAGTTCATGCATGGAAGAAGAGGCTTTGGGTGGTATCGCAGCAGGATGGTGAGCCAATTCATCACTAAAAGCAATTTGCATAGGTGACTACACCGCTACGATTTTGACGGGCATTTCTTTTATTTGACATTACATGTACTTAAACATTAAGGAGAATATCAAAATGAAGTAGGAAGAAATATAGATTAGGAAATGCATGCATTTTCATCAGGATAGACACTGATCCTTTTGAGATTCTGGAAAAACATTTGGTCTTTAGCGAGCATATTTGACACAACATTTTGATTTTGGAGTAAATCTAAAAGTATATAAATGTGTTATACTTAAAATTCAGAATTACGTAAAAAACAATTAGGACCTATCGTCCAGTAATTAACATATAATACACTGGATATCTTGGTAGCCATAGTTGTTAACAACCATTAACGTTCGGTGCCCTTTTTTGACCAACCGATATATGCTGCTGCTAATTTTGCCGATGTACCGTGAAACGATATCATACCAACAGTGCCTTCGTTCGTTTAACCTTAATACTCCTGCGTTTTGTCTCTCGCTCATAAATGAAGAGTAATTCGAGATATGGGGCTTACGTGACGTACAGTAGTGTATGGGGTCCGAGGATTCAATTATGCGCTTTTGTTTATAAGGTAAAGATGCGCATGTGCAGGTGCGTATGCGTGACTGCAAGTCCGGGGCAAACGAGAAGTTAACAGAGTTCTCCTGCAGATGGTGCATCGGGTTTGCATTCACGTGCATTAGTGTCGACTTAGCATTCTCTCAATACACTTCTCTTTTAATGCGTCATATTTTAATACATACATTTCAGAAGTAGAAGACGATGAAATAGACCATGCTTTCGAAGCATTCGTGAAAAGGCGCACCAACAAGCGTGGCTTCTGGGTTGAACCACTTAAACCGGACTTCAGTCTCTTGAAGAAGTGGAGATAGAGGCTGATTGGTGCTTCATGTAGCCTCCATCACGTCTCACGGATGCGTCACGTTACATGTAGAACAAGAAATAAAGCATTGTAACAAGACAGCTATTGTTTGGATTATTTATTATTCCTTCTATGATCAAGTCCATGAGCAATTGCATGTAATGTGGAGGCCTGATCATTGGCCTTTTTCATAGGAGACTAAAGGATTCTGAAAGTCACAAAAATGTTTCCCTCTCTAACTTACCGTTTATTTTGCCAAATTGGCCTTGAACAGAGAAGGATGGAAAAGCGCCATAGAAGAACTCAATATTATTATTGTTTATGTATCATTTTCTATCTTCGCCGCCAGACCGTCGAAGACCCAACTGCAATTTAAACATGATAGAAACAAATTAACTGTTTTCAGCAAGTTCATTGATGAGGCAAAATATAAAGGCGCTCGATGTCCTTGACATTTTGATTATATTTGGCTATCGTGAAAAAGCACGGGAAAAAAGGCACGACCGCATGAATACATCGTAACGACAACCGCCACTGCCAGACTGCGTTCATTGAAACAGATGCAGAAATGTGTCTGTTGCGTCGACTTCCGATTGATAAAATCCGAAGGTTTCCTGTTACAACAAGAATGACCGAGGGATCGGAGTAGTAAAATGTACACTTGCCTGTGTTTATATTATTGCATGGCAAATGTTTGTTCTACGTCGGGTTAGTTTCGACAGAGTTATATTTGTTGCGGCCATGTTGGACTCGTCCTCATGCACTAATAAATGCCATACTTCTTTGCAGCAGCTTTGTAAGTAATTATAAGGTAAAATTGGGGTAATTGTAGCCCCTTTTTACCTATAATTTTTGTTACCAGGCAGATTCACTGAAACCGGCCTGCACCTTGTAGTGGCACTTCTTCCAATTGTACAGACTGCAATTTAGGACACTTAATCTTAAACAATGCCTCTGAGAGACAATACAAAACTCGTGGTCAGGGGCTTCAAATACCCCGTGGCCTTGGGGAATTTGTAGCCCCTGACTAAAATTTAAAATTGCATGTTTTTTATGTATGAGAACACTTTTTTCATTGGTTTATGGTCTTTATTGGTAATAAAGCTTTCAATATTATTCCAATCAAGGTTGACGACGAGATTTTGCTGGTATCAAACGATATTTATTGAACACATTAAGTGGTGTTCGATGCAATTACTTACCAACAATTTAAACAATATCGTCACAAATCAGACTGATTTTAGAATGGTGTAAAAACACAACGTTCTATCTATCACCTCTGTTGTACATTACATCTTGTGTCAGACAATAGCTTGTGATATTCTGAATAGAATGGCGGTCTTGTCATGCGCCATTAAAAACTTTAGTTTCAGTTATGGGCCATGTATCAACACCAAATATAGCTGGCACCACTTAATGATAATGTAATGTACCATGATAAATGCTGCTATCTAGTCAATGGAATTGCTTTAACGAGAGACACCAGTAACTTTGAAAATATTAAAATTATTTCGAAATAATTTTAGAGGAACTAGTATGAAACATCAAATGTATCATTGTTGGCACATGAAGGGTTAACATTGTATCTAAATTGGATAGGTTTATGATCAAATAATATCATTCGAGTAAAAGAATAAAAAAACTATCATTTTCATGATTTATGACATGGTATATGGAGCTATTTATAGCGGCTACAAATACCCCGAACCAACGGGCTACAAATACCCCGAGGGTACATTGGTTAGAAAAGTGTCTCTGAAATGACATCAAATGCCGCATACAACATTCTCTACACTCAATACTGATCACCTCAACCAAGTTTCATATATATCAATGCTCTGCAAGTATGGAAAATGTGGACCTGTAAAAAGTTCGATCCCGACTTTTTTGTGCATGTGTCTGGTTTGTTTTCTTCTTATAGCCAAAGCTCTTACATAACATGTTGCATAATCCAAAACTATTGATGTTGTGATACTCAAGAGTCACCTCTTTCATATCCATGCTTTGGTTGGCTGAATAATTCTGCAGTTACCGCAATATGAATCAGAAACATTATCAGGGGCTACAATTTGACCAAAGTTACAAATACCCTATTTTACCTTATATGATAGATGACAACAAATTTAAACGGCAATTATGTCGTTGGAATTCGCGTCGGCTGACCTTGTGCGTTCCGGACAGTGAGGTCAAGAGGATGCGTAACGCAAGGAGTGGTACTTTCTAAACGAATAATACCAATTTGTTCATGACCCATTGATTGGATAATTATGGAGTACGAGAGGCTTTAATTGAACATCCGCCAAAAAATTATACAGTAACGTCCATTCTATGATCTTGCACGTGTTTCATAGACCTTCTAGATGGGAGGCTTAATGCTATAATCTTGAAGGTAACTGCCTTAAAGCTGAACTGCATGAACAAAAACAGAAGTGTCCATGTTTAAAAAAAAACATCGCGCTGGGAGACCACCGCGCCCCAGCGCGGTGGCCGAGAGAAATGCGCCTTCAAACGCCCGAAACACCCTTCAGAAGTCAGCCAGAAACATGATAGTCCACGGCGAAACAGTGGCGCTGCCGTAAGTCTGTCAGCAGAACACCGGACGTGCTGGATCATGAGTGTGGGTACACATACAATTACACGTAGACCATTCCAACCATGCTGACGGAATACCATGTACGTCCATTTTCGAGTGTGTGCACTGATGAGAACACGAAAGAAAACATTATGGAAAACAAATGAAAAAAATCACTCCCCGTCAACAAATAAACATACACCGCTATTTGCGGGGAGAACGTACAAGATAAAATGCAATACGCCGGTGTGACAGCAGATATAGTCCCCCTGGAGTCATAGTCCGGTAGCATTGTATTTGATCAATTAAGCAGCATGATCTATTGTACCGCTAACCCTAACCAAAACATTTAGCAATGCGGGCTATTGTTACACGGACTATCAGCCCTAGGACTACTATCCCTTGCACACCGGCTTTCAGACCCTGGACGTGAAAAAAATCGATACTAGGCCTATAGTACAATACAAGCACGTGGACAACCGAAAGGGGCGAATCTGTCCAAAAAAGTCCCTAAAAGTAGAAATTTGATCTGTAAAAGCACGAGAACTAACAGAGAGAATATTCACCTAAACTCCATCATGGATTATCCGATGAAAACGAGCGTAAATACAGAGAATGTCTGCTTTCCGTCCTGAAAGCCGCCTTAAAAGATTCCATAACGCCATGTTTTTCTTTCACGTAGGTCTACTCACGACCTTCTTTGACCAACATGACGTAAGCGTGGTTTGAGGTTGATCAAATGTTATTCGCAATCCCCTATCTAGATAGCATTTTTTATTCTATTGTACGAAAATTCCATTGTTCATTTTGTTGTCTCCCAATACTGTCATCTCGCCTGTATCCCGATTTTTGCTGACGCTAGTATGCCTATTATCGCAATTGCTTAGCCCATGTACGCTAATCTTGGGTCAGAACAAGAATAGGTCTTTGTCGGAGGTTGCAAATAAAAATTTGGCTCCGCAATTTGTGTTGCCTCTATGAACGAGACAGGGGTGGATCTCTACAAGTAGAATGACCAAGAGCCTGAATAAACGGTACAATAATTAGGACATTCAGCTATTTTCGTTATCTCACACGGAGCTTCAGGGTTAGGTCGAGGGTTTACCCCCACCCCAACCCCCCGGATTCACAACCCTTGTGGCACAGAGATTTGCTTGTCGGTAGGCCTTACAAGGGATCCCTGTCTAATTCCTGTCTCATCTACATCCCTGTCTCATTTCTTAAGGCGACACAAACTGCGGAGCCGGGTTGTTGTTTGCAACCTCCGGCAAGGACCTGTTCTTGTTCTCGCACAAGATTAGAGTACATGGGCTAAGCAACTGCGATAATAAGCGCACAGCAGAAAAGCCGAAGCGCTACTGTAGTTAACGTGCATACGTATCCAATGTAAACAATGTTTCTCATGCCCATGGATTCGATTCAAATGGCTTAAATTTGACTTAAAATGGCCGCCAAAAGAGATAAACGCGCGAATGAAGCAACTCGACTATTCTGAGCTCCGAGAAGGAACCACATGAATATTCACACTGTTTTCTAATCAAAATTCTATTTCAGGGGGTTCGGGGGGTTTCCCCCCCCCCCCCGACATAATTATGTGTTTTGATTTTTGAGACTTTAGTAATAATATCCAAAAGACGCTTAAAATGGATATAATCCCGAATTAATGAAGCAAAAAACGGGCAGGCGTTTCGGGCAGAGACATGTATTCATCCACTGGAGGAAGTGGCACATAGTCCGTACTGAACTGGGAAGCTGTGGTAAATACATGACTGTGATGGGTGAAAGTGGATTTATTCTTCAATCTTTGGTGGATTCTTAATCTGCAGAGCCAGGCCATAACAGGGATATACTTTTGATAAGTAATTTAAGGAAATATTGTGTCACTGGCCAGTTTAGAACTTGTATTCTATATGCCCATATCAGTCCGCGAGAGACGATTTGATGGCAATGCTGTACACAAATCAATTTTTCTCATGCAATTGGATTTGGAATGTTTTGAATTTTTACTCTTATTTTGATAAAAGCCTCTTCATAACACATATACAATTTGGTGGGAATTAAAGCACCCTTAGTGTACTTTTTTCACCAACCTATGTTCATTAAAATGTACACAGAATGTACACACTGGCTAATAGATGTCTCTGGCCTTTAGAGGAACAAAAGTTTATTTTGAGATTTCAATAAACCTTTTGAACGAATTCCACATGGGCCGTGGTGGAATCCGAAGACACCTTAAGGAGGAATGTATGTTTTTATGTGGTACCATTGGTTTTGCAGACCTTCTTGTTTTTTACTAAAGAATAATCAATATTCGCTAGCAGGTTTTTTATGTTCCGAGATATGAAGAGGGTTCTTTGTTCCTCAGGTTCTTTGTTCATCAGTCTGGTGTTCCTCAAGAGTCAAGTTTCTTCCAGTCTTTTGGCCTTCAAAAACCCTTTCCAACCAATTTTTTTTATGCATTTACCATTCGGCAACATGTTGGTGGGGGAAAAACCTGATCCCTGACCCATTGAATTGGTGGCCCAGGTACAACTTCTTGCAATTGTCTCAATGAAGCCACCAGTACCACCTCTTGGCAGTCTTGCCAATATCATTCCAGTGAAAAGGAAAGGTAATGATGGTTGAGTGTTGGGGCTAGGGTACCATCAAAGGAGTACCTCTTCCTCGCTCTGGGTTAAACGTGTCACAGGACTGTACCATCATGAATGTTTGGGGGTTCCACTCGAGCGCCCCGGGGTAAGCAGCTCGGAAGGACTTATTGAGAGGCCAATAGGGGGCTTGAGGGGCCTTCCCCCAATGCACTGGCTAAAACATGTCAGAAGGACGGGGGTGGGGGGGGGGGGGGGGGGGGGGGGGGCTCTCCATGTCGACAGTTGCGCGAGTTCAATAGAGCTTGCACTTTACATAAGAATCTGCCAGAGTGCCAGATTACGATAGTCCGGACACCTTTCGGGGGGGGGGACATTTTCAATTTCTTTGCCGTCTATTATGATGATGGAGCTGAGTTACTGCTAAAGAGATACACGGAGAAAACTGTCAATCATAACAAAATATTGGCGGAAGGAACTATAGCAGGTTCTCAACCAGGGGGTTTGGGGGTCCCCCCCCCCATCCTTAAGGCGCTGCGCGCTTACTAGGACACTGCACTGATAATATTAGGCATAATAGCGTTAATTAGCAAAAGACGGGACACCGGCGAGATTACAGTATTCGGAGACAAAAAATTAAAAAAATTTTTCGTACCATAAAATAAATAATACAATGAAGATGAGCGTATTCTCACGAAATACATGTAACAAACGACGGTACACAGACGAGATGACAGTATTCAGGGGCAAATGTTGCAAAAAAATTTCTATCTTTTAAAAAATAATGAGAAAATGGTATCAAGCGTATTCGAACTCTTGGCTTCTGATTTCTGAGCGCGACGTTCAAGCCGCAAGGCCAATCTGACTATCCACTGGATGAGAGATTGCGAATAACATTGATCAACCTCGAACCACGTCTACGTCATGTTGATCAAAGAAGGCCGTATGTAGGCCTACGAGGAAGAAAAACATGGCGTTACGGAATCTGGTGAGGAGGCTTTCAGGACGGAATATAGCAGGAGTTCTCTGTATTTAAACTCCTTTTCATCGGATAATCCACGATGGGGTTCAGGTTAATATACTTTCTGTGAGTTCGTGTGATTTTACAGATCATATTTCTACTTTTAGGAAGGTTTTAGGATGTATTTGCCCCTTTTGATTGTCCACGTGCTCATATTGTACTTGGCCTAGTATCGATTTTTCACGTCCAGGGTGTGAGAGCTGGCGTATCTAGTACGTCCTCCTCGCAAATAGCGGTGTAGGTTGATTTTTTCGATGGGGAAGGGATTTTTTTCTCATCTATTTTCCATAATTCTAACTTGTAACTATTTTCTTTCAGGTTCGTTTTCATCAGTGCACACACACGAACATGGATGTACATTGTATTCCGTCAGTATGGTTGGACATGGCCTACGTGTAATTGTATGTGTTTTCACACTCATGATCCAGCACTTCCGGTGTCCTTGCGGTGGTCTTTTTTAAACATGGACGCTTCTGTTTTGTTCATGCAGTTCAGCTTTAACTAATAGTGGCAACCAGCTGAGCTTAATAGTCTTATTGGTGTCAAGAACGGATAATTTCATACAAACAGACATGTAAAATCTGCGACGACCACAACTATAGCATCGAAGGATACAAATGTGTGTTGAGTCATCTTTTTATCTATGTTGATTCTAAACTTCTTTAATATTAGTACTGTCAACGTGGTGTGTCCGTGTCAACTTGTAGAAGAGCGACGTTTGGGCTGGTACTAGTCGCTATGACTAGTCTATGACCACACTAACCTTGCACCCTTGACCAAATGAGGAGTGAACAAGTCTTCACACAGATAAGTTTATCTCTAAGAGGTGTAGCTCTTAACTAACACATACAACTGAGAAGACAAATCCCAAATTCAGTGCAGTGCTATAACTTACACTTTCTAAATGGAGTTTGATACGGTGCAGCGCTATATCTTGCACAACTGATCGAGAAGACAAAATGCCAAAGTCATGTGCAGCGCTATAACATAGAATGAGTTCAGCGCTATAGCTTAACCTCGGAAGAAGGAGTTGAGTGCACATCACAGGTCGGGCTTTCCACACTTGGCTTGATCATCGCATTTGATATGTCCTTTGTTCAATTTGAGATGTTGCATTCGTGTTGCGATGCTTCTTGCTTTTGCGGCCTTGGTGTTCTGCCAGAACTAACTTGGGTTATCTTTCAAGTTGGCGCTCGCGCTTCTACAAGTTAGGTTCAGTTGGCCCTGCACAGTTTGGTTCTCAGTTTTGAGCCCTCTAGGTTCATGCACCGTTGTGCATCTTTTATCTATTTTCCTGATTTCCACCCTTTTTTGCGGGCCTTTCCGGCGGATCAGTCGGCGCATGCTCGTATTCATCCAGGGGTGGGATGTCCTGACTGGAGTGATTTTCTCTGAAAAGTTGGAAGTTATGTGAAAGCTGGCGGGCTAAATATACATTCCCCAGCAAAGCCAAAGTCGATCACCCGGGAATGTCCGTGATGAGCAGTTGTGCATTGGGATCATTTATATACTGGATATACCCATACACCTATAGTATGGATTTGAATATATACTTGCCAACCCCAATGAACAAATCGAAAGCGAGGCATTTTCTGCTGACACCGCAGGCTGCGCGCACTTCTAACAAAGTGTCCAGAGATCCGTATACAATATATTCGGACGAAAAAGTCTGAACACAATTCAATCAAAGGCCTCCGCACTGTTTCGGTAAGGCTTTTATTCAAAACATGGTAATGTAAAGATAGATTTACCAGAGTCTTTCAAATACATTTACAAGACTCCGGATTGAGAAACATAAGAATCTATGTTGAGACCAACCTGGCGATCAACCGAAGAAATTAGAGTGATGTGTTGGCGTAGATTATTTCCATAGTTTGGTAAATTGACCTTTGCATTACCATGTTTTAATGAAAACCTTACCGATACAGTTTCGGATGCCAGTGCCAAGCGCTCGGCTCATGTCCACACTTCTTCGTCCGAATATACAATTGACTATTAAAAACTCCGGTTCTGACCAAGAGCCGAGGCATCAGGTGCACTGCCGGCTGCAGTCATTGCAGACGACAATCTATGGGGATTACACAGTCACTCAGTTAATTAAAGAAGTCAATTTATTGACGTTACTTTAGACCATGTTATTGCCATAATCAATAGAAGGAGTATCTTTTCCCGTGCCAAACAAGAATCAATGTGGAAACCAGGAGATCGGGCATTTTATTTGACATAGCACTCACGTGGTTGAGGGGTATTTTATGTAATCAAAATAACTCTTGGCATAGGGTTTTCCTTCCAGAAATAACGTAACCATGAAAACTGGGTGGCTCAACAATATGGTGGTAAATAACAACGTCAACGGGTTTATATTAGCGCGGTGTATGTTTGGATGTCGAATGGCTCATGTATGGACACAAGGTTCTTGTAGCTTGCTCTTACCAGCAGGGCAAACTTCGAACAACGCTAGTTCTTTCCTGCCTGTCGTGAATATGTCTCCAAATAAAACTGGAGGTGGACCTTGAAAGAGGCCTCCCCAGGCTGATAATTCCAATCGGTGATGAGTCGACACCTTGAGACGTCACGTATACAGAGGGTTCTCCAGACAGATTCACAGCCAACAAGACGAACTTTTTATGATGAGCGCTATATATCTAGCCTGCAGCTGGTTGTGAATTTGTCACCGATTCTGGCCACTGCACTGTGATTTATCGAAACTTGGGAACACTTTCAAATACATCAGCCAATTCATGAACAAGATGTCATTAAAAAATTCGAAGTCGTATTATCCGTCTTTTACACGGATCTATCGCTAGATAAGATAGCTGAAATTCAGTCTCAAAGCCTAATCGTACAGTCGAACACCTGAAAGGTGCACTGCCCCTGCACTACAGATTAATTGATGTACAATCACAGAAAATGTTGGGGTTGGATAGGTGCAGTAAAACACTTTGAAACACATATTTCGCACTGCGCAGTCAATACGTTTATTTGAAAGTGATTCTTACACTGATAAACAACAAAGAAATCGACATTTCATTAAACTTAATTTCCCATATTGAGCTGATTTAGTTCGTTGGCGACGGTGATGACATTTTCATTGGTATTGGCTTGGTTGACGTAATCTGCCACCAGGAAGTTCACCGTCTGGCCTTGCTTCTTCCGTTCGTTGTAACAGGACATGGCACTGGGTCTGATGTACCGGTTACACTGAAGTAAATAAACAGAAACATTCAAGTAAGGTATATATAGCACTAACGCTCGGAGCACACGTACGTAAATGTAGGCGAGATCATGTCCCATAGATATCTATAATCCTATCTATGTACAGCAAGTCTGTGTTTATAATTGAATACTTCAAATAAAATAGAGGATCTTAACTGAAATGATAGTTTAGTAGAAATTTTGCTCTGGTTAGTAGGTTCGGCCACCTATGAATCAATAGATTAACTAATATGTACTACTCTTGAAAATTCTCATGATTAAAGTCATAACATCCGGTTAACGTGCTTGGCGAGAAGTTTAGTTTTATGTGAAGTAAGCAAACTAAATTGTCACGATAAGAGGATCTGCTCCCAATGATTTGATGGGATAGAGTATTATGATAAGTGGATGTTGGAGCAATAAAAAGACAGATCACGTTCACAATGTGTATCGTTTTCAGGAATTAAGTATAGTCCGCTTTATTTTCTTAAAACTAGCGAAGTAAGGCTTGTAGAGCTTTATCTAGTACCCAGTGCCTCAAATAATTTTGTAACCTACCAACTTCTGCATGTCATTAACACACAGGCCTAAGGAGGCAAATGCTGAGACAATGATCATATCCTTGCTTATGCTTGCACACTTTCTTCTTGTATCTTCTGGCATGCTACCACATGATGACGTCACCTTAAGATCTAGCCATGTGTCGCCGTAAAAATTAGCCTGAGTGAGAGAAAAAAATAGCAGTTCTGGAATGATGGCACTTCAATCGCATTTATATCTAAATAAACAATTGATTGTAATATATCGCTTTGCAAATTTTTATTCTTAAATATTGCAATTTGAAACCTTGAACATAGTATGGCCAAAATATGATTTGTCACGGTTTCCATAACAGCAAGGAAGTTTTATACATCCCCCCCGCGCAAAAATATGGATTGTTTAACAGCTGCGGATCCAGAAATTCAGGGAGGGGGGGGGGGGGGGCTGCTATCACACCTGTAGAGGATCGAATGTGATCTTGGAAACGAGCGGGTCTTAAAGCCCCCCCCCCTTTCGAAGCATTTGGAAATTTTGAGCGCTAAATATACGTTTCCGGGAATCTGGGGGGCTGAAAGAGCATTAAGTAGTTTTTTTGCTACCTTTTGAAGGGGCACCCTATGAAAAACCAAGTTTTCCCAACGGTGGCCAATTGATTCTCGAAAAGAAATTCGTTGTATTTGATGGTCATGTTGGTTGTTCGGTGGGGTACATGCACATACAATTTGTTGGTCACTAATATGTTGTATGTCATTGACAAATGCGCTACCTACCGAGTGGATGTAGGGGTGAGAACTCCTACAGCTGCTGTCACAAAGATGGTCCACCATAAAAATGAACACACGCTTGTTTTGTGCCACTGCTTCTCCAAGAGTCGGCCAACTGCCCGTCACTGCATTGATGCCGACCTTCCCGTTTGCTCCAGTAAAGTAGTCTCTGAAGATGGGGATGAACCTGCCGAAGCCGGATGGCATTGTGGTGTCGTGGAATCGAATGGCAATAACCTCGTTCCTGTGCGATGGATTATTCAACCAGTTGTCAATGTCTCGTATAATCTGAAATGATTTTTTTCCCTTATCAACAGAATGCACCCGATGGTCATTATTTGTGTTCCCATCAACGTATTGCAGCGTTAATAAGCTGGTTTGCTAGGAATGTCATCTTGATATACAGTCACCTTGATATACACTTATGTGTTGATATCTTATCTAATAATAATGTGTTTCAAATTTGCACTTGCCTCCCATAACTTTCGTCCGTAAGCTGTGTTGTGACTCGCGTAAGCGGTATCTCCCTTGGCACGAGTGTCAATGTCGAAAAATCGAATTCCAAAATCCAATTGGGCTGTGAAAGTGTAATCTTGGTTCCTGTATGGGCAGGACAAAGCGGGAAAATATGGCCAACCACCATACTTCATGACCCTATTCGCCCCTGTAAAATAAGAAAAATAGGTAGATCTCTGTCCATAGTCAGACCTGGTTCACCCAAATCTAAAGACAGGTTAGATGTTATTACGAAAGCAAGCCAAACTAGAAATGTTTACCTCCCCGAAGGTTGAGATGGATAATTTTATAATGGGTGAGTTGTAATGGTGTGTGTAATGGTGAAGTTGCGATTAATGTTCAGAGACTTCAGCATTAGAGGGTGATGAAGTTAGTGTGATGTGATATTGTACAATGAAAATAACAACTATAAAACCGCCAAAGGCCACTACTGTCCTCACCGTATAGATATTAGCTGAAAATTGATGCTGGTTAAGAAACGTGCAATTAGTTTATAGCCAAAGGGAAGAGTTATGCCATTTAACCCGTGTGACCTCGAAGAGTAGGGACCATATCAAAAACCCATGCAACACAAACATCGTGGTGGTTAGATGTACCCATGATATCAGATTGGTGGTAAGCGGGCAAGTAGTCAGGCGCGCAATTATTACATTTTAATTTTTTTCTCGAAATTGGCCGCCTAGTGGCCAAGTGATGAATCAAATCGAATCGAACTTTTGGCCCTGAGATGACCTCACTAGATTAGGTACATGTGTACCAAATGTGAGATCACTGGTCACTGTACTTTTAGAAATATGCCATAATTTTAAAAGCATAACGACCAATTTACGCCATTTGAACTCTGTGACCTTTAAAGTAGGTCTAATCAAAAACATTTTAAACTTATGATGTATCCTTGCTTGGAGTAGATGCCATAAAAAAATATCAAAAACAAATTACCGTTAAGTGAGATATTGCACGTTTTACCTTTTCAGTTTTGCCCTCTGGTGGTTAATTTGAAAATCAGATCGGACTGAAATTGGGTGTCAGGGGTTATCTGACATAGGGCGTCATTTTCACCAAGCTTCAAGTTCATACCTTTGTGGTTAAGAAATGTGCCATAGTTAGACATAGACGGTCAATTTAAACCATTTGCCCTCCGTAACCTTGAAAAGTAGGTCTAATCGGAAACTCATACGATATGTGATGTATCCTAGCAAGAAGTAGGCCTACCTTTTTTATCAAAAATGAATCACTAATAAGCGAAATATCGCACTTAGTTTGTTTTCACATATCGCCCCCTGGTGGTAACAGATTGAGTCCGATCAACATCCCCAGGGTGTTGTTCACATATTAGTGGAGGAGTACCAAACATGTACCAATAATTTGTGATGATACGGTAAGATGACATTTAACTATATTAGTGTTAAACAGAAAATAACGAAACTGATGATACTTGGGTTTGCAAAGACTTTTGCTGAATTAGTCAACATATCACTACATTAAACTCTACGGTTTCATTATTATGTTGGCCTCGAAAAACAATATTTTGTTTCGTTTGCTGATTTCGATGCTGTAAATTTCATTTATCATAATTTGAAATCTCGAATTCAGAAACTCTATCCCTTTTGAATATATGTTTTTGCTTTATATTACAAATAAGTTTATAATGTTGTTATAACCACTTTGTTTAAACATACAAAATATGTTTAGTATCATCAGTGCAGTGCCCTAGTAAGCGCGCAGCGCCTTTAGGTTTGGGGAAACCGCCCCTAACCGCCCCTAACCCCAGCTGTAGTTTCTTCCGGCAATTTTATGTTTTGATAGACGGTTTTCTCCGTTTAGGCTATCTCTTTAGCAGTACCTCGACTGCATCATCAAAATAGTCAAATGACGGTGTAGAAATGGAACATGTCCCCTGGAAAGGTGTCCGGACTATCGTAGTCTGGCACTCTGACAGATTCATATTTAAAGTGCAAGCTCTAGTAAACTCACGCAACTGTTGACATGGGGAAGACCCCCCAAACTCCGCCTTCTGACATGTTTTAGCCAGGGCATTGGATGGAATCCCCCCCCCCCCCCATCCCCCCAACCCCCATTGGCCTCTCAATAAGTTTGTTCAGAGAACACGGGAAAAAAGAACCCTCTTTATATCTGGGAGCATAAAAAGCCTGCTAGCGAATATTGATAACTCTTTCGGAAAAACTAGAAGATATGCAAAACCAGAATGAAAACATCTATTCCTCCAGAATCTGGCTTCGTGTCCCACCACGGCCGATTTGGATTCGTTCTGAAGGTAAATTGAAATCTCAAAAAAAATGTTTTTTTCGAACGCCCGCCCGGTGTTTTCTTGATCAATTCGGGATTATATCAATTTTAAGTGTCTTTTGGATATTACTGAAGTTTCAAAGACCAAAACACATATGTCGGGGGGGGGGGGGGGTACCACCGAACCCCCTTTTGATTAAAAAACAGTGCATATTCACGTGGTTCTCTCTCGGAGCTCATAACAGTCGAGTTGCTTCATTCACTATCAACATTTGATAGTTTCAGTCCGTATTTGGTGCATATCCGAAAGGTTGCGGCAAACGCCTCGTCATCCTTTGACACTATCTGTCCCACTTCATTGTTTAAGTGACTTACCTGAGTTGTGAGTTCCAGGAAATGTTACTTTGTCAAATGTGAGTTTGCAGAGTCCCGCGTGGCCGTTGCAAATCTCTTAAATGTTAAAAAATAAACAAATACGTGTCAGACCACGTTGCCAATGTTATTTCTCTAAATTCTAGTTCTTGGCCACAAATAAAGACTCGCCGGTATATCCATCCTGGCTGGTAAAATGGAGGGGAGAAATGAACTGAAAGGGAGTGCATTTGACTCATTTTGACAAAGGATTCCGACGAGTTATTGTGGAATCATTGCAGCCTCGAAAATACAGCAGCTGCCTAATAGGTTTTCAATGTTAGGAAAATAAGACAAATATTATACCATCTTATCACATCGAATACCGGCTATCTACCAAATACTGACGGTATAACAAGAAAACAAAACGTTTGATTTTCAGGCTACTAGAACACTCGCTTGGGTCTTGCGATCAAGCCAGTGCTACCAACTCCGCGATTTTCGCAATTGCCTTTTTTATTGTGGTATTCAGTATTATCATCATATCAAATTACAAAAAGTTGCAACTGTCAGTTAATCTTTTAATGCCTCCATTTGGTAATGTTATCAAAAGGTATTTTAGATTAACAAAATCTTTACGCAGATAACGACGTAACATACGAGTAATCATTTAAATGATGATCTGGTGAATACATTGGATTGGACTGGATTCTGTCCGCTCACTAAATGGGGCTAAAATCTGTTCTATCTGGAATCTGTTCTCGTTCTTCTCAGATTTATCCTAAATATGGCAAAGAAACTACCCTCATATTTATTAGCTAGTTTGTTACGAATTATTTACGTTATGTACTCAAACACTATAAAAAGATGCAATGCCGTATTCTTTAGCATAGCCCGAAAGTTTACATACACTTCAAAATTTGAATAAATTCAAAAATTCTCACCAAGACTACTTTATTTACAAAAGGTTGCATTCCGTGCCTCTTCTTTCTGTGGCTACATTCAAAAATTCACATCGCGAGCAAAATAACATGAATCCGCAATATCAAAATATCAAAATAGCACGAAAGATCCTATTCTTTTAAAAACTTACCGTTGTACCGTTCTGTACAAAAGCTTACCGTTGGGGGCAGGATTCACTTGACGTGAAGTAACAAAAAAAACACAATATAGATGAGGTATTATAATGATAGGCCAATAAAAACATGTACGAGTCTCGGAGGACACTTTCAACTCCAAGGCTTCTACTGCGGGGTTGAAACTGGATGCGACATAAATGCTATCATAAACCGGGGAGACGTTTACAGTCCTCAAAAAGACTACCAACCCTGATTACAGTGATCCGGTCGTCCTTTGAGAAGGCCAATCTTTATTTTCTTACACTTTAGTTCACTTGTGAATATTCGACTTATAACAGTGGAAATCATAAAGAGTATACACGTGTTACAAATAAAATTGGACTCGTGAGAATATTTATTTACAGTGTTAACGTGGAACCAACCAAAAATATGCAACAGACATCTTGTCGCCCGGTCTTTGGGATAATATCGGCGTATAAAATTGACCGGGCACTTTTAAATTTTTTCAATTTTTAGAGTCGCAAATAGACAGATTTCTTCGAATCCTTTTACTGTAAGTCATGATCAAAACGTCAAAGAACGGACCACAATATGATTATGTTCTATCTGAATACTGATAACTGCAGGGTTTAAAAAGGTAATATTTTCGTGATATTTTGTTGTCTGAATATTTTCATGCAATCATTTAATTAAAGAAAACTGGTATGGCATTCACCCTTTATCAAATAAAGTAGCTTTGGTAAGAATTGAAGATTTTATTCAGAATTTTTAAGTGTATGTAAACTTCCGGGCACGACTGTCCAATGGAAGGCTAAACACAATTTGGTAATTTGATAAAATGCAAAACTTACCAGTCTTATCAAAGAAGTGATTGGATGGATTCGCAGTGTTTGTATTTGTACAGCTTTTACTCTTGGTGTAGCAGTGACTGGCTTCATGCCAAAGGAAGGCCACGCAGGAGCTGGTTACCTTACACCTGTCACTGCAGGCCTGCAGGTTCAACACTTGAAAGCTAATGTCATTTCCTGGACAGTCGCCAGGACGATAGCCGAGGCCATTTGCACAGGCAAATGCTTGGTAAGTGGTGGCTGAAAGTACACGGTAACGACTGTTAGTCTGATGAATCCAGTTATCGGATACTGCCGGTGTGCCAGTATTGTGAGACATCGTCATTCGCCCGGGTTATGATTATATATGAGACTCCAGGGCGGCTCAAGGAGAAGTGCAGAGAAGTGACCGTTTCCAAATAGGAGTTCAATTTTAGGAAATAATATCAGTATTAATAGGTCTAATACAGGCTATCTATCAAATACTGGCGTCATAACATAACAACAAGATGTTTGAAATTCAGAATTGAAATCTCGCTTGTGTCGCGCGATCAGGCCAGTGCTCGACGATGAGTTCGAGACTAACACCTCGTTGTCCGCAAATCTCTTCATCCGGGCCGAGCCTACTTGATTAGCAATTCAAAATGGCTGCACTCGACCGTGGTAACACCTCTGCATCAAATGCTGCGTCACCTCCAGAATCTGGGGGTACCTCAGTGTGTCTGACCTATCCGTGTGTTTTATGTGTACATTGTGTAGCGATGAGTCGTGTTATACATCTAAGGTACATCTGAGAGGACAGAGAGACGTAATCAGGAATGCATTGAGAGCAATAAGAACCAGAGCTGAAATTGTTTTGAAAGGAATGTGGGGCATGTCGAAGGACACTGGGGTTAGGTTGAGACAGGAATAAGCACCGAAATGTGAAATCATTGAATAAAATTTTTGCTAGAGACACACTGGTCATCCTTTTTTGTCGGAGTTCCGCTGCGGTAAATCTGGTGCAAGAACAGTTCTGATATGGTTGATTGAACTGCTTCGTTCTCAGTCATCTGTGACAGTAAATTGGATTGCATGGTGTCATAAGAAAGAGGGCATCATTAAGTAATAAATGGTGGTTGCCAATATCCAAAATATTTAGCCATGTCCAGGAAATTAACAAATCAATCTCGGTTTCCTTTTTTTGAAACAGCCTTTATAGACATTATGAACGAGATATAGTAATGTCATTATTAGTAATACCTAATAACCTTGTAGATGGCTGTGATGCCAATGTGCAATCGTTGAAAATGGGGTTACTGTGAATCTGTTCTCGTTCTTCTCAGATCTTTCCTAATAATATGACAAAGAATATTTCCTTAATTTATGATGGCTTGTTTGTTATAAATTATTTACGTTCTGTTCTCAAAACACCATAAAAAGATCCAATGCCGTATTCTTCAGCATTGCCCAAAGGTTAACATACACTTGAACATTTTGAATAAATTCCACAATTCTCACAACAACTACCTGTTTTAATAACTGCTGCATGCCATACCTATTCTTGGTATGGTAACAGGCAAAAATTGGCATTGCATTTAGATCCTGCAGTTAATAATCTTGAAATGTACAGCAGAATCGTACTCTGGTGTATCCATTCTCAGACTTTCTGTGAAAATTGACTTTCGGTGTAGAAAATTCGTAAAAGAAATATGTCCTAGCTCATTCTTACATTGCAAAATATATAACATATTAGATTTTCAATTTTAGAAAACTTTCATGAATTGTTTTTTTCTTTTGATACCCTTGTGGCACAATCTTTTGTGATAATTTGTGTTGACGTTAGTGGGATCTTTTAAAGGTTCAGAAATCGTCTGTGTTGTCGTAGAATTTGGCCATTTTTTTATTTTGAGATTCGCGATATCATCGAGTGGACAGAATTCTTTTCGGTCCGTTTTTAGAAAGTCAAAGAATGGATTATAAAATCGAATATGATTCTGTTCCATCTGAATACTGATAATTTCAGGATTTAAAAAGGTAATATTTCTTGATATTTGGCTGTCTGGATATTTTCATGATGTTTGCATGCAATCATATAATATAATTCAAGAAAACGGGTATGGCATACACCCTTTATCAAATAAAGTAGCTTTGGTACGAAATTGATGATTTTAATCAGAATTTTCAAGTGTATGTTAACTTCCGGGCACGACTGTTCAATGGAAGGCTAAACACAATTTGGCAATTTGATAAAATGCAAAACTTACCAGTCTTATCAAAGAAGTGATTGGCTGGATTCGCAGTGTTTGTACTTGTACAGCTTTTACTCTTGATGTAGCAGTGACTGGCTTCATTCCACAGGAAGGCCGCACAGGAGCTGGTTACCTTACACTTGTCACTGCAGGCCTGCAGGTTCAACACTTGAAAGCTAATGTCATTTCCTGGACAGTCGCCAGTACGATAGCCGAGGCCATTTGCACAGGCAAATTCTTGGTAGATGTTGGCTGAAAGTACACGGTAACGCTGTGAATCTGATGAATCCAGTTATCGGATACTGCCGGTGTGACAGTATTGTGAGACATAGTCAGTGGCCCGGGTTATCACTGTGTACACAACTCCAGGGTGCATGGATCAATGGGAATTGCAGAGAGGCGACCGTCCCCACCGCACCACTTATTCGAATTAATCTTTGGAATATAAGCACTAACCATGAGCTGGGGTAAATTGAATCTAACAAGAAAGGTGTTAAAAAAACACAGGGCGTGGTGTGGACGTGTATCATTACTGGGATAAAGGTTATTCAGGACTGGGAATAAAGCAACGTCATGTCATTGCAATTTGTAAGGGTCATCTATTTGATAATGGTCAAATATTGGTCCTTGGTAATTAGTCGAAGAATGATTCCGGCTTGGCAGTTAGGTCTGCAGACAATTCAATAATTGTCATTGTCAATTTGGCGATGGAAGATATCGTGTAGCGCCAAATGAATGCGTTACAAATTGACAGTCCTTTCCGTCCTTAGTTCCTATTGTTTGGGAACTTCTGTACAAATCCCGTCCCAATGTTATTTTCGTATGTGAAACACCAGCCTCCCATGCGCAATGGTGAAACACATGTAAAATTGACGTACAATATGGTGTTGGTGAGGTTTTTAAATGATACACCACTTCTAGGTACGTCAAAACACCTTTTGCGCGGATAAGATCGGTTTTTCTGTGGTTGAGATCGGAGTTAACAAGTGGTGAGAGGTGGCTAAACACTGCGACCCTTCGTGTCATTAATACAAGGCACGATAATCTTCAGGCGGGCAAAAATGGCGGCTCCCAAATTCTGCAATGCACTAATACACTGAGCAATGTAAACAGCGCAGCCCTGAAACAAACTCATACACACAGGATGATGACGTGTTAAGTAGAATATCACTAGTTCTGATGTCGTACTATGTGATTTTGTTGAGAAAATTTTACTGGCCAAGAAAAGAGGGCGTCAGTAATTCTGTAGTTCATTATCTGTAAGTTCAGACTCTGGACGCCCTAAAAATCACCTCTTTCTTATGGGTGCCCATCGACCTTTTTTCAGACTCCATGATCTCCTTCCTCCGGTCTTTGTAGTACGAGGGCGGATCAATAAGTCTTGACAACAGGGCATTCATTTCAAAAGGGATTATCACAGACTTTTGACAACACGTTTACTCCAAATATGCATCTTTCATGAGCACATGTTTGTAAAATTGTCCTCATACTTCTACAATTACGGGAATTGCAGCCTGTTTAAAAGAGATCGGTACATGCCACTGAATTTGCTGGTTTTATCATGACGTTGAGCATGAAAAAGCGTCATAAAATAGATGCGAATATTTTTTAAAGGCAAAGAGTTGGGTTGGTAAGTTTAACCAATCATCTAATGATAAAGTACGGTGAAAATCTGGAAAAATCTATCGGTCACAAACGGGATGCTTGTCAAAACCACCTATCCTTGTCTAACGTTAATATGTAAGACCATTTTAAAATATTGCAATATTTCTGTAATTATTAAAAGAACGGTGCTCTGGTATGTTGATAAATATGTCTTCAGAGAAAATGTAGTTGTCATTTAGAATTCTGGAAATATGTATAACAAGTATATGTTGTCGAAAAGCCAAATGCTGACAGAATTATATTTTAATTTTTTTTCATAGTTAAATTGCCCTTCAACGGTACGGATAACGATTAAACCCCGACTTTTATGTGTAAGCTGCCAAAGAGTGGTATCAACAATGTGCTGAGATTTCAGCATGACGCAACTTCTAGTTTTGCCGCAAAAAATGTCAAAACTTATTGATTCGCCCTCGTATATTACATGCATTAGATGTTTTTCTATAGGCATTTGAACACTTCTGCAGCCGAGCAAGTTTTAAATATTTTGGTGGGATTGGTTACCGATCAATCTCTCAGACCCAAGAAAGAACCTAGCCATGATCGCTTTGATGTTCTGTGTAACATGGAAGTTTTCTTATCTTGCTTTTGTCAGATGAATCAAGACAGCCATAGCCATGATCGCCACCAACAGAAATTCGAAACAACAAGGGATGCATTGGCACTCTCCCGTGGTTTGGTAGCTTTATCACAGCCCATTTCACCCAGTTAATTCTGCTTGCGAGCTTAAGTGTCGAAAAATGTAATTGCCTATTATATACACTAATAATGCAGGTACTGAAATCGAACAAACTTAATAGAAGTATCTCTAGCTACACGTTGTCGGAATTCGGTAAATTATGGGAGTATTTCAAGATCAAAAGTATGTAATTTTGTTCATCTTAAGCTGGTCGAGTAAGTCGAAAGATGTCTTACCTTGTGTTGCCGCCAACTGCATCAACCCAATCAGGGTGAGAATCAGGGGACGTTTTACCATGTCTGAAACTAACAATCGGGTTCAGGCCTTATAGCGTTGCCCATCATCGGGCATCTATCATGTCGTGGAAAACTCACAAAAATACGAGGTGGGTTGCAAGCTTAATTTACTTACCAATATTGCCTTTGGTTCCAAGCGCAAGTCTTCGGGTGAATGGTGATTGTGCCTACCTTCCCCGGTTTCTTATATAGATGGATATCTGATGACGTCACAAAAACGTGTTATTGCGTTCCACGAGCACTCCAGGTGCTCTTCAACGGTGTTGGCTGAATCCGATAGCCAGGCAGTACGCAATGGTGGTTTAGTTAAATTCATATACTGTAGATGGCTTATACTGTAGATGGCTCTGTAGTATAGTACAGTGTAGGACAGTACGCGAGGGCGGATTGGGGATAGGGGTAAGGGTAGCACTATATAATGATAAGGATCAGTGGATAATCAGAAGAAAATTTCGTTTGCCGGCTAGCTGCCTCAGTGGCCTAATGCCCCTGCCTATCACTCTGACCACCCGGGTACGATTCCCACTCGATCCGCTTACTATTTTTCACTTGTGCAGCTATTATACTCTAAGTTTTACTGTCGTACCGCCTGGTTATCCGATTTAGCACCTACCAAAAATTCTTTTTGGCTAATATCATAGGGCACCAAGTGTGGCGCTAAGGCAGCCACTACTAACCGTTTTTTCTTGTGGGCTGAGATCACTATTAACTGTTTAGTGCTATCAAATAATTATAAAGTGCCTAAAAAGTCATATTATGCCTAACTACCACCGGGAATGTTAGTTATTAGGTTTGAAAACATCATTTTTGGCTTTCTGATTGTAAATAATATCAACTAACAGAATTCAGGTCAATTTTGAAATATGAACTCCTTTTTTGGAGTTTACTGGGTCGGAAAGATATTCTCTCACTGGCAGTAGCCATGGCCACGTATCGTGTTAACTTCTGACATAGCTCTTGAAACCGCTTATAAAACTATTTAGAATCATTGGAACCTTTTCAAATTCATTTATGGCATTGACAAAATATAGGACTACACTTCTGCAAATGTTGATGAGAATCCCAGCATTGATTTCTTTTAAATCACGAAAATGTATGTATATATAATGTACACGGACCCTATTGCAGATATAATTGGGGATGTGCACTGAGCCCTTGTGTTATCCGCGACAGGATTATGTCGTCGCACGATCTTCTGATAAGTTTTGAATGTTCTATACGACGCGAAAAAATTGCTAACTCTTAATTTTTCATATGGATTTTCTGTTTCATTCATAAATTACACGAATTTTATCCTTGTTATGCACTTGCAGATATAATTCAATAAATTATTTCATGATAAGAAAGTGGACGACCATACGCTGTAATATTTGTTGTCCCTTCCGATAGGCGGCCAGTGTGCAACTACTGTTGGCAAATCTCAAGCTGACTCACAGTCTGCACGTGACAGACTAACATCATTTTCGTTGGGAAAACCTTCACCAAATCGGCATTCTGTAGATATTTCTCTCGATAACATTATGATGTTTCATCCACACCCTGTGGAAACAGCTGCAACCTCTCCCACCTCTTTGAGTGCTGGCTAAAACCTCTCCAAACGTTTCAAATCCAGCACATTTTTCAAAATACCACTTATGATTCTACATGTACGCCGTGCATTTCCTACATAACATGTATCTAAACAGTCTTGCAGTTTAAAACAGTCTAAACAGTCTGCTATAGGCGCACTGTGGTTTGATACGTGTACGATATAAATATGTATATTTAACAATGTGAGCATAATTTCTCTCGTCTTTCTAATGTTGCTAACTTAGCTACGTTGCAACACACAACTCTTAATAATTTTCTAATATCAATCAATTGCGTTCCAAGTACCATTCCGGTACACTTTTAAGAGTTGACTTACCTCACAACAACTTTGACATCATGTCTAAATCAATATCGTCAATAATATCGTTTAGATGGGGCCTATCGCAATTTTATCAGGTCCAAGATGTAGTTGGATATCTGTCCTTCAAATCCCCCCCCCCCCCCCCAACCGCTTTCCACATTGATGAGTCCATTAAATACAGATGAATAAACGCCAAATCTACAAAAAGGATACAGGAGGTGTATAATAGTCAGTATGTTTGTTTTTTTGGGTGGGGGGGGGGGGGGGGGCAACGCTAGGTCATACTTTATAGTGTGACGGACAATAGAGTAACCAGCCTCTATGGATGGTACTATGGCCTGCGCATCAAATCATTGTGATTGTTCCGTCTAGTTAAAGAATTCCATTTGGTGGAACGTGGTGCAGCTGGGGGGGGGGGGGGGGGGGGGACGGCGGTGGCGGAGGCAGGAAACATCGTAGGTGTTAGTATTCGTTATCCAAACAAGAGTCGAAAAAAGGCGCGATTTGGATGCGAATACATCCAGTAGGGGGCTTTTTCCGACTTATTAGTGGTTTCTCTAACTTTTTCCTGATTTTTCCGACATTGTCCGAATTTTCTCAAACTTTGCCAAAAAGGTCAGATTTTCAGAAAAGATGTAAAAAATAATACTAGGGCTTCCTCAATCTGGCAATTAAAGATCAAAGGCCTTAGTGAAAGAATAAGTAGATTATAGCCACACTGCTTTTCATTACAATTTAAAACGACCCAGAAACTTCTGAGTAGATATTAGGACGTATATGACTACTATGGGCCCATTTATGCTTGGCTGGCCATTCCCATGGTTAGAAGAGCGATTCAAGACATGCGACGTGGTTGTGAACTATGTTAACAAAGAGGTGGAGCGGGTCATATTAAAGGTGTTGGCGCTTAATAAACTGATAATCTGGTAAGACATGTAATTCATGTACGTATTCAAAATGCACCAGGGATACGCCTACATAGAGTCGGAGTGTCACGTAGTATTACGTCGTGATTGAAATGAACATGTCGTGTTGGATTTCCTATCCCTGATTGTCGAATGAAGGTCTCTTAATTCTGTTATTTTCGTTTGAAAAGAATTAATTTAAATCAACACAATGATCATTGTCAACATAATAAAAGAAATTTGCCGAAATATCGCGCGTTTGTATGGCGAGCTGTAATTGGCCACAAGGCACTGGTGGAGTTCAATCCGCATTCATGTTACATTATTGAGCCCCTTGAAGGACTCTAACGACATTAACAAATAAAAAAAGACCGTACTCAAAAAAACATATACCAATAACCTTTCCAAATTATTCCACCCTTATACTCGAGAGGAAAGAAAAATTCCGGCACTCAAAATCAAATTGTGAAAGAAATATACGGTTGATCAGCTAAAGAAAACTGTAGGCATTTAGATGTTAACTCTTTGCATCGCGCTATTGGTACAATGTTGATCAAAAATACTCCATTGATGAGAAAAAAAGGCCCCAAAGCGCAAAAAAATTGAAAAATGTCCGAGCTGTCCACCATTTTGGACGTACTCAACTCTCCTCACGCAAGACCAGAACCCAATTTATCCATGACGTCGTTTTGCCGCTGCTTAAATTGCCGCCATGTTTGCCGAAACATTGGCTTTCTAACATGGATGCCAATGCTGGCAGGGAGAATATGCTTGAATATCAATTGAATATCATCAAATTTCGTCACTGTGCGGGTTTGGAGAATGCATTGCACTGGGCAGCTCTAAATTGCGGAGTGGACTACAGGAACGAAAGCCAACTTCTTGGTCTTTCTCCAATTCACTGAAACTAGCCAGATTCCAAAGCAAACTGACTTTGACAATGATATATGACTAAAATTTGTTACAAAACATTTGACACCAAAGTTTCTACGCTTGTTATCACATTATCATATTTTTTTCAATTTTGCAATACGGGAAGAGCAAGGTGACACACGAACAAGGCCAAAAGAGGACATGTGAATCGTGAAACGTGAAGACCACGTTTAACAGTGACAATGAACACTCTGTATAAACCTCAGTTTTTTTGGTAAAATGGTTTTGAGATCGTGAACAACCTCTTAAGTCAAATTATTTTTTCACTTTCTTTGAGAAGGGTGTCGCAGCAACTTTAATGTGTAATTTCATTGTAAAATATTATTTCTCCCACTTTTGGGGGTTTAGAGCGAGACAAAAGAAAATAATTTGGTCAAATTCAATCCAATATTTACCATGATTAATGACTTAGACCATGGTGCCATCCATGCAAGTATGAAAAAATTCACCATGGTAGTTTTGCATACAATCACAATCCAAGGGATGGATCCTTAAGCAATCATCCCCTTTAATCGTATTACCTTGTACGCCTATGTTTTTATGCGATATGGATTTTGACTTCCAAGTTTGATCGAGCGTGCAAACGTTTTACCAACATAATAGACCGGACCATTTCATGTTGAAGTGATGAATATTCTGCAATTCAATTTGATATCTACTTGTAGACACATGCTAAATACTTTCGAAACAGATGTGAAAATTTTTCTACTGATATCTGAAGCAAATTTGCATTGATAACGTGACATACACACTAATACCATACTAAATCAGTTTATGCCTGTTTCGCCTATTCCTGTTTCGCCTATTCCTGTTTCGCCTACAAAATTCCTGTTTCGCCTATTCCTGTTTGGCCTATTCCTGTTCCGCCTATTCCTGTTTCGCCTATTCCTGTTTGGCCTATTTCCTGTTTGGCCTATTTCCTGTTTGGCCTATTCCTGTTTCGCCTACTTCCTGTTTCGCCTACTTTCCAGTACCCCTACAATAAATCGACTCTCCCAGGGGGAACCTTAGGGATGCATGTCCATTTTATGGGGAAATGTGAGGGGACAATTGGATGATGTTAACGATGTGATGACTATTTGACTAATCAAATGCCATCAACTTTATTAACAAACCATGCCATGACCGTTTTGAAAGAGTCACCTTGAAAGCGGGGACAGTCCGGGACTTATTTGACCATATGACCATACTGACACATAGTAAAAACTAATAGAAGTAGCAGTTGCTTATTTTATAAAAACAGGAATTCATGAGTTTTTGATAAAAATACATAATACTGTACATTCTCATAATTATTTGATCAAAATCAGCTGTAAAACCCATGTCATAGTAAAGAACAATGTAGATATAGGTACTCTTTCTATTACGAAGCCAGTTACTGACTAAGACAAAAGAAAGAGAATCCACAATATAAAATGCAGGCCTAAGAAACCTTTCTCAAATCTAATGAAAGGGTAAAACTTTCTTACTATTTTATTTCTTGCCTTTGAAAATAAGCTGAAACATAAGCCGATGTAAGCTATGTATAATTTTCCAAAGTTATTCCGAATAATACTGAAATAATTGACATGTCGCTGAATCCATTATTTCAGACTTTATTCTTAATGATAGCCTTTAACACTATAGTAAGGGACGGTTCATATTCCTACGTCTGTGGGGAGGTTAGCAATACATTTGAATAGGCGAAACAGGAAAAGGCGAAACAGGAATTAGGCGAAACAGGAATAGGCGAAACAGGAATTAGGCGAAACAGGAATAGGCGAAACAGGAATTAGGCGAAACAGGAAGTAGGCCAACCAGGAATAGGCGAATAAAGAATTAGGCGAAACAGGATTAGGCGGAACAGGAATAGGCGGAACAGGAATAGGCGAAACAGGAATACACCACTAAATCTACAGAAATCACTAGAAACAAAAAACGCTTTGATTATACGCTTGCAAAATACGTGTACATGTTACATCTTGTTTATTATAGAACTTCAGTTGTTAGATTCGATCAAATAGATTTTCGTGTGCGAAAGTATTCTGCTGACGACAGCAATTACGGGTCAGGCTTCTACTTGGCATGACTATATCAAAGACGTCAAGATCATTATCGCGGGTTCTTGATGACAATGCTATGATAGAAGACTTCTTCATATTTACAGTAGCTGTTTCCTTTGTACGGATAGTGCTATACAATTACATTGTACAGTATCAATAACTGGTAAACTAATTTCAGCACAATTATACTATAAATAAAGATTTTTTACATTGTTTTCATCCAAGTTTATTTAAAATGTTTGGTAAGATGAAGGCACCTTCTCCATCCATCATGACAATAACAGATATTTCACCGGCTTTGCAACAGATGCATCATCACTTCTCTTAACCAGATGTTGATTAGATGAAAACACTTTCACCATTCAGCATACACGGCAGCCGTAAGTACTTTGAAGTACACGTATCATCATTTCGTCGTACTTTTGTAAAGGTATATTATTTCGACGTATTCTTTCGTCATCCGTCACAGATAAAAATAACCCTATCTCGCCGTAAGTGTTTACAAGGGTAGTTTCTATTGTAGCGTAGTTATTGGCAGCAATTTTGTAAGTGCCTCAGTTTTACAATTCGTTGTAGACCCTTGATCGACCAACGTCATCACACTGGATAATGGCGGCATGATTCTCGTCTGTTTGAACTTGAATTCGGCCACGGGAAAAGTCCAAACTAACGTGCGCCGCACACGATGCCTTTATGTTGTACAAAATTTTGGTACGATTTTTCGTTAAATTATAATGGAAGAAAGTATCGCGTTTCCCGCCCTAAACGATCAAATTTATTTCTCGGGCAATATACTCTATCTAGACTCACCGATCTAAGACCGTTTTTGAATATGAAAGCCAAGCCCCATGTCATAATTTTGTATCTCGTGCGCTGATCAGAACGCTGCTTTAAAAATTGTGGATTTTTCATGAATGAGTCATATATTTATTCTCGCCTCCGATCCAGTCTTGGCATGCTGCCAGTATACACTTTCGACACAGCATTTTTGAACGTAGAAGACCAGAATCGAGGTTGTTTAGATCGTGATCAAAGTTCGCTCTTGTTACAGGCCTTCTGAATGGTTAATATCGGCGGTAGCGTGCGATCTAGTGAGGAATAACAGAACCAACTTAGGGGCTTTGTCCAAATTATTCGCCGAAATTCACCGGCGAATTTCTGGCGAATTTCTGGCGAATTTACGGCGAATTTTTACAAGTTCGCCAAAATTCGCCAAAACCGCCTCAAAAATCGTCAAAAATTCGCCGGAAAGTTCGACAGAATTCGCTTAGAATTCGCCATTAAATCGCCATAAATTCGCCGAGAATTCGCCATAAAATCGCCACAAATTTGCCGGAAAATCGCCACAAATTCGCCGGAAATTCGCCACAAATTCGCCAAAATTTCGCCGAGAAATCGCCGCTGGTTTTTCAATGAACTTCGCCGAAATTCGCCGATCGAAATATATCTGGCTCAAATTCGCCACAAATCGTTACAATCTGGCGAAAATCACCTCCTCGCCGGTTCCTCATTGCAATGTCGTAAAAATAGAAGATCTGTAGCTACCTTGTGTTGGATTATAAAAAATATTGGCCAAAAATAGTACATCCACTGTCAATGTAGAACTGACTGTTCAATGCACGTCTACAGAGCAAAAACATTATAATTATTACTATAGTCCAGGTAACCTCGACCGCCGGGGCTGCGTCGATTCACTAGGAATAAAGCCCAATGTACAGCCAATGTACAGAGCACTGAGAAATACTGAACGCTCCGGTATTCAGTAGGCACGAGGATACCTGGGAATCCCCAGCCTAATACCATTAGTCCCCACGGTGGCACATTAGATGCACTGCAGAACATTTGGGCAAGAGCCAGTGCCAGTCCCAGTGCCAGGTATTGAACCAACCCCTTGTCACGTGACTGCCCGATGTGTCCTGTAGAAAAACAGAGAAAAAATCTTGTACTCACCATTACAGAAATCTCTCTGTTCTCCATTGGACGTACAATGAGGAGGATGACGATACAAAGAACAGGGTGAGCTGCGACTCCTTTCTGGTAAAAAAATGCGCCCAAAAATACGGAAATTCGCCAGATTTCGGCGATTTTCACTTCGCCTCTCCTCGTCGAAATTTGCCTGGTATAAATTTCGCCAACGTTCAATGATAAAAATTCGCCGAAAGTTCGCCTGAAATTCGCCTGCAATTCGCCTGCAATTCGCCTGCAATTCGCCTGCAATTCGCCTGCAATTCGCCTGCAATTCGCCTGCAATTCGCCTGAAATTCGCCATAAAATCGCCTCTAATTCGCCAAAAATTCGCCGATAATTCGCCATAAATTCGCCGAAATTCGCCTTCAAAATCGCCCAAACTTCGCCAAACATCGTCAGAACTTCGCCAAAATTCGCCGGAGACTTTCGGCGAATTTAAGGCGAATTTGTGGCGTTTTTGGGGCGAATTACGGCGAATTTCGGCGAATAATTTGGACAAGGCCCCTTATACTGGCAAATTGCGTCAAGGGTTGGTGTAACGGAGTCTGGGTCAGCGGACCGGAGTGGATCCAAGGCTTGAGGGTCAATATGGTTCAGCGCCGGAAAGTCGCCTGCAAAAGCCTCCATAGATATTATGGGCATTGTTGTTCGATGCCAATTCAACCTTGTTCAGTCTGGTTGGACAATGGGTAGGCGTCATCACGGATTTGTCGAATAGTTATGTCATCATGTTCTACTCCTTCGCGTTTGCGTCAATTTCATAGGGGTTTAGAATGGCAGGTCAACGAGGACTTCACTTTATTATAGTTGTTTTACTGGTGATTGCTCACCTTTAGACCTTGTACTATAGAAATTGATCGATCGCACAACCACTGTATGACGTAAGGTGGTTGGTCCAAGTGATCAGTTATTTCTCAATGACAACCATTGTCCATCAGCTTCGAATTCTACAAATTGAAAATACCGACAGGTTTAAGCTATACAGTGGTTGGCATTAGGACAGTGACCGTCCATTAACTTATCATAACCTGAAAACGAACAAGTGTGAGCCAATCAGTACACTTGTAACTACAATAATCTGGGAAAGGGCACATTGTAGATCTTCCGTAATTTTCTGGATTGTCTTTGATCAATCTGAAATATCAATCTGATTAATCCGTGATCTTCCTAAAACAGGAAACCATCTAAATTATATCAGCTCCACTGCAGGGCAATTAGTGGAACTACTAACTGCTAATGAGGCATATACATTTAAGAAATTAGGCATTCAAATGGCCAAACTCTTTGAGGACCAGTCGTGTGTCATGCTAGAATGCTTTCTCTTGGATTAAGGGAAAATCCAACATGGCGAAAGAACGGGGGTGTTGGCATAAAACTAGGACTTTGCCTTCAAAACCTGAAACAAATATAGCAGGTAATGTTATGTTTTATATTGTTAACGCTATCGACAATTCATTCGAATTCGATCATCATTTTGAAAAAGATTGACAACGTTGGCCGAGTTGTGTAGGCCCTTTGCACGTTAAGCTTCATGTCGAATGTCTACCGCTGTGTCGAAACTTGCTGGATGGCTAGTGCTGCCGTCATGGCATTGGAGTGAGATGTCGAAATAAGAGTAGGACCCAGCAGAAAATGCAATGCACTATCAGCGCACAATGGGGTTAAAACTATGTAAATTGGACTATTTATGGTAAGATTTATTTGGTATAGCATTTTATTGTACACGAATAAGCCAGGACAAAACGTATTTGTGGGTTTATCCGGCCACCACGACCAACTTGTCTAACATGCAGGTTATTGAATATACACATTCCAGGCCAAGTTATGAAAGGCCTGATTAGGGTTACATGCTCATGGAAATCGTCCAAGGCGTACATTGTAATGGTTATCCCATGGTGATGTCACTTTATAGAAATGACATGACATTCATTAACCCTCGCCTGCGATTAACGGACCTACAGGGAAACAGCTTCTGATTTCAACCAAAACAATTTTAATGCCTCTTTGGTCAAACGACAACTCAAAATGCATGGACCCTTCGCAAGTAGTACAAAAACCTGAAATCACTCAATATCGTCATTCATATCCAAGGATCATCCCATCTTCACTACCTTCATCGTCTATGGTAGGCCGTAGTGGACATAAATTCCGATTTATGTTCTAGAACATAATTATTAGTGTTCTAGAATATGATTTGATCAATAGGAGAACAGGAATATTGTTCTAGATCGTAATCAACCAATCATTGACCAGGAATAATGGTCTAGATTCCTGGCCAGTGCTTGGTCGATTAATGGTCTAGAACATAATTCCTGTACTGTGATTGGCTGATTTATGTTCACGTGACACCTGCCAGTGACCACGTGACCCCTGCCGGTGATCATGTGACCTCAGACGATGAACATGAGGCTGATCCACGATTCTCGACACAAGGTCGCGAACACCATCCGGAGAACCGGATGTGTTCCTCCGAAGATCTCTCAAGAGATCCTCAAAATTGCTGAAATTAAAAAAATTGTCCAATTCGTCTGCTCGATTTGATGCCATGATGCAGAACAAAATCGCCAACTTCGAAAAAGTGCGGGAGTGGAGAAAAGTAGATTATATGACATCAGCAGTTTAAGTGGTCACGTGCGTTCTGGCAGGAGTCACGTGAGTGCTGTGGTCGTTAAAATTCGGAAGGAAAAAAATCCTGCCGTGTCTTTCGTTCTGACCAAAAAAATATTTGAAACATGCCAATGAATTATTATGAAGGAAAAAAATACACGGATCGGAATCTTTAACTTGTTGTTGTCAAATTTCGGTCCTGAGATAAATTTTTATACAGTTTCGCAATTTGTAGCGTGATTCAACCTTAGCATTTCGATTGCATTTATTTTTGATGAACAGAACTGTCATTCCATGGTTTCAACATTGTAGGGCACAACCATGGCCAAGGTGTAACATTTTCAACAATAAAAATTATGGGCACATGCTTCTGTTTAATTGACGTTAGCGCCACCTCATGGATTACCCGAAAGTGTGAATTGTGCTGCCCATATATTTGACCGTAACTAAGGGCAGAATGGCCTGCCCATGAAATTTCTGGCTGTTTTTCAATAAGGAGGTGTCTCTTAACAATAAATATGGGTAAGTTCCTTGGGCTACGTACTCTGCAAGGAGAAAGAGGGTCCCGGATTATGGATGATGGGCGACCACACCCATTTCTGAACTATGCCAATTTCATGCAAAATCGCTCCCCATGACAAAAACTCAGGGTAGGATGCAGCTTTGATACCTTAACTTTTGATAAAAAGAACAAAATCCATGGGTAATTAATAGAGAATGTCATATCTAACCCATTTAGACCATGGTTTTACCGTGTATTAGCATAGAAATGTACATTATACACAGGTAATATGCAGCTCAGCCAGTTTATGCACAATATGAGTTGTCCGACTTTACGAACTTCTTCCAGGATAAACGCTTGTGCAGACCTTGTCTAGCTACAAAAGCATGCTTTAAATATCAAATAACATGAGTCAGAAGAAGAATCACAACTCACCAATGCGACCCCTTGTCCCAATGTAAAGGTGTCAAGTCCACATACATCAATCCAATGTCAAAGGTCAGTGCAACAAAACTTATAAAAATGCTGTTGATAGAATATGTCATTTTCATTTGGAAAGAGAGTTGAGCAATGCCATATCCTTCGTGTCTTCGGCTGCTTGACCTGGTTATTTAACCAAGCAAATAATACTGGAAACTGGCCAGGGGAGTTCTTCACTGACTGTCATTTTCTCCCGAATAAACATGTTGACAGCCTGCCGTACTTCATCACTCTAGGAAAGACGCCACCACAGTCTGCTTCGTCTCATCAGCTTCTGTTATCTCCAAGAAAAAGAAGACTGGGTAAAGGGCTACGTATATGGCAAGCCGTTCGTCCAATAATTAAGAAAACCTAGTTTTATTGAAGAAAACCTGGTTTTCTTCTTAAAAAACATAGTTTTCTTCAGGAAAACCATGTTTTCTTTCACGAAACTAGGTTTTCTTCGAAGAAGCATAGGTTAAAAGCATAGGACCCAAAAAAAACAGTGATGATCATGATGAGCATGTCCTCCTCCTATACATATCCTAGGTTAAAAGTACGGTAACGAATACCGTAGTAGGACCTATACTAAAAAATTGTTCTACAGGGTTATAATTTGTTATCCCTTTTTTGCAGTGTCTGACAGTTCTGACCTGGATGATTTTCAATCACATCTGAACAAGGCTATTGCGAGTGTTGGGGTAATACGCCACAGTTTCAACCCAAAGAAGAAAAAGGTGAAAAAGGATCCAGCCAAAAGGGGGCCACCAAGGACTTCGGCTGCGATTTCACCATAGTTTCTGCCACCTGGGTCGGTTGTCCCGTCCTTTAAAGCCAGCTGTAAAGCTGAAATTCAGGCCCACAATGCATCGGGTTATGGTAAGTTGAACATTTGAGGTGGGTTGTTGACACAACATTTCATATATTTTTTAAAGCTTTTTTGTGTTAAACACGAGAACAGCTTTGGCGCACTATAGGGGCAATACGTGGAGCAGCTAAGTAGGCAAGTTAAAGTTACACAAAGTTCCCAATAGGGGTCTCACAGTACGTTGAAATCATTCACCCTTGTATGAAGATTATATTTAGTGCTGAATCAGGCATGACCCAGGGCCCTAACTGTGTATATAAGTCACCTGAAGCTTGCCAAATTGGCACCTTTGATCCTGCCTATAGTCCCCCTTTAATGGGGATACCCTGGTATTTTTAAATCTTATGACTAATTATCACATTGTTGGTGTTAAAAATTGACTGTTTTGTTTTTAGGATATGCTCGTGGTTTTGTACCCGAGGGTGGTGCCTTGGCAGCGGGAGATCCACCACGTCCCTCAAAAATAACGGTCTCTTACGACCTAACTGCCGAAGAGTTTCGGGAAAAGATAGGACAGTGGTTCCCCAAACTGGCTGGAAAAGACTTCCAGTTTTTCACCACATCTGGTAGAGGTTCTAAACCTTCTAAGGAAATTATCCCCCCGCATCCCAAAACGCTAAGGGACATGAACTATAAAGGGATAACATTCATAAGGGAGAAGGTAATTTCTTTTAATGGGTGCCAAATCGATTTAGTGCAAGAAGAAGACGCTAGTCCCCAGATTGGATTCATTATTGAGTCTGATCAGCTTTTACTCATTGCTGCTCTGTTGCAACCTAGAAAGATTCAACTCCAGTGAGAGTTGCCCAAGAGATTCAGCTGGAGTTGCAAGACAAATTGATGATGTCATTGGCACAACGAAGACTTCTTTTCAGTTAAAAAAAACTGCAAACTTAAAGAGTCAGGTGTACATATGTACAGTTACAAATATAAACTTTAAAATTGTGGTCTCTATGACCATATATGATCACCATACTTGGTTTCCAGGTACCTTAAACTCATCCATCCTTAATGTGACCATCTCTTCCCCAGTAGCCTCATTTTATAAAATGGAGGCAAGTGTTATGGTTCAGTGCTAAATTCATGCACTATATCTGAACAAGGCGGATATATCTTGATTGTCATTTAGAAATCTGAAAGTCATCCGTGAGATGTTACATTTTATCAGTTGCAAAACAAAATGATCAAAAAAGTTGTCGTCATTCTTTTTTTTGAGAAGACCATTATTTATTTTTTATTTAGGAAGGACAGGATGGACGAGATGTCATGGAATCGGATGAGAGTCTACCAGATCTTGGTCCAGTTGATCCAGTTCCACAGGACTTTGAGGTAAGAAAATCATTTAATTCGCACATTGGCTAATGTTATTCATGAAAGCTGAAACAGATGAGAGAATTGTTGCCATCGAGGATAATGTCGCTGCATGTAATAAAGAATATTTTGTATTTTAGGTTCCAATAGAGCAGGTTCAACTGCCGAGACCCAGGCCAATAGCCAGACCCAGATTGAGACTGCCGCATCGCAATAATCCTGAGGTAATGTTTTCCTCTTGTTTTTTGTTATTTTTCATAGCAAGATCATGTACTTCTTTCTGTGCTTCTTAAAGGGGTAGACTGATTTAATCGTGGTCAGATCAAATAGAAATCCACTTGTACACAATGCCACTGTGCAGTGCAGTTGTATGCAAATGTGCTGAAACGTGGTATTTATGGTATCTGTAGATCAGTCTAACGGTAATGCTGACTAATATACAGAGTCGGGGTATTTGGTTATGTTACATGCAGATTCAGCACTGAATGTATTCCTGGTAAAACTACAAGCGTGGATAGTTTCGACATACTGTGAGAGACCCCTATTGCCTACTTCGTGTAACTTATCTTGCCTACTTAGCGGCTGCCATAGTGTTCCTTGTAAGATGATACAGTGCTCTAAATAGTTTTAAAATGCATAACAAAGATATTAGTGCATATTTTCTAGATTGCCAAAGATATTTCCGATGAGCACAAGGACCTATCCATGCCTTTTCGTCCCTCAAATGTTCCTACTTAATTTTGTTGAATAATCTGATTTCAGTCATCATTACGATCTAGGTCACCAGAACCAGCCGCAGCTGGTAGTGGAATAGTAAGTTTAAATATTTGTCTTTATCAAACCTGGCACTCAGTCTCAGCATTCAACTTCAGCTATTATACGGGGAAGTAAATATTCCACATTGCCCTGCAACGTTTCTCCAACCAACCATAGACCATGAGCAATAACTAGCATTATGACTATCATGTCACTAATTTGAAACCGCTTGTAGGATTATTCTTAAGTCATGAAATTACTAAATCACGTCACAATGAAGTAATTTGCTGGGGTACATGTATACTGGTGCCCCACTTCTGTGTGGTTTGATTCCTCATGTTTAATTGTAGTAAATTGGTCATTTTTCAGGCACCTCGACCTCAGTCATCAACACCAGCAGCTTCTGGTAGTGGAATTGTAAGTAAATATTTGATGCCATCAAAGCGGTAGTTGATAAAGTATGGAATTAGTGAAACCTTGGAAACACTGATAAACCTTGGAATATTCAATGTAAACCATGGAATCACTGTGCAAATAGCGCGGGAAATCGGGTGCGTTCCTTCCACGACTTATACCCTCCCAACTGACAGTCTAGTCCCAGCTGACTTTATTGATAGCAATTTGCCAGTTAGTTCAGAAACCAACATTTTTAATGTGGAGGATGACGTCATCAATTGGCAATGCGCTGTGGTCGTTAAAATATTTTATTTCTCTTCAATGGAAGCAAAAATTAGTTTTTATGATTGTTTTGTATTCCATAGACGATAAAGTATTATGCTCGGTACTAGATGCACGAGATCATTGGACAAACACACACGTGAATAAAAAAAACCGCTTAGAACTGGTGACGTCACAAAGATCTCTGCATCCCTCGATGCGTACTGGAAGATGTAAGAAATCGCTCACGGCGAAGGAAATTTTCATCCGCAAACTTCGGTAATAAACATACATGACTAGGCTTCTTTTATTCATCGTTTGTTATAAAATATCAGTCAATCATAGACAATTAGGCCTAGACATAGTCGTCAACCTTATCCATGCATAATGCATGACAGGCCCCCAATTTTCTCTGTATCACCCTGTATGAACAGACCGATCCGTAGTTCAAATAGGCCCCGCGTGGTGGTGGCGTATTTATAAGAGGAGCGCTATTGGTCCATATTATGGGTGTGTGGTGGGCGTGTCTTCCCATATTTGGGAGATCAGTACTGTACACTGGAGGCGAGGTACAACTGGGTTGTTCTAAAATATAGACTATTGAATCGGATATGCGACAGATTTCTAAATTACCATAAAATTCCGATCTGATCATGTAAGAATAAGCTCCAAATGTTGATTCGTAACCACGTTAGGTTCGAATGGCATTATTTCATGTTTTTATGCATTTTTAGGACTGATTCCAAGGTTTATCACTGGTTCCAAGGTTTCACTGATTCCAAGCTTTATCAACTACCCATCAAAGCTGGTGCTGTGGGTCCACTTGTTAGGCCCAAGCAGTCATTTGGTGGAGTGAAAACTTAACATTTCCGGGCATTTTTCCAACCAACCATGGACGACATGCAATGACCAGCATCATGACTTCCACGCATCATGACTTCCATTGCCACTAATCTGAAACTGCTTGTGGAAGTGTTCATAGACATAAGTTATGAAAGAACTGTATCAGTCACCACGCAGTGGGGTAATTTGTCTATGGGGTATACTTGTGCCCAACCTCTATGTGGTTTGATTCCTCTTATTTAATTGTAATTAATTGTTTCTTTCTCATTCAGGCACCTCGACCTCGGTCATCAACACCAGCAGCTTCTGGTAAGTAGTAGGTGGGCAAGAATAGGAAGACCTTGACCTACTTTCTGAGGTGACGGTTGACCTAGATTTATGGTAAACTAGGTCAATAGACGGTTGACCTAGATTTATGGTAAAGAAGATCAACTGTCGGTTGATCTAGATGTTTGAAAATTTGAAATTTGAATTTTGTTGTTGATTAGCTGAGTTTGAAAACAAAGTAGGCTAACCGTTGGCCTAGATATTTGAAAAATATACATGTCTAGATAACCGTCATCATCTCAGAAGCAACAAAAAAGTGAAAAAGAGCCATTTTTGTTTGGGATAGGTCAAAGCTTCCTATTCTTGCCCACCGACTGCTGTTTTATTGAAGACTGTTAAAAATGTACAAGAAAAGATAATTTTTTATACATAAGTGTGCATGCACTATATATCCAAGAGTATAAAGTGAATATATGTGTGGTATATCGGTACACAGAATGAATTTGTTTGCAGAATGAAATGTTCTATTGATAATAGTCCACTGATGAAGAAAATATTATAGTCCACTAAATAATAAAATTATCGTAGTTCACAACACCTGGAGAATACATATTGTGCGTATTGAATGCATGCAGTATACAGAGTTTCAAAGTTATTTGGTATTTTCCTGTTGTTCTTTCATCACAATGTCCTTAATGTACACCATCAGCATGTCTGACCACTCGTTGAGCGCCCTGTTCAGAAGATATCTGGGTGCCCTGGTTATTTCCACACTGAGAGTTGCACCTCTTTGAGCAAGGAGCAGGGTAAACTCGTAAATATCCACTCTACGTATTCCAATGTCGACAAATGATTGAAAGTTTTTCTCTTTTTCTTGTTGAAATCCTCATTCATGCAGCATTCATGGTCAGTTTGACTGGGCCAACCTTTTTCACAGCCCTCACAAGACACATCCTCGAATGGATTACAAGCACGTCTGACGATATATTCAGCAAGCACATCCACCACCATTTTGCCTAGACTGCTTTTTCTCAAGGTGTCATCACACTTATGGGTTTCAAAGTCACTCTTGAAATCTTCCCAAGTCGGGATATCGAGAAATACACCAATTCTAGTTGGCACAATCTTCTCCTTCTCTGTACCATCATCAGACCAAATCACCATTCGTTTTCTAATGTCAACGTTCATTCTATTGCAAAAGAAAGTGGTACTCACGTAAATACTGTTGTCATTGTCAATAATCCATGAATGATCCTCCTTTCTTTTGACGGCTTCATCGATTGGGGCGACATGAGCCTTCAGAGCGTCGAAGCAAACCTTTGTAAGACGTATCCACTTTTCACCATAGCTAATAGTAACACCTCTTTCGTCTGACCTTACTCGAAAAAGCTTTTCCTGGGCAGAATCACTCAAAGAGAGTCGTTTTGGGATAGATGATGGTTCTTGATTTTCCTTTTCCATTACCCTTAAGCTGGTACGAGTCGTCTTTTTCTTCTTTGGTGCATTCGTTCCAACAGGTGACTTGGTTCTCCTCCTCCCTAACTTGGGTGTTTCAGGAAAGGAAACTTCAGAAGTTGGTTTGTTGATTGGTTCCATAGGGGCAGCACACATCATCGTTGCACGTAGAGAGTTGCAGAGAGGTGCGTTCACGTTGAGCATGTGAAGCGAAGTGTGAAATTTTACCGGTTCAACTTCTGTAGAAAATATTCTTATTGGCTGGCATAAATGGATGGCATTCTATTGGGTGATATTGGAATGTGTCATCTCTGATTGGCTGTAAGATGTATCCCTAACCTGATTGGTCAAGAGCATTTGTTGATAAATCCCATCATCTGATTGGCTGGGGTTTGAATTTTGAATACTATTTTGGTATTGGTTGTTCAGAATTCCGGACTGACCTTCAACAAAACTTAACAGCATAGTTATTGATTCCGCAAAAGTGTAGATTGTCCGCCACAGTTTTGAATTGATGTTGATTTTTTTGGCACCATCCTGAATGACAATGAGGGCACTGTCTTTACCCTCCTTCACTGAGACCGTTATGTCGGGGGTCAAATGTATGGTCATGTTTGTCGACTTCTTGGTTGATCTCTTGGTTGAATCATTATTTGTCCTCCGCCTTTTCACATTTTTCGATGTATGGGAGGCATCTCCTGATGCAGTTGCATACAATTGTCCCCTCTGTGCCACAATCTGTGCCTCTGCCATTGTGTTGGTGTACATATGCATGCTTTTGCGAATCACACTATCCTTTATAGGTATTTTGTCTGTTCGTCATTGGTGATTGGCCGATTTGAATTTGATTTCAGCCAATAGTCATCTTACTATTACATGATAACAAGTGTTTCATGAAAAGTTTGATTTTCTGATCATTTTTATGTAGGTCATGTTTAAAGCTCGCTATAATTGACTTGAAAGGGTGTCCACGGCATTTTTGAACAAGGAAATATATACAATATCCACCACAGAGAAAAGAAAATGGACTCTGTAAGAATTTTGTTGAATATAGCCACTGGCTTGAATTCGAATTCAAAAAACATTGTATCTGTTTCTTAGGTTTTAAACCAAATGAGTCAAAATAGTAGGCTAATAGGGGATGTTCGAAATAAACAGCCACCCAGTGTTCACCTGGTTTGGAACTTCTATGTGTGTTAAAAATGAATGCTGCAGGAAATCGGTCAACCCTTTTTGGGATCATTTCCAAGGGAAATACCCCCTGAAAATGTTTTTTAGACATCGATTGCATTTTGCAACAGATTCAAGTTGTATGGTGTTCATTTAAAATCTTTTATGATATTTCTGGCCCTGTCAATCTCTAAAACATTGTCAAATTCACCATAAACAAGGACAGAAATGTTTACATCTAGGGCCTCAGAAAATGTCATGTCAAGTCTGAGGTTTCCCTCCTTGACGAGATTTAAATGGGCTCCCTCTTCCTGGTCAGGTGTCAAATCAAATGCCAAAAGGGCAAAGCCCTTTTTATATGCCTCTCTTGTTATATCATTCCCAGAATCATCAAAGAATTTCCCAACTTCAGAGAAGAGGGTAAGGTATGCTCGAACATAATTGGTCTGATTGTTTGCAAAGCTTGTTTTTAGGGGCTGGGCAGGAAATGACTGTCCATTTGCCTCCAATGAGATAGAACTCATATTTTTGTGTTCGAAATAGAACGGATATTTCTTTCCTGCACCCACAAAGGCCTCATTATCGACTAGAGCGATGATGACTCTACGTGGCAGCTGTCCAAGAAAAACATTATCTCTTTGAACATTTCGACCTCCATCTAAAATTGTGAACGTTTTCAGCTCTGTTCTGCGTATAGGATATTTGGCAGTTTGAGAGTTGAAAGCTTTGGCATGTGCATCGAACACAGCAGGATTAAGCTTTACCTTTCTCACCAACAGCAGCGCCTTTGTGATTTTAAGAAGTTGAGTGCCATCATCAGACATGAGAGAAAATGATTTTTTGGCCCTATTGAATCTGAAATTCATGTCCACACCATTAGGGAGATATCTGTTCTGATGACAGAGGTCAAGATGTGGTCTACCTATCATGTCAAATACCTTACTCTCGGCTGCAAATGCCGATCTTCTTTTGAACCCATTATTTACTTGAGCCTGACCTGGATCAACGTGGTCGAATTTACCTGCCTCATCAGCATACCTGAGGGATGATTGAAGGTGGGACTTCTTAGCCCCTTCGTCAAAAGAAAGAAGGGCCTGGATGTAACTAAGAAAAGGATAAGTACTGTTTGATGATGTAACCAGTTCCCCATTTAATGATAGGTCAACCTGGCTGAATTGACTGTGAAGCAGATAATTGATTGGCCCCACTTTGGTACCTGCATCAAGATCAGAGCCATCAGCTTTGGTGATTTTTTGTTCAGTATAAAGTAGCAATTTGCTTAAATCAACGTAGTTCTCATCACCTGGAACAACAAATTCCAGGGGGTTGTCATCGGAAAGGGCGCCTAATGGTAAATACTCAACTACCTGACTTTTTTCCATGCTTGTTAAAGTGGGTGGTACTGAGAATAACTCCAACTCACTTTTGGTGCACTCACATGAGCCTATGTGTATCATTTTGTACGCGTAATCAAATACGTCAGAGTGCCTCTTTTTCGATGTTCTTCGTCGCTTAACAGGTCGCCGAATGGGTGGCGGATCACTGTGTTTACGCTTTTTATGAGCCGACTTTCGACGAGTTCCTGAAAATGTCCCTGCTGCAGCTGAGAGGAAATCTCTCCCCATTGTTTTTCCAGCCTGCAATGCCCTTTGCTTTGCAGCATCCTTTACACTTTTTCCAGCAAGGATATCCCCAGCAAATTCCGCACCTGTTTTCAAAATTGTCTTTCCAGCTGATTTTGCAGCTGATTTCAATACAGGGAGGGCCATTTTAGCTATGCTTGAAAATATACCACCCAAACCATAACCTCGTTGAGAACGAGACCCCATAAAAACAGGGAGGCCACCACCTTTTGTGCATAATGAGCATCATATACACTAGGGTCACAGCAATACAGTTGCCGCATTTTTTCTGTCTGAAGTGAAGTTTCACTAACACCTGACCGTCTTCAAATGGCACAGCATCGCCTGTGTTTGTCCTAATATCCACTTCCATGGTCTCAAATGTTGCTTTACTCACAGGTGCATAATGTATGTCTGAGTAGGATTTTTGTATCATTTCACCATGTTTTCCACTTGTAGTGACTGTTCTAAGCAGTGGTGTGTGGGAATCGCCTACTAGTTGGGGCTGAAGTACATCGCTGTAAATAAAGATGCTGTAAAATGTTCCCTGGAGGTCTGCTGGGAACGCAGAGGTTGTATTTCCTGTTAAAACAACATCATTTTGATGAAAGCCCAGGACATGTGTTAAATCTTTGATCAATCTAATGGCTCTCTTATTACCTACTTCAAAATACACTTTTTGGGTCAGTGATTTGTATATCAACTTAATATTTGTATCGGCAATCAAATCGTTGATTGTCGTTGTCAGCTGCATAATTGAGTCATAATGGCCCTCTGGAATAGTAATTGTGGACCATTCATGCAATGTAGGGTCATTATCTGATGGCAATAGTACTGCAAAACGGTTGTTTCTGTCTGTGATATTGTACCATGTCTTTGGAAACTGTATTTCAGCCAGACCAACTTCCCAATTATCAGCTGAATCCAATTGGATACTATTGCTTAATTTGGTGGTGAAATGTGATTTGGTATTGTTTGGAAAAAACTTCATGGAACTGTTACTGGGTAGTGTAACATAGAAGTGATCTACATTAAAACTCATGTTCAGTTTGGGATAGTAAATCTGTTATCAGTCGAAGGTAGGTGATTATCAGATGGAAGAGTGGGATTTGGCAGCATGTACCCAAGGCAGCTACACAAAATTGAAATGAACACAGTCTTGTCCTCGCTACCGTAGCTTATATTGACAAGACATGTGATAACCACAATGTAAATGATGACAACTTGGAAAAAAATATATTATTTCAGGTTTAGGCACAGAGTGTCCAAATAGATCCCACCTTCTGCTTGTACGAACTTCATCTAGGGTACCGTCAACCTCCGTGTGAGATTCCAGTTCATCTTCAATGTGACTTTCAATGCCGCTATCAATTGAAAGTTCATCTGCCATGTCTGCTCGCAAAATGATGCAGCAGATTGCTGTGACGGGTTTATATGTGTTTTATGTGAGATTGATCTACCCAGGAGTTGAATTTTGAAGGGTAACCTTCCCAGGAAACAAGGAATTGTTTGTTTTTGCCTTTGCCCTTTTCTGCCATTACTTTGGAAATTTTGTATAGTTTATCATAGGCAACTTTCACTTTTTGAAGTTCCTGTGGATAGAATGTACCCAGGATTTCTTCATGATCTTCATCTTCCAGTTTATAGAGTGGGGGCTAACCTTTAACCCTCTTTATCACATTGAAGAGTTCTGAAGACCAAGAAGGTAGATACCCCTTTTCAAATACCATCTTATTCTTACCAATTCTAACTTTATCGCCCACATTGAAACTAAGCTTGTTATATCCTAAGGAGTTGTCAATCTTACCATAAAGAGTGCGCCATACATCTGGTGCATTACCTTTGTTAACCGAACTCGGTGTTCGCTTGATACTTCTATGCCAAGTGTTATTGTAGGACTGAAGCAAATCTTTAAGCACTGGTAAGTAGGACAATGTATTATTTTTTGAAAATAATTTCCACATCTTTGTCTTTAAACTCCTGTTAAATCGTTCAATAATTGCACACTTGACCTCATTATTGGAGGTGAAGAAGTGTATACTTTTACTTTTCAAGAATGTCTGGAATTTTTTATTAAGAAATTCACCACCCCGGTCAGTCCGTAAGGCCCTAGGTTTTCTCATAGAAGTGTTAATCACTTTTTCAAATGCTTCCACCAAAGCATCACCTGTCTTTCGTTTCAAGGGCACAGCCCATGCAAACTTTGATAGAGTATCTATGATTGTCAGTAGATACTTAAAGTTCTTGTTATACTTTGCAATACCAGATACGTCTACTAGATCTGCCTCCCATTGTGCGTCAATATCTGGCACTATTATGCGTCTACGGCTGAAATTATGTCTGACTGGTTTGTGTAGAGTGTATGTATCTTCACCTCTGAGCCATTCTTTTATAGCCTTAGTGGGATATTTCTTACCTGCTGTTCTTTTTAAAGCGTTAATACCACCAAAACTTCCAGGATGTGAAGGTGTGTAGTACATTTTATGCAGATCGGCATCCATCATTCCCAACTTTCCCATTCAGTATCAAATAATCCTCCAGGCGAGATTGATGATGCAAATGTTTGTTGCACTGAAGGGGTTTTCTTGGGTCGGGGTGGTGTTTGGATGGTTGACAGGTCAAGGTTATTCTTCCAATGAGTATTGTTTAAAGCTGATGAGTGGATGTATTTTTTGCCTTTCAGGTATGACAGCACTGCATCAGCTCCAAGCGGTAACCTAGGGTTTTTCCTCCTGCTTGAAGCATTGTGAACAATATCATTAATATTGCTCCCTTTTATAACATTTCCATCAAGCCTGATCTCACATTTTTCATCCCATTTGAAACCAGGATCCCGCTGGATGGCTGCTAAGAATTTCTGGGCCTTCTTCTGTCCATATTTTGGTATTTTATCCAAAATGTCATCAGTTGAGATAGGAACTACTGAATATACATTATTGTTCTCTACCTTATCAGCCGGTGTTGGAGACGGTTCTTCTTTGATTGACTTTATAACTGGTGCAGTGGACCTCTCCTGTAATACCTCTAGGTAATTTCTGAGACTATGGGAATATGCTAGCGCTTTATCATGTTCGGATAAATCATCCCTTTCTAAAATATGCTGCATTTTCCTATCAATATTCATGGCATGATGTGATTGTGGTCTGGTGACCTCTTTATGTCTTTGCTCATAAATTAGTTTTTCTGCTCATTCATGAGGTATCAGAGACATTTTCCTGACATGGTTCATTTTGAAAACAGGCTGGTTATGGCGCCAAGAACAGGTCCCAATAATGCACCTAGAAACCCACCTTTTTGAATGATTCTCTTCCTGGTCTTCAGAGAAGTTTTCTTGTGTGCCAAATTACGGAGGGCAGCTCTGTGCTTCTTCAGACATCTGAACTGATGTTTGCTCATTGGAACATTGCCTTTTAAGCAATTCCTGGCTGACTCGCTGACAGCTTTGATTAACCCTTTGTCAGCTGTTTTCAGTATGGCTTTCCTCTTCTTCAAGGGGGCGGTCCTCAGCTGCTCTAACCCGCGTACATAGTTTTTAATATGATACTTAACCATGGCTGACTGAGGGCAGGTGTTCATCCATCAGCATATGAATCAAAATATGAGAATACATGCTTGTGTCTCCTATTTTATCAGGTAAGCAATCTGTTGCTCTCCTGGAAGTATCTGACTCCTCATTCTTAAGAATGATGGCGTATTGGCTTGAAAGTCAAGAAAAAGATAGCCAAATGGCGTTGAAGTGCCATCCATATAAGCCTCTTGGACTGCCTTTGTCTTCCCTGGGGCAAACTGTCGTGCTAAGTGCATTATTTGGGAAGAATCCCTGGCATTTTTTGAAACACATCAGGTAGCTTGCATTAAGATTTATCGTCCTCATTTCCCTACCTCTGTGAAAAAGGTGCTGCACGATAAATATTGTGCTAATATTTTGATGACGTGACTTTTTTGTGAACAGTTCAGTGATTCTTCCATCAGCCTCACACATGAGGTCATCAAATATCAAAAGGGTGGGGATTTTTGGGTCAGTTTTGGGATAATCAAGTCCTGAAACAACTTCAACACCTGATGGAAAGCTTAGAAAATCATCAGCATAATCACCACCACAACACCATATGATTCGTTTTGGACAAGGTTTAATCAAATTTGGTGCATTGGCAATGATTTCTTTTGTAATGCATGATTTGCCCGAACCTGAGGGCCCTGCGATGATTGCCCGAAAAGGGTGCGCCAAGTAGAGGGCATCCTCTGTCACCTCCATGTTCAATACCATGCAAGGCACAACTCAAATGATAACATAAGGTAAACTTTTATGTATATATATATGTATATCTAGATGTATTTCAACCTTAGCGTGACAATAAACAAAGAATTTATATGATTTTAATATCATTACATACATTTAGTTCATACTTGCAAATTAGACACATGATTGCATTGGAATATTAATGACAAGCAATTTGTCGCAATTATAGAAATTGCTAGTAGTAGTTTAATATAATGATCATAAGATAATAACACATAATTACTAATGATAACAATCAGTATCACAGCACAGTAGACCAAAAAAGCTATACATACAGACTACAGAGTGCAATTCAGGTTATCTGACATGCACTTGTCTTAGTATCTGCTGATAAGCGAAAAATGCCTAACCTTTAGTGTTGGTAGCCAAATGGTATTGTTTGAAAACTCTCTGTGATAATCCTCTTATCATACACAATACCATAAGCCTTTGACTCGGGTGCAGATACAACTTTGAAATCTTTCTTCTGTTTGATTTTTCGAGGATTCCTAACAACAATCCTCTAGTCAAACTGGTTCTCCAGGATCAAACGTTTCATTGAATCAAAGTTAATTGATTGACCATTTCGGTAATTCAAAGTGAATCCCCGTACTTTGCATACCGTTTGCACACCATCACGCTCTGGTGTCTTCAGTTTGTATGCATAGTTCTTCGGGCCTCCAGACACGAATTCAGTGATTGCGTCTCCCGAGAGTTCGTCTTTAAAATGGCCCAAGAAGTCGCTTAAAACAGGCCTGTATGACGATGTGTTTGAACTCTCACGATAAATTATGCTGTCAGTATCAAAGTACAACACATTTTTACCCAGTTTACTCAACTCTGAAAATAATTTCAGCCTCCCATGCGCTGTTACATATGCTGCAATGACCACATTGGTCTTATTGTTAGCCTCAACAAATTGCTCCTTTAAACAGGTCATCATGAGGACACATTCATCATTAACCATTTGTACATCTCTGACCTCAATCGTGTCATCTGTCATTTTTTGAAAATACTCAGATGGTTCTGAGACATATTCAGTCTTCACAAATATAGGGCGCTCACCAATCTTACCCCACCCTGAGCATAAACACAATTTGGCCAATGCCCTCAACCCTGAATTGTACTCAATAGCATCCTCATCCAGTTTAATCCCTTCGTGTTCAAGATAGTTTGAAATATATGTCTGCCTATCTATTTCTGTCTTGCACCAGTCAGGCCAACCACTTGCTTCCTGCTTTATTTTCAAAAATGCATTGATGTAATCAGTGAAACGACCACCTGTCTTGCTTACTGGATCATAGCCCATGGTTTCAGAGAAGTGCCAGATTTCATAAACCTGTGTAATTTTGTAACCTAATTTTACTGCTTCCTTAATTTCAAAAATAACCCATGTCCCAGTTAATCGTTCTGAAATAGAATGTGTACATGTATCGAGGCACTGATCGGCACACTCATAACACAATGGAAATTTCAACTTATTCCCAATTCGTAAAGGCAAAACAGGCAAGTACAGGTCCTTCGAAGGCAAAACAGTGCATTTGATTAACCCCTCACATGACAAAGGATCAACGCCCTCGAGTTGGTCACCCGTCAACACCTTTGGGTGACCTATTGGAAAATGGTTGTATTTACATACTGCAGGATACAAGGATGTAAAGTCAATGTATTTTATACATTCATCTGGTTTGCATTTGTAATACAAAGTCAATGCATTGGTCCTACCCCCATAGAAAGCATCTCTAGGGTTTAACCTGTCAAAGAAATGGATATTTTTGGTGAATGTCTTGAGTTCTTCATCATTTTTGATCTCATTCAAGAACTGGCATTATCTAATGTGTATTACCTTCTTACAAAACCCCTCCACGTGCTTACGCCTGAAGAGTGTATTCTCATGCATCTCCCTCATTGTTAAGCCACAGCGTTGATTGACAGTGTCCCCATTAGGATGACATAGTTGGCAGCCATGAAAAAAACATCCGTCAAACTCATAAACCACATCGTTAGTGGGGTCATACCCATCAACTTTGTAACCGCCAATATATTGTTCACCTTGATTCTTTGCATGTAGAATATTGATGTGTTCTTTTTTCATTAGCCATTCAAGCCACATTATAGAAATATGTGAATGGTTATCCTTGTTCAAATAGCCCTATGGTGGTATAACTGCTATGGTATTAGCTGGCATGAAATTGCGTCGAAATACTCTATGGCATGCAGATGCAATGGTCGCGCTCTTTTCAAATGGATTGATACCAGTCACCTTTTCAAAGAGGATTATGAAGGAAGTACAGCACCTACGCAGAATATCAACATCAATTTTACAATATCATCATCATCATCATCATCTTCTTCGCATTTTAACCATGTTTGGTTTTTACGACTATGGAATACGCGTGCGGGCGCCTTAACTGGTAACAAACTTAAGTCATTTTGTGCTGAGCAAGTGTCTATAAAGAACCAAACGAAAACGAAAATTTCCTAACTGCCGGCGTGCGTGCAAATGAGATACATGTATGTACAATCCTTCGTCAGCTTATTCATATCTGGTGTCGTCTCTTTCCCAGTGCCTATCGAGATTACATTTAAATGATTTAATGTTACCGGAAGTGACAACCGAATTTGGTAGCGCGTTCCAATCATCCACAGTCCTTAAGAAGAAAGAATATTTACGAATATTAGTCCTTGCCCTGGCTTTCTTTAATTTCCTTGTATGACCCCTGGTTCCCGCTAGTTGATTTTGTAAGTAACGTATGAGCAATTTGTGATCTTGCTCAAATAGTTTGTACAGGTTTATCATATCACCTCTCCGTCTCCTGTGGCGAAGCGAGAATAAATTTATTTCCTTTAACCTCTGTTTGTATGGCATGTCCCTGAGAGCTGGTATCATCTTGGTGAATCGTCTTTGAACTTTCTCCACACTCTCAATATCTTTCACTTTCCATGGGTTCCAACTAATAGCACCATACTCTATGATTGGTCTGACTAGACTGGAAAACAGAAGCTTACCCGTCTCTGGCGTCAAGTGAGCCATTGTCCTCTTTATGGTGAAGCAGACACGTGTAGCACTCCCAACAACTTCGGCTATGTGAGCAGATGGATCTAAGGACTTCGAAATAGTCACCCCCAAGTCTCTCGCTGTGCTCGAAGGCTTGATGACACTGTCTCCCATGTGGTATACGAATGGCGGAGGATTTTTGCCGAATCTTAGTAACTGGCACTTGTCTGGGTTAAAGTGCAGTTCCCATGTGTCGGACCAAGCCTTCAACGCATTAAGGTCTCCCTGTAAGATATCACAGTCTGTTTTTCCTTCAATTATCCTGTAAACTTTAGCATCGTCCGCGAAGAGTACTATGTAGGATTTGACATCTTGGGGCAGGTCATTTATGAATATTGTAAACAATGTAGGCCCTAAAACACTCCCTTGTGGGACGCCACTCTTGACTGCACACTGACTTGAACACCCGTTTCCTACCTTCACATATTGTACTCTATTACTCAGAAAGTCTGTTATTCATGTTACGCAGTTTCGTGCCATCCCCATGCCTGATAATTTGTGAATAAGCCTCTTGTGAGGAACAGAATCAAACGCCTTTCGAAAATCTAGATAGATAGCATCGACACATTTACCTTCGTCCACAGCTTCTGTCCACCTATCGATGCAAGATAACAGGTTTTGATCTGTACCCCTCCCTTTAACGAATCCATATTGCGCATCGGTGATTTTCCCGCTATTTAGCAGGAATGACATGACCTTGTCTCTTAAAATAGATTCCATTACCTTCGAAGCGATGGAAGTCAGACTCACTGGACGATAGTTCTTCACATTATTCTTTTCCTCCTTTTTGTGGATTGGTCCTACTTCGGCCATTTTCCACTCCCTAGGAACTTTTCCTCCTAATAGTGATCTCTGGAACAATGCAGCTATCGGCGGGGCTAGTTGAGCACTGAGCTCCTTTAAGACTCGGGGATGAACATCGTCCGGTCCAGGTGATTTATCAATCTTTAGACCCTTTAGACATTTCACCACCTCGTCCACACTAATAGAGATATTTTCCATTTCCTGTCTTTCCCCTACGTTACCTCCATTTACCAATCGCGGATCAAAGGGACTCTCCTCTGTAAAGACACTTTTAAAGAAAACATTAAATGCCTCAGCCCTCTCAGTGTCATCTGAAACTTTCTTACCATTTATCTTTAAGTCAGGTATTTTGTTCTTTCTCTTACACTTCTTCCTGGTGTACGCCCAGAAACGTTTGGGGTTTCGTTTTGCGTCCCTCGCAATGTGAGCTTCGTATTCCCTGGCTGCCGCTCGTGTCTCCTTTCTCGCCTCTCTCCTTGCCTGTTTATACTCAAGATAGTCCCGCCCATCTTTGGACTCTAGGTACCTTGCGAAGACCTGGTGCTTTTTCCTTACCTTCTTTAATGCCGCTGGATTTACCCACAGTGGTTTCCTCTTCTTATTGGCTGTAGGATGCTCCTTGAATCTAGGAGTATACCTCCTAGACACACGATGGATCTCTTCTTTAAGAAGCGACCAACCCGCATCGATATCATTTGCTCCTTGTACTGCGTTCATCAGTTTATTCACATCGACTGCGCCTCTCATAGCTGTGTAATTTGCTCTCTCGAAGTTCATGTTTGGGAGACTTTCAGTGTACTGCTGGTTTTCCCTAAAAACATCCCTAATAACCGTAGAGATTTGCAGATGATCACTTTCTCCAAAGTGCGCCCCATATTCAATGTCACTCACTGAATCCTCAAGCCTTGTTAGAATTAGTTCTAATACACTGGGCTGTTGCCCCTCTCTCTGTCTAGTAGGTTTGAGAACGTGTTGGAATAACTGGTTGTCCAGAAAAAAGTTCAGGAACACTGATGATGGGTGATTTACCGATTTATGACTCTGGAGATTTGTCCAGTCCACTCCTGGGAGATTGAAGTCCCCTGTGAACACAAGTTCCTTGCCAGGTGAGGTATCGTTAAGCACAGATGACAGGTGGGCTAACAAGGCATCATTTTCATTCTGATTGTTACTCGGACTCCTATAAATCAAGCCCATTCTCTTACCACCAATATCCACCCAAATTGCGTCTCTATAAGCGGCCCTCGGAACGAATACATCAAACGATATCCCCTGCTTGATGTATAGGACTAGCCCCCTGGTCCCCCTCGTAAGCACATCCACTTGATTATATCCATCAATACCTATATCCTTGCTAAGAACCGGCGAACGCGTATTTTTAGGGATGACTTCAATTATACCCACCAGATCTGGCTGATTTTCCCAACAACTAATCTCAAGTTCATTTAGTTTATTAGGCAAACAGTCAACATTCGATACAACATATTTAAGACCATCTCTACTTATCACCCCCTTTTGGGGGGTTTTCACGAAAGGGCTTCTTCTTTATCTTGAAGTCCCTGATCATCAAATCCGTCTCTCCGGCTTCTTCCCTCCTGTTCAGCTGTTCTTTTAGAGTTTTGTACCTGTCACGATCCTCCTTAGATCTATCCGTCGAGAAGGATAATTCCATGTCCACAGTCTGAGTTTTCATGGCATCTAAGAAGAGATCCCGTTGATTGCGGTTTGCTAGCACAATTTTGATACCCCTGCATCTATCCTCCTTCCAAATTCCAATTCGGTAGTGTGTTCGCTTTATTACAGGACCTGAGTTTAGCCTGCAGTGCTGGAGTAAGTCAGTGATTTTCCTCTCGTCATCCTCCTTCTTAGCCAGATCGTTGACAGCATCCGACTCCTTAATGTTGAAAACCATCACGTTGCATTCTCGGATCCTCTCATCCCGCATCCTTCTCTCCATGTTTTTCACTCGATCGTCCACTTCTACAATTTTCCTGTCGATCTCAGTAGTTATCCCCTTTTTCGCCTCTTCGATGTGTACCTTGACATTCTGTTCCAATTCGGGAATTTTCGGAGCCATAGCCGCATCTACCGCGATCTTTATCTCTCCTTTGATGTCGTGTGTAAGCTTCTCCATTTTCTTTCCTAGGTCCTCCTTTATCTCTGCTTTCATTTCATTTAGTTGGGATTCCTGACGGATAGAGAAGTCCAAAAACATCTCCTCCATGCTTCTGACTGGGCGGCTTCTGTTTCCTTCTGATATCCCTACTCGAGCGACATCCATGTCTTGGCTCCCATCTGCGCCTCCAGTACTACCTTTCCTCCTTGACATTGGCCTGCTTTTTTCGTCAGAGTCCGGAGCTTGTACCCTCTTGCGTACCAATCCCCTCTCAGAAGCTGGGTTATCAAAAAGTAATGTAGGTGGTTTTAAATTCACGGGTGTTGACACTGCATTTAACACTCTCTCTTTTGTTGGCTTACTACTAATAGGACGGAAACCAGAGCGATCCCAAATTGATTTCAGTGAGTTGGCTGTGTCAGATATCAACTCGGAAAAACTCCCAGACTGATTATCGCTACCATTTGTAGTGTTTGCACTTAAAGTTAATCCTTCTGTGTGAGACATACAGTCTAGCGTATAGTCTATGTAGTGTGCAGTAGTTGGTATGCTTCTAAAGCTCGCAACACAATAGCTATGTAACGTTACACAACAATACACAGACGTAGGCTGAAGTACAGCAGGAATTTGCAGCCAAAATAAAGACACAAACAGAAACCTTCGCGGGTGACAACACAAATGGAATTTCGTGCATAAGTTCTTGAGTCAAAGCGTGATCATGCAGATGAATAAAGTTCTACCGACCGTTTTTCCTTGTGTCCGTTTCGGTTTTAGAATTCCCTTACAGCGCATACCGCCCGCCTATGACACTGAAAATATGGTCGCTTACGGCAGTCCCGATAAGTTTCCGCTGGTTTCAGAATATATCCTCTATAAATCAGGCCCAATTTCCAGAAACGACTTGACACGTCCTTCCTTTTAATTTTCCACGATGTGAACTGATTTCCGGTGACTTCCAAGACCGAATGATACAAGAATTAGGTAGCCTGGGCAGCCACGTCATGTAAACAAAGAAACAAGATGGCCGATCCCGCTGAATTTGAAGTCGCTATCAAAGTCAAGTTATCTCGTGGTTAATGAATTTCAGACAGGCACTCAAGGTATCCACGCGTTTTCCAAGGCACTTTATGTAGATGTTCGTATCAATTTGGCTACTTTACTCGAACAAATATTGATAAATTTGAAAGGTTTTTGCTCAGCACTCGAAGATAGGTGTAGGCGCCCGCACTTGACCTTGACCCCATTTCAATATGCAATAAACTCCTCTCTAAAATTGAAAATTTTCCCATCTTGCTCTTGATACCATTTGAGGAAAGTCTCCCTTTCACATGGTTGCATAGAATCAGGATCATAATAGGAAATGTCTGGATATTTCCCAACATAGGCAGCATTCTCTTTTGTATTGAACAAATGTGGAAAGGTTCCTTTGGGGGTACTCAGCCCCCAGGTTTTTGATAAATTAGCAAGAGACATAGTCAAAAAGCTCAGTGAATCAATGAATTTCAAACCCTTGGCCTCAAATGATATCAATTTCTGACCTGATTTGATGACATTTTCTGGTTTGACGCCATTCCGGTGCAGATATTGAAAAATGAAGAATGAATCATACCCCCTGCTGTTATGGGCAAGTACTGTTGACCCTTTCTTGCCACCATCAAAAAGCCATTCACAAAACTTGTCAGCACATGTATCACCCTCAAAAATCATTTCCTTTTTAAAAGGACCACAATGTTCACATGCATTCATGATGGTTTCGTCCATACCACATTTCACACAACAACTGTGTGCCACGCACAAATTAGGCCTATGCTCATATTCCTCATCTGCATTTTTGACTAGTTCGTCCTGTCGACATTCAAAATCAAAATAGATTGTGCGCATTTTTCCATTTGACTTAGCTTTGGCTACAGTAGGAACATAGCATTTGTGCTCCTTTGGCTTTAACTCACTACATGTGTTACAGTATGACATGTAACATTTGTGGATTTTCCTCGTGTCTCTAGTCTTTTTACAAACATCACACTTTGTGAACAGATCACATACACTATGATTTGCATTATTTTTTTCCAGATGGTTCCTGAAACAATTCAAACTCTTAAATATGCGTTTGCACTGATAACAGTTTTTCCATTTTACAATAGCACAGTTTGGTTGGCATCTACAACACGGACAGCTGTCCTGGCAGGCATGAGAAGCATAGTTATTATCACCCTTCAAACAGTATGGACAGAAGTATGACCTATTCAGAAATGACGCCATCTTGGTGATTACAGCAAAATGGTCTCGATAGTGGTATATAAACAATTTGTTTGGTGCTTCAGGACCTATGAATATGATTTTGTCAAAATGCTTGTTGCTATAGACTATGAGTTGATATTCATCCAATGCATTCTGAAACATTTTCATTTCTTTGATTCCACATTTTTCAAATGGTACTCCTGCCTCTCTATGCAGATTAAACGCCAATTCTTCCTGCAATTTAGTACCCCTTTTGATTGATTGGTATTTATTGTGTTTGTCAATTTGGGCCTTTGCCACAACAATTGCTCTCGCCAAACAAATTTCATCTTTATTACGTATAGTTATAAAGCACTTTTGTTGAAGGACGCGCTGATCAACATCCACAACCCCTGTGGTTTGGCATTTGCCCCAGCCGACTGGTAGGATAGCGTGGACAAAATTTATGTGAAGTGTTGGACTGAATAGAAATGTGCTGTTACTCTGAGCGACTTTGGAAATTTCGGTCAAAATAGATTCGACAGTTAACTCATTGGGTCTACAGAAAGGTAACCAAATTTGGCGGAGATCACGACCAGAAATGCTAATTCTGACTTTATCATGTGGTTCCACATTTTTTAGTAGGGTTGCCAACATTTCAGCCAATACATTGCCAAGTTCAAAAAGGATGTCTTCATAACTAGTTAAGCTGTTCATCCCATGTACTCTTATGTCATAGTCTCTTCCAATAGTATTGAATCGTCTGATATTTCTTTCTCTCATTGATAATATGTCAAAATTAACACTTCTTTCTCTGTTGTTGTCTCCATCATCATCATCATCATTATCATCATTATCAGATAAATCAGACTGATTGATAGGAGGATGAAAGGGGTTGCCGCCTTGTTGGTTCTTTAGCCTAAAAAATCCCATTCTTCTTCGCAACAGGAGGTGAGTTCGTCAATCTCTTTTTTGAGGTCTTCAGTATTTGAGTGTGCTAATTCATCGGACACTTGTTTGGAGTCTTGAGTGTTTGAGTTGTCGGTTTTGTTGTTGTTTTTGAGTTCTTCTTTCCATTTCTTTAAGAAATTACCTAAATCTGTTGATTTATTTGGTTCTTGCTTCACTTTATTTATTTCATTTTTTGATATATTTGGTTCTTGCTTCTGCTCATTTTTTATGTCATTTTTTGATGTAGAACAATTTGGCTGGGAGCCCTTTTCCATGTTTCACTGTAATCTTTTGAGTTGCTAGGCAGATTTGGGTTGGGCTGCTCCAAGATTTTCTGCAATGGCATTTTACCTTTTTTGTCTTTTGTTGATTCACTAGTACAAGGATTTTTGCATTTTATATCATTTTTATTCTTATCATCATCACTATCATCGGATATGACGATGACTGGTTCCCTTTTCAAAGTCTTTCGTAAAATTGGTACATGAATTTCTGTACCTTTTCTCTTTCGAACGAAATCCAATTTTGGTTTCAGGACTTGTTTGCGACGCCTGTTTTCAGATGATGTGTGAACTTGCTTTTTAGCAGCTTGGTTTTTAACTTGTACTGCTGGTGCTGGTGTCTGATCATTGCAGCTACTCATGCATGCAGCTGCTGGTGTTTGCTCTTATGCTGATGGGTGATTACCACTAGGCCTACTTTTACATGACATTTGTGGGTCATTTGTTTGACCCTCGCTAGTCTGAACTACTGACTCTTCCGCCACCGGTTCAAATGGTGGAGCACTAAGTCTTGAGGAGGTACCATCGTCTGTGGTTGAGCTGGTGACAATATCATGAAGGAGGATGTCAGAAAGCAATTTCTCCTCTACCTGAGAAAATAGCAGGTAATTGCACATACCATCCAAACCCTGAAAGAGTCCTCTATCAATATAGCTTCTCATCTGGTTAACCATGGACCGAAATTCCTCGGTTTCCACATCCGGGATGCCTTCTAGGTTATCGTTAAGACGGTTGTTTACCAATAGTCGAATGTAGCCCAGAAAGGCCTCAAGTGAAAAAGACGCCATGGTTTCTGAAACAGAGAAGAGGAAACATAACTACTTTGACCAAACATACTTCAATCAGATGCACTAGAATCAACGCTGTTTTGAACAAGTTATAACGTCATGTACATTTAACAATTCCATAACTGCATATTACTTTCCTGATTACACATAATAACAAAATTACTGTGTGCTACGATTGGTGGTACGCATAGGTTTAAACGTCATTTACAGACGTGTAGGCCTATGCATCGGATGCCTGGATTACATGTATCTGCATCTATTTAAATGTGTGATAAAAGAGTGCAAACTTACACAATGGTGTGAGTGCTTAGTCTAGGAGTAGCAACCTAGGTGGTGATGGAGGATTCTAGGGTTGTTTTCTTTATTCTGGAAGGTGCAAAGATATGGTAAGTACACAAATCTGATAGATGACAAATCATATCGCCTCTGAATTAACTGGTTATTTGTATTCTTGAATAAAAAAGTAAATATTTCATCATGCTTGTTGAACAAACAGTTAAACAATGCAATTTTGACAATGTATTCATGAAAAATATTGAAAAAATAACTTTACCATGTCTACCTCAACTGCTTTTATATTAATGAAGAGAAATACTTACATGTACCAGCACTTTTTACACGAACTGATGCCTAAGACAGAATCTTCATAGTAATTCAGCTGAGTCTAAGAGTAACAGCCCAAGGCGGTGATGGAGAATTTTAGGGGTTTGTATATTCTGGAAGGTGCAAAAATGTGTTAAGTACACAAATCTGATAGATGCCTGATCATATCAGTTCTGAATTAACTGGTTATCTGCATTCATGAATAAAAATGTCAATATTTCATCATGCTTTTTTAACCTAAAATACATGACACAAGTATGCAACAAGCAATACACATACACACCCGCCCACCAACACACAAGCGCCCGCACACAGGTTAATATTGATTTCAATACATATTGTTGTAGACTTCTCATGAAAACATTAATTGTTTAAAATTACATCAGACAATCAATGAATAATAACACAGAAATATACAATTCGACACATTTTTCATTGAATCCCTGAAAGATTCTTTGCACTATCATAAAGGGTTCATTTTTCCACTTGAATTGTAATTTGTATGAATCAAATAGTGAACCGAGTACAATAAAGTAGGTATGAATTAGAACTTACCTTTATGATGTTTCCAATGTCTACCATAAGAAAACGAAATGGAACGGAAACAGGCCAAAGATGGTGTGACTTCAAAATCATTTTCTGGTGCTATTTATACTCTTTTAGCTTCAAATAATGAAGTCTAGTCTGTAATTCTCATTATCATTATCATTTTGTCCTTTTTGGTGGAAAAACTTTCCTGTCATGTCATTGGGCATGATTGATGATGTTTTTTGAGGTTCAAAATGGTAGAACTTGTGGTAAACAACCACAGAAAACCCTGTCTAGACAATCTTAAGTAGATGTATCATTAACTGTCGTGTTTTTCGCGCCAAAAGTTACCCAATTCTTTCCTAAACATGACTAACAATACATAATTCTTATTAGTTTTTTGCGATTCACACACCAATTTTTCCATTTATCACTTTTAATGAGATGGCAAAATACCATATTCATGTGTACCTATCAAGACTACATATAACCTTCATATAGGGCATTACTTTTTCAAAATTTTGAATTTCAAATCTCTGACTGTCATGAAAGCATTTGGGTATTGCATTATTTGAAATTCAAATTCAAATGTATTGATTCGTTTAATCAGAGATAACAAACAGTAGCCAATCATATCGCAGCACAGGGGGATGCTCATTTCTAGATTGGATGCCCAATGAGAAGCATCATTGCCTTCGATGGTCCGCGCAAGACTAAATTATGTATATGTATGGCATTGCTTTTTTTCTAAATTTTGAATTTCAAATCTCTGACTGTCATGAAAACATCTCTGGGTATTGTATCATTTGAAATTCAAATTCAAATGTTTTGATTCGCCTAATTAGGGATAACAAACAGGGCATACATTAAAAATGTATGTATATCGCAGCCAATCATATCACAGCACTTTGTAATTATTATAAAACTGAATTAGGCGCAGGGGTGCTCATTTCTAGAATGGACGCCCAACGAGAAGCATCATTGCCCTCGACGGTCCACGCAAGTCTAAATTATGTACTGCACCAGGCATTTTACCCAGACGGCGTGCATTCGCCAAAACACGTGTATGTGTTGGGAGAGGGGGCATACAACGATTACATTCGAGAAGTGCAACAAGATGGTAAAGGCAAACTAGTGTCTCTGGGAAATTTCCTACATCTGGGTGACCTGTTCATTCTGAACAGAAGTATCGATCCATCAGAAAAGTTCGGACCTTTCACCATGGACGAGATCTTTTTCATGAAACGTTCAAAAGTCAGAACAATAACCCAATGCCTGGAATTTCTTGATGGTTTTGCCGACTTGGACAAGCTGATTAGGAGCAAAGACTGGAAGCTATATGCAGGTCGTACACCCATTTTGAGCAGCGCTCAACCGAATTTCATGAAACAATCACTCGAATTGCTTTTTCTACTTACAAACCTGAACTAATTCACTGTAAAGGCATCATAATAGTGCCTGGAACAATTTCAAGGGAAGAATGTGACAATAATCATGAAAACAGAATCAAAATTGTACGCAGGGATGGACTTCACATCCCCATGATCAAACTTTTCCCCGAATCCTGTTGGATTCTTCATAGTTGTCGTACTGCTAGCTATGAGGACTATACTGCATGGCATTTGGCTTTCAAGTAGCGCATTTTGACATTTTTAAATGCATGTGCACAAATATGTAGTCGTTTTCTTGTACATTTTTAACAGTCTTCAATAAAACAGCAGTCGGTGGGCAAGAATAGGAAGCTTTGACCTATCCCAAACAAAAATTGCTCTTTTTCACCATTTTTGTTGCTTCTGAGATGATGACGGTTATCTAGACATGTATATTTTTCAAATATCTAGGCCAACGGTTAGCCTACTTTGTTTTCAAACTCAGCTAATCAACAACAAAATTCAAATTTCAAATTTTCAAACATCTAGATCAACCGACAGTTGATCTTCTTTACCATAAATCTAGGTCAACCGTCTATTGACCTAGTTTACCATAAATCTAGGTCAACCGTCACCTCAGAAAGTAGGTCAAGGTCTTCCTATTCTTGCCCACCTACTACTCTGGTAGTGGAAATGTAAGTAAATATTTGATGCCATCAAAGCTGGTGCTGTGGGTCCACTTGTTAGGCCCAAGCAGTCATTTGGCGGAGTGAAAACTCAACATTTCCGGGCATTTTTCCAACCAACCATGGACGACATGCAATGACCAGCATCATGACTTCCACCATCATGACTTCCATTGTCACTAATCTGAAACTGCTTGTGGAAGTGTTCATAGACATAAGTTATGAAAGAACTGTATCAGTCACCACGCAGTGGGGTAATTTGTCTATGGGGTATACTTGTGCCCAACCTCTATGTGGTTTGATTCCTCTTGTTTAATTGTAATTAATTGTTTCTTTCTCATTCAGGCACCTCAGCCTCGGTCATCAACACCAGCAGCTTCTGGTAGTGGAATTGTAAGTAAATACTAGTATTTTCAACCTTCTGTCCTCTTGTTCAGCAGAAGCAAATCTTTTGGAGTCCCATGTTATCATGCACTCTTGTGCAGTGATGGACCTCGATGTCAAACTTGACTTGATGGTTGAAGTAGTTATGTGATTAGTTTCAGTTGATGTTACCGAAAAAAAACAAGTTTTTGATGTTGCCTACAACACAAAGGAACTTCTCCTTGCTAGTATTATGAGAAAACCACCGCAACCGACATTCACATATTAAGCATGCAAGTACATGTTTTCCAGCCTACCCCTCGAAATGGTAGTTGATAAAGCTTGGAATCAGTGAAACCTTGGAACCAGTGATAAACCTTGGAATCAGTCCTAAAAATGCATAAAAACATGAAATAATGCCATTCGAACCTAACGTGGTTACGAATCAACATTTGGAGCTTATTCTTACATGATCAGATCGGAATTTTATGGTAATTTAGAAATCTGTCGCATATCCGATTCAATAGTCTATATTTTAAAACAACCCAGTTGTACCTCGCCTCCAGTGTACAGTACTGATCTCCCAAATATGGGAAGACACGCCCACCACACACCCATAATATGGACCAATAGCGCTCCGCTTATAAATACGCCACCACCACACGGGGCCTTTTCGATCAGACGAGTTGCCTGGGAAGTTGGGGGCCTGTCATGCATTATGCATGGATAAGGTTGACGACTATGTCTAGGCCTAATTGTCTATGATTGACTGATATTTTATAACAAACGATGAATAAAAGAAGCCTAGTCATGTATGTTTATTACCGAAGTTTGCGGATGAAAAATTTCCTTCGCCGTGAGCGATTTCTTACATCTTCCAGTACGCATCGAGGGATGCAGAGATCTTTGTGACGTCACCAGTTCTAAGCGGGTTTTTTTATTCACGTGTGTTTGTCCTATGATCTCGTGCATCTAGTACCGAGCATAATACTATATCGTCTATGGAATACAAAACAATCATAAAAACTAATTTTTGCTTCCATTGAAGAGAAATAAAATATTTTAACGACCACAGCGCATTGCCAATTGATGACGTCATCCTCCACATTAAAAATGTTGGCTTCTGAACGAACTGGCAAATTGCTATCAATAAAGTCAGCTGGGACGAGACTGTCAGTTGGGAGGGTATAAATCGTGGAAGGAACGCACCCGATTTCCCGCGCTATTTCCAGAGTGATTCCATGGTTTACATTGAATATTCCAAGGTTTATCAGTGTTTCCAAGGTTTCACTAATTCCATACTTTATCAACTACCCCTCGAAATAGCTCTGTGTCTCGGTAGTTGATAAAGTATGGAATTAGTGAAACCTTGGAAACACTGATAAACCTTGGAATATTCAATGTAAACCATGGAATCACTGTGCAAATAGCGCGGGAAATTGGGTGCGTTCCTTCCACGATTTATACCCTCCCAACTGACAGTCTCGTCCCAGCTGACTTTATTGATAGCAATTTGCCAGTTAGTTCAGAAGCCAACATTTTTAATGTGGAGGATGACGTCATCAATTGGCAATGCGCTGTGGTCGTTAAAATATTTTATTTCTCTTCAATGGAAGCAAAAATTAGTTTTTATGATTGTTTTGTATTCCATAGACGATAAAGTATTATGCTCGGTACTAGATGCACGAGATCATAGGACAAACACACACGTGAATAAAAAAACCGCTTAGAACTGGTGACGTCACAAAGATCTCTGCATCCCTCGATGCGTACTGGAAGATGTAAGAAATCGCTCACGGCGAAGGAAATTTTCATCCGCAAACTTCGGTAATAAACATACATGACTAGGCTTCTTTTATTCATCGTTTGTTATAAAATATCAGTCAATCATAGACAATTAGGCCTAGACATAGTCGTCAACCTTATCCATGCATAATGCATGACAGGCCCCCAATTTTCTCTGTATCACCATGTATGAACAGACCGATCCGTAGTTCAAATAGGCCCCGCGTGGTGGTGGCGTATTTATAAGCGGAGCGCTATTGGTTCATATTATGGGTGTGTGGTGGGCGTGTCTTCCCATATTTTGGAGATCAGTACTGTACACTGGAGGCGAGGTACAACTGGGTTGTTCTAAAATATAGACTATTGAATCGGATATGCGACAGATTTCTAAATTACCATAAAATTCCGATCTGATCATGTAAGAATAAGCTCCAAATGTTGATTCGTAACCACGTGAGGTTCGAATGGCATTATTTCATGTTTTTATGCATTTTTAGGACTGATTCCAAGGTTTATCACTGGTTCCAAGGTTTCACTGATTCCAAGCTTTATCAACTACCCTGTGTCTCTGCCAAGTCAGCCAACCGCTGGTGTTTCTGAAGTGCTGCATGCATCGAATGCATCTACTGTGAGTGTGAGTGTGAGTATTCATTCCAGTCTTTTTAATGTATTGGCATTATTAGTCATCCTGACATGTATGTCTGTCACAGTTGATGACCCATGATGAAGTGCAGCAAAGGCATCCACTGAAACTCAAGCACATCTTCAGCATTGTGTAAGATAAGAGATTGTACCCTTTGACACAACACACTCACGTTCTACTGCATTTTACCAGTAGGCCTACTACGATTTGAGCGTAAGAATACCTACTGCCCACTTCAAAATTGCTGGCTTTCATTCATTGTGACTGGGCCATTTTTGAAAGGCATTGCAATGGTACAGGGTTGATGATTCTTTTTGATTTTTGGAATTGACACTGATTTGGCATTGAGAAACATGCTCATTGCCTCGTTTTAATAACCATTATTTGCACACCATCAATGTGCATTACCCGAAAGTCAGGCTTTTGTGTTAACCACTTGGCCATGAGGCACCTTTATTTCATTTCATCCATCTTTGCTTTAGGAGCCTATGTCTATATCTGATGAGGATGAAGATGCTCATGAGAATGCAGTGGTTTTAAATAATGAGGTGAGCCTTTTTGTATCTGTCTCGCATATCCCTATATACATGTAGAGGTTCTTCAGGTGACGTCACAACGTGACTTTTTGACGGCTAGACGGGCCACCTGCCAATGCATTTTCCTTTACGTTGTGAGCCTGTTGATGGCCAAAATGGCCGTCCAGAACAATTGTTGATGTCATTGTGTGCCGTCAGTGAAGAACCTCTATACGGTATGTAATGATGGCTTCAATTTTCTGTGGCATGATGAGATGGGGTAGGAGAAGTGCCAAACTTTTTGGCTCACCACAGGGGAGTGTATAATACCAGTGTCCATCGTTTTCATTTCCTATTTCAAAAACAGTTGAGCATTTCTTAACCGCTACAGGGGGATGAACTTGAAACAGCTTATTGCTGCTATACAACGAGACCCAGAAGTATTAAGGTAGCAGGAAGGGTTGGGCGTTTGTGGTTTCTGAGTCTGAGGGGGTTGGTGTCTGTTGACTGTGCTTTAAGAGAGACTAGGCATGGCGCCAGTCTCTCTTAAAGCACAGTCAACAGGCATTTGGTCTCAGTATTTGGGTTTTGATTGCCATGACTGTACCCCTGTAAAAGTCAGAGGAGGAGAAGTTTGGAATGATGAAAGCATTGAAGAAGAAGAAATGTTATTATTGAGGAAAGCAAAATTTATTATGAGACTAGAAGGCAGTGTCCTGACTTGATTATTTTGAAAATGGCGGTCTGAACACATTAAAAGGTGGAACATGGCATTTTATCGACTTTGAAGCGTTCCGCAGTTAAAGGGAGACTATAGGCAGCAGCTAGGTAGGCAAGATAAAGTCATACAAATTTGCCAATAGGGGTCAGTCATATCTCTAGGCATGGCGCCAGTCTCTCTTAAAGCACAGTCAACAGGCATTTGGTCTTAGTATTTGGGTAAGTACAGAATCAAGGCAGCTCAGAGAGCAATGATTGAACGATGGTGTGGACAAGTCCAAGGATACTGCATCAGTCACGACCAACTTCTCATCAGAAAGCGTCACCACCAGCATATTCAATGTTCAGTTCCAACCTGTACCAGTCCAATGCACGCCTGTCATGGTCAGCAGTGGTCAGCTTAGCGCGATATGGAACATTCTTCTGAAACTCAAGCGAGGGAAGTCTGCTCATTAGCCTATCTCGCGCACTGCTCCTTCTTGTCAAACATCGTAGTGAAATCGTGGTACAGTGGGGCGTCCTCGAGGATTGCAGCTGGTCGGACAGACGTGAGGTGGAATGTGGGCGGCTGCACTTCTTCGTTGATGTGCGATGGCAGATAGCACAGTTGTTGCGTTGCATGACAGCTGAAAGTGAATGTGATATCATAGAAGTGAGGCGTTTGCAATGAGACTATAGGTGAAGTAGAAGCAAGGAGTGAAATGGGCCATCTTCCAGTGACTAATATACAGAGTAAGGGCACTGGGTGTTGTTAGATTCAGCATTGAATGTATTCCTCGTACAAGCGTGAATAGTATGGACATACAGTGAGAGGTGAGAGACCCTTATTGACTACTTCTTGTAACTTTATCTTGGATATTATATTAGTATTGAACTTCTAGCCATGGAATAATGAAGAAATTGAGGTTGTAGGCATGGAATATGAAAAATTATTCAACGGTGAAAGACATTATTCCATGAGGCTTTGCCGTGATCGCAAAGGACGCGACGCGATTGGTTCACATGCTAATGAGGTATGATAATGATAATTACCTCTATAATGCTACTTGGATAGCGACTGTGTCGTTGATTGCAACAGTGGTCAGGTCTATGTCAATTTGTGCCTGTAATGTCAATGAAGTATGATGAGGTGATGACGATAGTGCAATTATTAAATATTGGCAAGAGATCATACTACAACATAGGTCTTGTTTTTGACAGATGACTGTGCGACATTCCTATTGGGTCTTGTTAGAGTCAGCGCTGCATGTATTCCTTGTACAAACTTGAATAGTTGTGACAGACTTTGAGGGGTGAGAGACCCCTATCGGCTACTTCGGCTAACTTTATCTTGCCTACCTAGCTGCTAGCAATAGTGCCCCTTTATCAAGACTGAAACCCACTCTGCGGGGCTAAGAAATTACCTTTATAATCCTAGTTGGATAACCACTGTGTAGATGATTTGAAGAGTGCTCTGTGGATGTGTGCCTGTAATGTCAATGAAAGTATGATGAGGTGATGACGATAGTGGAATGACGAAATATTGGAAAGAGATCTATTCCTAGAAGAACATATGTCCTGTTTTGACTAGGTGGCGCATTTTAGAATCAGCAGTGAGCACTGTGTGTAACATGGTGGATGGTGGAGGCAGCGGAGATAATAACTGTGTCGAAAGTATTGTTATAGGGCCTTCCCTAGGCCCATGGGGTTAAATTTACAATCCACGATTGAAAAGACGTAGTTTGATCGCATTCAACTATAATTCCATTGAACAGTTGTGTTCCTTTAGTCAACCGATGACCTTTTGTTGGGCCATGATCGGGGATTGTAAACTGTAAATGTATTATGGACTGGGAGAGGGGGGAAACACAAGTGAAATAGACCAAAACAAGTGATTTTGGGGCTTTGGTTTAGACGCTTGCCCCACATGCGCCATGCGGGATTATACGGTTCATCATCATCATGTGAACTTGTTGACATCTACATGATCTAGTGCTGTTATTGGTCATGGTACATGGTAGGCCTAATCATCATGGCTATATGTTTCAGGAAAAGCTCGGAGTAAAATGAACTGCCGATGAATAATGATGTTGTTCATGTTTACCATGTTTACTAGTACATAGCCATAGGGTATGCACTGGCCAGTGCACTTTCTGCACGTCGTCATGGTCATGTGTGATACCTTGCATAGGCCTATTTTGTTTTTTGAATGCGCATGCTTTTTGGGCAAAATCACTTGTACCAACACTAATGAATAATGTCTTCTTATCCCTATGACTCCATACACAGTGAGGGCATTGTCCCATTCCCATCAAATGGTAACTTATTGTACCGTATTCGGGTGGAAGTTGGGGAGCAGATACCTACCGTTGCACGCCTGTCATAAATCAGCAGTGATGAGCTTAGCGCGATATGGAACATTCTTCAGAAACTCAAGCGAGGGAAGTCTGCTCATTAGCATATCTCGCGCACTGCTCCTTCTTGTCAAACATCGTAGTGAAATCGTAATGGAAAACGTCTGGCTTTGCGCCAGACGTTGAGACTAATAAGTGAAGAACTAATAGGTAAAGAACTTCTACTTGCGCGAGACTGCTCTGATAAAATTATCATTGCAGAGACTACGGTGACGTACACATATATTTTTTACAATCAAAAATGCCCTCAAAAGACGACATGGAATGATTATTTTATTGATATTTCCTACTATATACCTTCCAATTATCACTTTATACAAATAGATCGGCGTTAGGTCGCATGCTTTTCTTTCCTGGTGACACTATAAAGCAAAATAGTTGCAACCCCGTAAATGCGCTATAAGTCCAATAATAAGTGACGGTGACCCGTTAAAAATGTTTCGCCAGCTTCGCTTTTTTGCCGCTACGCGGCGCGTTGGGCCCTTGCGTCAAGCCAACATAAATTACCAGTAGGTTTTTGGCGTCGGGCGTATACATATTGTTGTTGCTCTGCAGTACACTTGTTGAAATAGTTGAATGCAGTCGTGCCCTGACTTGCTTACTTGCTGACTTCTAGACTAACCTATCACATTTCAGACACTGCCCGGCACTGATTTGAGTAATCTGCGTGCAATACAAGATTTAGAGTTCTTGCAAAGTCTCTTTTCTGATCAAAGAAAGGTAAGCATGTACTCCCAGGGTGGCACTCAACCAATAACGGTCAGTACAATTATGTCCAGGTTTTGGCCAGTTAGGCAGTAATTCATGCGTTTGTGGTGTGTCTGCATGTTCAACCAAAAGGCCCCATTAGTTGAGTCTTTCGCATCAAAAGCCCACCAACTTTCTTTTTGCAATAACCTTTAGCTTAAATACATCATTGGGATTGCTTAACCACCCTCTGTTGCAATAACCTTCACTAAAACGCATCTGTCACACCAACATAGAACATGGAATTGCTAAGATTTTAAAACAAAAACTGCAGTTTAACGCTGACTGTGAGATCTCTAGAGTGACACCCAGTTTTACCCTAAAATTCTGATCTCTCCAAGCAACTCTGTAATCATCAATCAGTTACATACATGTACAAGGGACTATTACTCCACACTGATACATGTACGTGTAACATTTTGTAATATGTTTAGGAATCGGAGAGAAGACAAGCACAGTTGAATTTGAGGATGGCCAGGGCAGAAAGAAGGAGGAGGAGAGCCGCTGCTCAAGAAGAGAGGAGAGAGGTACATTGCACACAATTTCTTTTTCTTGTCTGGAGAGCTAATGTGGTTCAACATTTTCACAAGAGAGAATAACTCTGGTTGTGATTGTCTGCATGTACTTGACTACAATTTTGACACAGAAAATTGCCTTCAGCCTTGGCACGTGAGGTACAAGGGTTTCTCACAGTGGTTAAACTTTGTGTGGGGTCTTTGATTGTCCCAATTTGAACAGTATGGTAATGTTCCTTTTATCATGCCAGGTCTCACTCCAATGAAAGATGCACCATATATGTTTGCTCAAGAAGAGTTTGATTTCCTTTATATTGCATAAGTCATTTGCATGTATACTGAGTCCCAGCCTTCTCTTTTAGGTTCAGTTAAGAAAGCTCAAGGACGTTGGTGATGAACCTGAAGAAGGGATATTGATTTCATTTCGTAGCGATCATCCATTGAGGAGACGGTTTCAAGTTACTGACAAAGTAATGGTGAGTAAAATTTTAAGAGCTACAGGCAAGGAGCACAAAACTGCCCAGCTTGTTTCTAATAATGTCAAGTGCCAGGACAAAACTTTTGATTCTCCCAACATTCAAAGAGTTCTGCACTGTCTGCATCTGAGATTGAGAATGCATGTTGCAATAACAGGATGGCTGCAACCTGGGAATTGGCGGTCTTTCTCGCCGTGCTTATTTTTCGATATCTTCCCTTTGTCCCATTTCTCCTATACATTACAAGCTAAGTTCACATTGAAAGGAAGAACTACTGTCATTGGTTGAGAAAGGAAATTGACACGGAGGCTCAAATATTGATGCTGCGACACAGCAGTTTTGTGGAAAACAAGATGGATGCCCATGCTTCTCCAACTACCCTTGATTCGATTTGAAGCCAACCACTACTTCGCGCAAACTACTTTTATCTTTAGATTGCACAGTTCGCCCCAGCTCACTCGTGCGTGAAAACCTGGGCCTGCAAATTTAAACACATATCCACCAATCATCTAACTTCCAATATCCACAGAAGTCGTTTCTGAAAATTATCAAATGTGGAACTGGCGGTCATTCTTCAAAAATGCATATCTTTTGGATACACCCTGTATAGTACTTGCCAAGTTTAAAGTTAAAAATTTGATTTACTACTTGTAAATGTGCTTTTAAATTCGTTTTCAGCTTTTGTTTTATTTTGTTGAGGGATCCAGCTCATCACCGGCTGTTAAGTTATTTCTTGCTGGGAATGAACTTCCATGTTCCCAAGCTAGCCTTTCTGACGTTGGTATTTCCTCAAATACATCACTGATGGTGGAGGATGTTGCAGCCAACAATGCAGTACCGGTAAGTTTTTAAGCACGAAATATCTGAACACGAAGCTGCTGGTTTTTTTTTAATATACAAGATACACATAACTTGATTTCAAGCAACCAGATTTTAGATTTCAAACTTGCGGAACATTCAATTTGGACTGTTTGGCAACTAGCTTCAGCAGATCCAATTCAATCAGTTTTTGTAGAACATGTAATACACTACGACCTAGCTGTCGGAGGCCCTACTTCACACTAATCTGCAGAAGGGTGAGGCAAGTCACCTTAGAATTAAATGTGATGTTGGTGACTTTTTAATTGGTTCCTTGATCGAGATGTAGTGTACCTGTCATATTTGAGATCTTGTTGAATTCATGTATACCAGTTGAAGCAACACAGGTCCAGCGAGACATTATACATGTATTGATTTGAGTTCTGTTTCTATCGTCAGTAACAAAGTACATGTACAGTAAGTTGTATGTGTATTTTTAGGAGGTGGAAGACGACAGCTCTGAGGAAGAAGATGGTGTGGCTGATACTGCCGAAAACAGAAACATGCCAGGTGTGGCAATGAAGGGTATGTTCCCAGGTCCTTCTTGGGTAATGATCCTTAAGATCGCTTGCAGGTCGGTTGGTTTTCAAGGCCAAAAACCATCACACGTGTGTGCTATGCATTTGATATTTCAAAATGACAGAACCAAAGTTGTGATTTGGCCCTTCTTGTAGATAGGCAGCTAACCTTTTTGATACTTTTGCTTGGTGTTTTTACACATGCCCTTTCTGTTTGAAATTTAAATGTGGTAAATATTCACTGGTCCTTATTCACCCACCAAATGCATCCACATGTAGTTAATCTTGTGTGATTTAAAGGATTTTTTCTTCTTTTAGATTTAGCTGATCTCCGACTGCGATCTATGGAACTTAAGACGTTCATGGGAGCTGGGCGAGAAAAAAGACTGTTTGTTCGTAGGGATGCCATTTTAGATTTGATGGATTACTACAGAAAAGATCGGGACTTGGTTTTTCATCGAATAGTAGTCGTCATAGAGGGAGAGGAAATGGCTGAGGATTTAGATGGTGTCACTAGAGAAATGTTCACCATCTTTTTTCGGAAAGTTGTAGAGGAATTATTCGTAGGGAGAAATGAAAAGGTGCCTTTGATGAACCATGAATGGTGTGGGACGGATAAAATGTTTCTTCTCGGCAAAATAATATATCATGCTGTCGTCTTGTTGGGATACATTTCCCCTTCTATATGTAAAGCCTCGTTTGCCAGTTTGTTTCAACCGCTGGTAGCTGACTCCGTGTACATCGATTCTTTCCTTAGGTATGTACCGGAGAATGATGAAACTTTTCTCAGAATGATTCTGGAAAAGCCAGAATTGTTCAAGGAACTTAAAAACGTTTCTAGGTGCATTGTCATTTTGACACCATATAGCTGTAGGGTTAGGCCAACTCCTGACAACTTGACAGACTTGATTGTCAGTGTTGCCAGAATGGAACTTTTCTATTCAAAAATGTGGCCACTTACCCAGTTGAGGTTGGGTATGAAGTGTTACCCATACCTATGGGATGGCATCACAACAGAGATTTGGCTTAGTCTTTTCGAGACTTTAAAGCCAACAGCAGAAAAAATTGCTGCAAAAGTCAATGTAGAATATACCAAACTTCGAGGACCAAACGACCCAATTTCTGAGGATGATATAGGAGATGAAACTCTTAAAGGCCATATATCAAGGTTTGAAAACATGCTTGATACTCATGAAATATGTTGAGGGTTAACAAAAACAAGATCCCAGACATTAAAAAAATTCTAATAATAAAGTCATTATTTAGTTATTTCAATTTTCAGTTTTAAACTATTTGAATTTCCCACCACACAACTTTAGATTAGTTCGACATGTGGCCGCTAGGGATTTTTTGATGACGTAGATCAGGTCAGTCAGAACAAAGCAGAGTGAGAGCAGTGAATTTGAGGATGTTTTGGTCGATACAGAAGGATATTTAAACGTTGAGCCGTACATGTTCGAGCCATTAATATCACTAGATCATAATGAGAGTGATCATTCGGACGGAAGTGATTAGAATTTGTGGTTAATCAATTTGCATGGCAGACCTGCCGATATAGCAAAGAAGACATTGATAGACGGTTGCAGATGCATAACATGTATGATTTTTGAACAGACTAATGTTGCACAATATTGTTTCGCCTCGTCAGTGTTGTATCGCCAGTTATGTCATGACGCTGAACTACTATTGAAAAGTGACGGTATTATGCACAATCATCTTGACGTGACGATATAATGCCGTGCAACGTTAGATAGGCCTAGATGTCAGATGACAATAATCTGTCATTGACAGTGGCTGTCACTGACACTGACCTGTGTCGCTGTCACCTTGCTATGGCTGGAACACAAGAAGACACTATGGGGTATCACAGGCCCCAATAGGGCCTACACATTATGTATAACAACCGACCTCAGCAGCCTCGGGCATTAAATGCAATTGACATGGTTGGAACAGCTGTTTTTAACAAGTGGCATTTAATAAGCCCCCCTTTAGGAGGGGCTCTTAAGATACACGTGTGTGTGGGAGTATATACTGATTTGATGAGAAATAAAGAGAGTAAATATTGTATATCCTACAAACAATTTTTTTTGGTATTTTTCTGAATTAACTCCGTTGAGTTTACCGATTTCTCCGCGATCTTCCGGTGGTGGTTGCTATCCCATTGATTGAAATTAATTTAAATTAATTTAAATCTTCATGGGAATTCGCTACATCATATGCCTAAGAAATTGGCCAATTATATTAATATTTTTATTAGAGAAATATCCGTCCTAAATAATGACAGAAAAGGGTGGTTTATTTCAATTTTGTGTCGACATGATCGAGGTCACGTGACATAAAAACAAAACAATCGCACACACCCGTCCAAAAAAGGCACTTTAAGAAAAACAAATACGTTTTTCCAGCTTAAAACCACACTGACGACTAAGTTATATTGGTCTTCTGCCCAAATCTGAAGTATCAAAATGAATCACAAACTAGAACTAGCTCTATTTAGCAAAAGTTGCGTGAAAAATTCGGGTGAGCGACATTCTGCACCCTAGCGGCCAATAGTTACACTACTTTCAGCCGTCTGCTCCGGTCTCGTTAGGGAGTTTTTCCCAAATGTACGCGATGATGACGTGCCCCATTAACAGGACGTAACATCTATTTTAAAATGCGTTTCCAAAGTGAATGCATGAGGACAACCTATTTGTGTCGTATATCACTGGAAACGCCCGATTCCCGTGAATAAGGACAATCACAATGTATTACATTACCAAAACAAAAATGTGTCGGAAGGAACTATATGGATGGTCCCATCGCACCCCCCCCCCTCCAGCAGTATGACACAGAAGGGCTAGTTGACTGTCCACCGGGGGGGGGGTTTGGGGGGAGCTTCCCCCAACGCACTGGTAAAAACCTATGTCGACGGAGGGGGGTTTGGGGGGTGTCCCCCCATTGTAACAGCTGTAGTTGTTAGAGCTTGCACTTAACATATGCTCGTAGGGGGGTTCGGGGGAGCTCCCCCGACCTAAAGGGGGGCTCACTAAGTCCTTGACTTTACATATTAAGCCCCCCTTTAGGAGGGGCTCTTAAGATACACGTGTGTGTGGGAGTATATACTGATTTGATGAGAAATAAAGAGAGTAAATATTGTATATCCTACAAACAATTTTTTTTGGTATTTTTCTGAATTAACTCCGTTGAGTTTACCGATTTCTCCGCGATCTTCCGGTGGTGGTTGCTATCCCATTGGTTGAAATTAATTTAAATTAATTTAAATCTTCATGGGAATTCGCTACATCATATGCCTAAGAAATTGGCCAATTATATTAATATTTTCATTAGAGAAATATCCATCCTAAATAATGACAGAAAGGGGTGGTTTATTTCAATTTTGTGTCGACATGATCGAGGTCACGTGACATAAAAACAAAACAATCGCACACACCCGTCCAAAAAAGGCACTTTAAGAAAAACAAATACGTTTTTCCAGCTTAAAACCACACTGACGACTAAGTTATATTGGTCTTCTGCCCATATCTGAAGTATCAAAATGAATCACAAACTAGAACTAGCTCTATTTAGCAAAAGTTGCGTGAAAAATTCGGGTGAGCGACATTCTGCACCCTAGAGGCCAATAATTAAACTACTTTCAGCCGTCTGCTCCGGTCTCGTTAGGGAGTTTTTCCCAAATGTACGCGATGATGACGTGCCCCATTAACAGGACGTAACATCTATTTTAAAATGCGTTTCCAAAGTGAATGCATGAGGACAACCTATTTGTGTCGTATATCACTGGAAACGCCCGATTCCCGTGAATAAGGACAATCACAATGTATTACATTTCCAAAACAAAAATGTGTCGGAAGGAACTATATGGATGGTCCCATCGCACCCCCCCCCCCTCCAGCAGTATGACACAGAAGGGCTAGTTGACTGTCCACCGGGGGGGTTTGGGGGGAGCTTCCCCCCAACGCACTGGTAAAAACCTATGTCGACGGAGGGGGGTTTGGGGGGTGTCCCCCCATTGTAACAGCTGTAGTTGTTAGAGCTTGCACTTAACATATGCTCGTAGGGGGGTTCGGGGGAGCTCCCCCGACCTAAAGGGGGGCCCACTAAGTCCTTGACTTTACATATTAAGCCCCCCTCTTAGGAGGGGCTCTTAAGATACACGTGTGTGCGGGAGTATATAATGTAAATGAAGTGAAATAAAGAGAGTAATTATTGTATATCCAACAAACAATTTTTTTTGGTTTTTCAAAATGGCGCTGAATAAATAAATCAGACCAGTTGTAGCGCTGAATTATAAATCAGACCAGTTGTAACAGGTTACGAGAACATCTAATTTAAATCTTCATGGGAATTCGCTACATATGCCTAAGAAATTGGCCAATTATATTGATATTTTTATCAGAGAAATATCCGTCATAAATAATGACAGAAAAGGTGGTTTTATATCAATTTTGTGTCGACATGGTCGAGGTCACGTGACATAAACAAAACAATCGCACAGACCCGTCCAAAAAAGGCACTTTAAGAAAAACAAATACGTTTCCCTGCTTAAAACCACACTGACGACTAAGTTATATTGGTCTACTGCCCAAATCTGAAGTATCAAATTGAATCACAAACTAGAACTAGCTCTATTCAGCTATAGTTGCGTGAAAAATTCGGGTGAGCGGCGTACATTCTGCACCCTAGCGGCCAATAATTAAACTACTTTCAGCCGGCTGCTCCGGTCTCGTTAGGGAGTTTTTCCCAAATGTACGCGATGATGACGTGCCCCATTAACAGGACATAACATCTATTTTAAAATGCGTTTCCAAAGTGAATGCATGAGGACAATCCATTTAAGTGTCGTATATCACTGGAAACGCCCGATTCCCGTGAATAAGGACAATCACAATGTATTACATTACCGAAACAAAAATGTGTCGGAAGGAACTATAATTACTATATTGATGGTCCCATCGCACCCCCCCCCTCCAGCAGTATGACACAGAAGGGCTAGTTGACTGTCCACCGGGGGGGTTTGGGGGAGCTTCCCCCCAACGCACTGGTAAAAACCTATGTCGACGGAGGGGGGTTTGGGGGGTGTCCCCCCCATTGTAACAGCTGTAGTTGTTAGAGCTTGCACTTAACATATGCTCGTAGGGGGGTTCGGGGGAGCTCCCCCGACCTAAAGGGGGGCTCACTAAGTCCTCGACTTTACATATTAAGCCCCCCTCTTAGGAGGGGCTCTTAAGATACACGTGTGTGCGGGAGTATATAGTGAATGATTAGAAATAAAGAGAGTAACTATTGTATATCCTACAAACAATTTTTTTTGGTAAATTTCTGAATTAACTCCGTTGAGTTTGCCGATTTCTCCGCGATCTTCCGGTGGTGGTTGCTATCCCATTGGTTGAAATTAAGTTAAATTAAATTTAAATCTTCATGGGAATTCGCTACATCATATGCCTAAGAAATTGGCCAATTATATTAATATTTTTATTAGAGAAATATCCGTCCTAAATAATGACAGAAAAGGGTGGTTTATTTCAATTTTGTGTCGACATGGTCGAGGTCACGTGACATAAAAACAAAACAATCGTACACACCCGTCCAAAAAAGGCACTTTAAGAAAAATAAATACGTTTTTCCAGCTTAAAACCACACTGACGACTAAGTTATATTGGTCTACTGCCCAAATCTGAAGTATCAAAATGAATCACAAACTAGAACTAGCTCTATTAAGCTATAGTTGCGTGAAAAATTCGGGTGAGCGACGTACATTCTGTACCCTAGCGGCCAATAAATAAACTACTTTCAGCCGTCTGCTCCGGTCTCGTTAGGGAGTTTTTCCCAAATGTACGCGATGATGACGTGCCCCATTAACAGGACGTAACATCTATTTTAAAATGCGTTTCCAAAGTGAATGCATGAGGACAATCCATTTAAGTGTCGTATATCACTGGAAACGCCCGATTCCCGTGAATAAGGACAATCACAATGTATTACATGACCAAAACAAAAATGTGTCGGAAGGAACTATATGGATGGTCCCATCGCCCCCCCCCCCCCCCCTCCAGCAGAATGACACAGAAGGGCTAGTTGACTGTCCACCGGGGGGGTTTGGGGGGAGCTTCCCCCCAACGCACTGGTAAAAACCTATGTCGACGGAGGGGGGTTTGGGGGGTGTCCCCCCATTGTAACAGATGTAGTTGTTAGAGCTTGCACTTAACATATGCTCGTAGGGGAGTTCGGGGGAGCTCCCCCGACCTAAAGGGGGGCTCACTAAGTCCTTGACTTTACATATTATTCAGTTGGATGCAGATATCCGACTTCATGTGATAATCCGTATCGATAAAGTGATCACTGCAAAGTTTGGCCTTCCAACACTCCAAACGTTTGCACTTCTGTTTCGTAGGGTCCAGGTGGCCTTCCTGATGGCTAACAGACGGGACAAGACAGAACTTCGGAGATAACTCTTTATTCCAGCGCCATGGCTTCTATACAACAACGGACACATTCCGGTCTCTCCGGGACCCTCTCAACTTTTAGCCGAAGACAATATGACACTTCACGCAACATCCCCCTTTTCTTAGATAAAAACCTTAAACATTGGAAAAAACGGATTATACAAATACGCAGAAAAAATCACTCCCAGACCGCTCTGCAACTGTTCTGTATACTGACAAGTTCACAAACAAAAAAACCGCTTCGTTTTAGTCATCCTGCTGCAAACACCATAAGAATGTAGCTTAGTCATCCTGCTGCAAATGCCATACTTTAGTGACATGATATTACCAGAATATACATGTGTGGCATGTAGAAGACAAACAGAAAATCAAAAACAAATTACACGATTTGTAGATGCTCATCCAAAACTAGGTATATGAAGAGTTCAACACAATGTGCATTTCAAAAGAAAAACCAAAAACTCAAATGACGCGCAGTGGCCGGGTCTCACAATAATATGACTTGGTACCAAAACCAGACAGTCCAACATACAAGTATGTTCATGATTATGAATGTCATTGTCTCTGAAATTGAACATAACCTGGCTGAGACTCACTTCCCAGACTTAGGTCTCACAAAATCTCGCAAATACGGCGGCTCACTTGTCATTCTAGAGCTGCGCCTCAGTGTGGGTGGTGGAGACTCAGCCAAGTTTGGAACCACTGCGTTGGAACCACCACCTGCATCAGCCTGAATATCCACAGAACTGCTAGCATCAGGCACATCTACACGTACACTAGGGTTTACATGACCTGCACTTGGAGGGGATGAGGCATTCACCTGGGGTACAGCCCCCTTGTTCAAGACTGGTTTCTCTGGCAACAGTGGAGCATGAGGAGGAGGAGCGCTTGGAGTATGTTCTGGCACCTCTAGAGCAGTGGACCTCATTTGGACCCGGTTTCTACGGTAGATACCACCGTTCTTCCCCTTTACCAAATAGGTCCTTTCACCAAGTACATCAATGACTTTACCCAAAATCCAGCGCTCCTTGTCCTTGTGCTCAAAATACACACTCTGACCAGAGGAAAGCTTAGACAATTCGGTAGCTTTCTTATCATGGCTACGCTTCATAGCAGCCTTGCGCTTTTCACGCCCTTCACTGCACACATCACTTTCACCACTTTGCTGCATTGCACAAGCATTTGGAATCACAGAACGCGTACCATGCCCAAACAACATCTGCGCGGGGCTAAGACCGGTGTCTTCCCTTGGAGTATTCCTGAGTTCAAGCAGCGCGATATACGGATCAGTTTTCGTCTTTTTAGCCTTTATCAGCAAATGTTTGGCCACTTTCACAGCTGCCTCAGCTTTTCCGTTAGCTGAGTGGTGGCCCGGCGACGATTCCACGTGAATTATACCATAATCCTTGGTGAACTTTCGGAATTCACCCGATGTTAGTTGAGATCCAGGGTCAGTGTGTAAGATACGAGGTATGCCATAGCGTGCGAAATGCTTTTTCATGACTGATATGACCTGCGCACTAGTGATATTTGGCAGATAATCAACTTCAATGAAGTTGGAGTAGAAATCAACCATGACCAGATGTTGGCGACCGGCAATTTCGAAGATATCACTCGCGACTTTATCCCACGGTCCATGACCGTCCTCCTGTGGGATCAGGGGTTCTTTCGGGCTACGGGCCCTAAGTTCCTGACACGGCTCACAGTTGTCAACTATCTGCTTGATATCCTGAGTTAATCCTGGCCAGAAAACCAGACCACGAGCTCGGCGAATCATACTGTTGTATCCGAGATGAGCAGCATGGAGACGGGCTTTCATATCAGCTCGCAATTCAGCAGGCACTACTATTGCCTCTGCCTTGAGAACAATACCAGCCTCATAGCTCAGAGTGTCTCTGATGTCGAAATAAGGCCTGGCCTCATGAGGAGTCTCTTGTTTGGTATCTGGCCAGCCATCTATAATCAGCGACACAAGTGTTTTCATCGTAGGATCGGTGGAGGTGGCCTGACGCACCTCCTCCAATCTGGCATCAGAAACGCGAGGAAAATACTCTATATTCATGATCCTTGGCCGCTCCTCAGCCTCCGATTCCAGAAAAGCACGGCTCAAGGTATCAGCGATTACCAGTTCAGTTCCTTTCAGGAAATGGAATTCAACATCATATCTATGCAGGCGTATCAACAGGGCCTGCAACCGCTTTGGCGCCTGACTTAGTGGTTTTTTCAAGATGGCTGCCAAAGGTTTGTGATCGTTTTCCACAATGACCTTAGTCCCATAAGTATACTGGTCGAAGCGCTCAAGCCCAAAACAAACAGACAACAGCTCTTCCTCAATTTGAGCCCACGACCTCTGTGCATTCGAAAGAGACCGTGACGCATATTCGACAGGGCGGCCACCGCTCAGTAACACGGCCCCGATTCCATCCTTGCTACTGTCCGTTTGTACTTTGACTTCTTTCTTTGAGTCAAAATATGCTAACACCGGCGCGACAGTCAGTTTTTCCTTCACCGTTCTGAACGCCTGGTCGCAGGCAGCTGACCAATCCCATTCAGTCTCTTTCTTGGTGAGGTCCCGAATTGGTCCCAGATCGTTGGCCAAATTCGGTAGGAACCGTGACATGTATTGAACCATTCCACAGAATCGCTTGACCCAAGCGACGTCAGTCGGAGCCGGCATGCTCCTGATCGCTTCAATCTTGCTCTCGTCGGGTTTGACTCTGTCATCAGTGAAGCGATGCCCATGGAAAGTCATTTCAGTCTTACCAATCTCTTTCTTGTCGTCATTAAGCACAATGTGACGATCATCGCAACGCTCGTACAGTTTCTCGAGTTTGGCGTCGTTGTCCTGGAGGGCCTCAGATTTTGATGTCCCACATCCGGCGACAGCAATATCGTCTGCGATCGTGAAAACACCCTCGAGTCCACTCAGAGCTTCCGTTAGTCTCTTCTGAAAGATCTCACTGCTAACTTTCAAACCAAATGGCAGGCGGCGCCACTTAAATCGGCCGAAAGGAGTGATCATCGCACACAGCAAACTAGATTCTTCATCTAAACGTACATGCCAGAAGGCATTCTTTACGTCAACCTTACTGAATACTTTCGCCTCACTGAGCATCGGCAAGACATCATCAAGCGTAGGCAGTTTGTAGTGCTCTCGCATTAGAGCTTCGTTTAGTGGCTGTGGATCTAAACAAATCCTCAACCGTCCATTTGACTTACGCACAACAGCCATCTGGCTCACCCATTCGGTCGGCTCGGACACAGGCTCCAGAACACCAAGGTCCACAAGACGATCAAGCTCCTTTTTAACGTCCTCCTTCAGCGCAATCGGCACGTTCCTGCATGGCAGGACTCGTGGTTTCACATCATGATTGACATGCAGGCGTGCCTCTCCAAGGTCACCGAGTTTTGATTCAGTCGTTTCAGTTTCCACTTTGGCGATGAAGCGATCTTTATTCACAGTAATCAGCCCCATCTTTCGAATCGTATTTATACCAAGGAGGCAAGAGAGGTTGTTGGGTACAACCACGAAATCCACAGGTTGTACCTCGCCAGTGCGGACATTCTTCAAGGAAAGAGTGGCCTCCCCTTTTGGTTTCACTTTCGCACCGTTCCACATGATCAGTTTCTTACTGCTAGACACGACTTGGTCTTTCTTAACGAATCTTTGGCACAAAGTGTTAACCTCTGCACCAGAGTCCAGTTGAAAATGAAGATGGCACCCATTGACTGCCATCTTAGCAGTCAGGGTAGAGCTGCCCCTGCGACGCGATGTCACATTTTGCAGGTAGTACTCATCATCCGATCCTGATGATGATTCGGCATGTGAATGTGACACCGCTCTGACCTTTGGTTTACGGCACTTGGCACTAAAATGGTTTTGCCCATGACAGTTATCACAAGTCTTTCCCCAGGCGGGGCATTTTTCCTTCACCATCGGATGAGAGCGCCCACAGAACTTACAATCCCTAGTGGACACCTTCTTAGAAGAAACTGAGTCAGAGTTACTACTAGTAGCAGTGCTAGGCTTTTTAGGCCTACGTCCATCTTTCACACGCTTGATACTGACAGCGGCATTGGCACTATCACTCGACAGTGCTTTCCCTTGAATGGTCGCATTTTCTGCAGCCTTGCAGATGTTCACGCAGCCCTCTAGTGTGAGGTTTCGTTCTCTTAAAAGTAGTTTTTGAGTCTCTTTATCGTTTATCCCCAGGACAACCCTGTCTCTTAAAATTGAACTGACCGAGTCCCTGTGGTAATTACACGTTTTGATGAGGGTTCTTATACCCGCCATGAAGGCCTCAATAGTTTCGTCCGCCTTCTGGTCCCGTTTGTTGAAGAGGTATCGCTCGTATGTCTCATTCAGCTCCCCCATGGCATAGTCGTCAAACTTTGCCAAAATTTCCTTTACGGTTCGGGCGTCATCAGCAGTATCGAAACGAAAACTGTTGCAAATTCGCAGGCCATCATCCCCAAGAGTATGGAGAAGCAACGCCACCTGGTAGGCGCGGTCGTGGTCGACCAACTTCGTAATGACACTGTAATTGTTCCATTTCTGCTTAACATCCTCCACTCCTCAGCCACACTGCCCACAGCAGAGAAATCTGGAGGCTGTGGGGGGCGGATACCCTGGACTGGGCGTGGACCTGGGGGCGGTGGGCCCCCACCACCACCAGCTGCAGGAGGATCAAGCATGTCGTCAGGTCACACGAACAGCACGTAGTATGTATGGGAAGAGTTAGTACAGCCAATACAGCAATGCACTTGACGTTACACTACAGCACGTACAGTAGCGACGGGCGGTATTTTAGTCTCTAGTTCCAGAGCATGCTCCGCACAAAACAGTGAACTCTTCACTGTCTCCATTTTCCGCTTACACAGTGGACAGTTCACAGTTGGCCAGATGCTTTCGCCGTCTATTATCCGCTTCTTGAACTAACAATGAGTGGGCCCATACGCGAGACAAAAAGTTACCAGATTGTGACTCGTGGCTGTGAATGATAGGACCCTGACCCCTGATCACTGCCAAACTTTATATGTGAGACAAAAGGTTACCTGATTGTGACTTACGGCTGGGAATGATGGGACCCCGACCCATGACCACTGCCAAACTTTATATGTGAGACAAAAAGTTACCAGATTGTGACTCGTGGCTGTGAATGATAGGACCCCGACCCATGATCACTGCCAAACTTCATACGTGAGACAAAAAGTTACCAGATTGTGACTCGTGGCTGGGAATGATAGGACCCCGAACCATGATCACTGCCAAACTTCATATGTGAGACAAAAAGTTACCAGATTGTGACTCGTGGCTGTGAATGATAGGACCCCGACCCATGATCACTGCCAAACTTCATACGTGAGACAAAAAGTTACCAGATGGTGACTCGTGGCTGGGAATGATAGGACCCCGAACCATGATCACTGCCAAACTTCATATGTGAGACAAAAAGTTACCAGATTGTGACTCGGGGCTGTGAATGATAGGACCCCGACCCATGATCACTGCCAAACTTCATACGTGAGACAAAAAGTTACCAGATTGTGACTCGTTGCTGTTAATGATAGGACCCCGAACCATGATCACTGCCAAACTTCATATGTGAGACAAAAAGTTACCAGATTGTGACTCGTGGCTGTGAATGATAGGACCCCGACCCATGATCACTGCCAAACTTCATACGTGAGACAAAAAGTTACCAGATTGTGACTCGTGGCTGTTAATGATAGGACCCCGACCCATGATCACTGCCAAACTTCATACGTGAGGCAAAAAGTTACCAGATTGTGACTCGTGGCTGGGAACGATAGGACCCCGACCCATGATCACTGCCAAACTTTATATGTGAGACAAAAAGTTACCAGATTGTGACTCGTGGCTGTGAATGATAGGACCCTGACCCCTGATCACTGCCAAACTTTATATGTGAGACAAAAAGTTACCTGATTGTGACTTACGGCTGGGAATGATGGGACCCCGACCCATGACCACTGCCAATCTTTATATGTGAGACAAAAAGTTACCAGATTGTGACTTGTGGCTGTGAATAATAGGACCCCGACCCTTGATCACTGCCAAATTTCATACGTGAGACAGAAAGTTACCAGATTGTGACTCGCGGCTGGGAATGATAGGACCCCGACCCATAATCATTGCCAAAATTCATACTTGAGACAAAAATTTACCAGATTGTGACTGGCGGCTGGGAATGACAGGACCTAACCGCCCCAACCCCTCATACTCCTGGCACATAGGGGAAAAAGGTATCTTATTGTGACATGTTGTTGGAAATGATACCGCCTGTAGCCGCCCATCCTCACTGCTAAAATGAAATAAAAGAGTCAAAATTTCAAGTTCAAATTGTCTATTCGGCTACAGTCAAAAACTATATACATGTATAGAACAAATTAAAAACACGTGGTCATTCAACAATATTCCAGATTATCATACCTCATTAGTATGTGAGCCAATCACGTCGCGTCATTCACGACCACGTGCCATGCGATAATTTTGACTCTTCCACGGCATTATTCCACGGCTGACGTCATCGATGACGCGATATTGCAAATGGCGGCCATTAAGATTTCGACGAAATCGGCGATAAAAAACAGCATATTTACGGCGTTTTAAGCCAGGAAGTTGCACAGTGATACTGTCAGGGTCTTGAATTACACCCACAAAGTAGGTAGGTTGCATTGGGTGGGACTGTTACATCCACGAACAGAAAGTACAAGGCATTCAAGTTGGGCCTGGACTCGCTTCAAACAAACATCGTCTGCTAATGTAAACACACACTGTCTACAGTACATAATGTACACGTCTTGGCTCCATACATGATTTGCGTATCCGCCGATTAAAAATCACTTTGACAGTGGTTTGGGTCGCTGTGCAAAACCTGCTGGGCCGATTTCTTCAAGGTTTGGTTTAAAGTATGAGGTATAAATAATTTTTTAGCTGACAAATAATTTTGACTATTCTATGGCTTGACATGCAATATTTATGTAATATTCAATGGTATTCTTCGTTGCGCAGAGAATGTGCGCAAAAGCAAACACACAGTAGAATGTTCACTGTTTAATGCGATATCGACAACAGTGAAATGCTCTACTGTTGTATAGTAGAGAGTACGTTGCCATGGAATATACCATCAACTTTGATGAACTGTGTGAGTTAAGGCCCGTCTCCATTAATAGAGCGTTTTTGCGCGTCGCACGACGACGCGATTATACGCGCGGAAATCCGCTTCGATTGCTCTAATTGATTTTCCTTTACCCCTATCCACAAGAGCGTAGCGGATAACATAATCAATTTCTGCTCGACGGACACCGCCGGCGGATTAAATAAGAATGCAAAAATAGCATTCAAAGCGTATTTACTCGGCGGTCATTTGACACATAAATTCAGTCATATCCACTTTATTCCGTGCATTGCCCCCTGAAAGCACTCGGACTGTGCAGTTGTGGTTGAAGGGAGCATCATGCCAGGTGACTTGATAGAAAGACTCATTTTTGAGATCGAAAAGCACCCAATGATATATGATAAGTCCCTAGCCGAATTCAAAGATACTGAAAGGAAAGAAAGGGTATGGAAGCAAATTGGTGATAAAGCTAATTTAACAGGTAAGTTCAAGTTTATTTTGAAGCATATTGATTTAACAGAAGTTGAGAGCCCCGCCCCACTCAGTCCGTGAACCACCCCCACCAGACCATGGACCCCCACCTTGGGAGGTTTGCAGCTTTCAGTCTCTGGTGGTCGCCAACTTTCTAGTCCTCCCCGAAACACACTTGGTTTTGCCAAGGAACTGCCCCAGCTCTAGAACTAAAGTAGTCCTTGTACGCTTCTCGGACCATGAGAGCATCTTTCTTTTGCCGATGGCCAGATTTTTCCAAATCGTTCAGGATTCCATCACACGTATCCTCTTCGTCAGGAGTGACATCATTCGTAACTGGTCTGACAGGAACTGGAACACCCCTGTTCTGTAACATGTTGTGCAATACACAAGTGGCCTTCACAACAATATCAACACTTTCAGCGCTCAAAGGAATTTTCCGATGGTAGAGCCTCCACCGATTAGCAAGGATACGGAAGGCATTTTCTGATATCCTTCTGGCCCTGGAAAGCCGATAATTGAAAATTCTTTGATCGTCCCTTAAGTTCTTTCCAGGAAAAGGGCGAAGGAGGTTTTCCATAGCCGGAAATGCCTCATCCCCTACCACGACGTGTGGAACTGGTTCGGCTCGTTGTTCTGCCCCAGGAAGACATTTGTTAGCTGGGATCTCGAGGGTCCCATTCATCAGCTTCTTACCAATGGTACTCCTTTTGAAGATTCCCCCATCACTATTTGAACCGTAGCTGCCGACGTCAATGACTATAAAGCCATAGTTCCAGTCAACAAGTGCAAGCAGTACCACAGAAAAAGTTTTCTTGTAATTAAAGTACAAAGTCCCAGAATTTGCTGGTGCAAAAATCTGTACGTGCTTGCCATCCAATGCTCCCAGGCAACAGGGAAATTGCCATTTGCGTCCAAACCCATCTGCTATGTCTTCCCATTGCGCTCTGTTTGGTTGTGGCATATACATTGGCTGCAGAGCATCCCAAATAGCCTGGCACGTTTCCTGAATAATTTTCGATACGGTATGTACTCCAACGTAGTAGCTGAAGGCAATGGTCTTGTACGAATCCCCGGTGGCGAGGAACCTGAAATCATGATAGTAAAAAATGTTTTAACAATAATTTCTTTTTATAACGTTCAAGTTGGACTTGCGAAGACGAAGTGGAAGAGTGTCCGCGACGCTATGAGGAAATATTTAGATGCCATTCCCATACCGAAAAGTGGTCAGGGCAGGACGAAACCCAAGAAGGAATACAAGTATGCAAAGATGTTGGAGTTCCTGAGGCCACATATGGAGAACCGCAAGTACGTCAAAAAAAAATTTCAATCACATTACAATGTATGATAGCACGATAGGATATGTCAAGGAAATGTTATACATGTAGCTCAGCTCCTTGATAATATATTTCTTTGTATTGCAGGTCTTCTGGCAATCTTGAGGACCTTGATACAGATACAATTGAAGCAGGCGATGATATTCCGATTGATTATAGCAATGGCGAAGACGAACTCGAGTTGGGTGATGGAACCTCATCGGAATACAATGACAAACAACCAGATACATTCGCTGCACCAAAACCCAGATGCCAACAAAAGAAAAAGGCTTCAAAACCAGCATCTGAGGTGGATGACGCCATAGTTTCTTACATCAAAAGCAAGAATGAAAAGAAGCCAAAACAACCGGATGAGGATGAAAATATTTCTGACTTTATGAAATCAATGACTGCGAGTATCAAAAAGTTTCCGCCACAAATTAGATCCAGCATCATGCTCAAAATTCATGGTTTAGTGCATGAGGCCGAAATGCATGTAATCTACGGGAGCAGTGGCAACCAAGCATCCCAGCATATCCAGGGTAACCCATCCACCTCCACCGGCTTCTCCAATGTTGGTTCGTGCATGGGTATGGGCCAGATGCAACAACAATCAAGCAATTCGACAAATTGGAATGCTCCAAATTTAATGTAACTTCCAGAAATGTTTGTATGGAACAACAATTGATTAAAAATTTGATGAAAATTACTTTCTTACCTCAAACATATTGCTAGTCGTTCCTCAGGTCCAATCGGCCTCCTGAATGCCGTGTATTCCTTCGTTATGTAGCCCTTTACGTTATCCAAAAGCAAGTTGAAATGTTCAGGCATCATTCGAAAGTACAGGAAAAACTTGTCCTCATACCCAAACAGTTTCTTCACAAGATGATGGTATTCACCATATACTGCTCTTTCCTTCAAGATGGGATGCACCCAGTACTGATGTCTTCGTTTCCTCTTCCTTCGTCGGTCATAAAGGTAAAGGGCTAACACCTCGATATCAGAATCTGAGGAATCAGACGACCAAGCGGGCATTTTTGTAGTTAGTCTCCGCCACGGCACGTAGTGGCCGTGAGAGGAGACTCTTGGGTTAGCTAGGAAACTTTCTCGGCAAAATCAACCTCGGCCTAGGGCGCCGATGTGCCTATGCGTGTGTACACGTTGTAGTGCTTGTGGGTGGATTTCAATTGTCGCAATTTTGTCAAGATTTGACACGAAGTTTCGAGAATCCGCACATTGATAAAATATTCTGCTCTTACGTACGGCGAGTTCATTTATTATTCCAAGTCCACGTCGGCAGTACGTCGTTATTCGAGCACTTTGAGCACGGAATACATTGTAGTTTCGTAGATTGTTTTTGCGGCAATGAGCACTCGGAACGTTACTCGCACGTCTTGGTTCCCTCGGCTGTTCCTAGAGGGCAGGAATAGCACGCCTCCTAGGAACAGCCGAGGGAACCAAGACGATGTTCGCACTGACTGCACATGCGCATTCAGAAATGACTGTTCATTTGTTGAAGGTCGCAAAATTTGCAACGAGGTCAGTGTTATAGTAGTTTCGAGAAAACGACGCTGTAATAAAATATTTTGTTGGCATCTAACGACTATTGACTCATTATTTCAAGTCTTTATCGGTAGTATTAAGTTCTTTGAGCCTTGTTTGTTGACGTTTATTGGCTATTTCACGACAATGCTTCATTTTCCGGTCCGCCATTTTGACAGTCAGGAGTAGCGCTGAAAATCAAACTTCGTCTAGGAATAATCAATCTAGTAAGTGCAAGTACGTTTATCACATTTATTCGGCTGATGACAACAATTAGCAAGGTCTCGTGCACGTTTTCACGTCCCAACACTATGTTTATGCATAATCGACGATGCTTTATCACTGTTTAAACAACGCCTTTAATTATCGGAATTGAAACAATGAAGCCCTGCATCCCAGTCATCAGTCATGCTTTCCGGCGTTGTTCACTTGTTTAATCCAGCAGTGCATGTTGGGAGCTTGGATAAATCATGGCGGCCTGTGTTGTGATTCTTTCAAAACGAGTTCAAACCATGAAAACCTTGCCGTACAAACATTACAAACACCATCCATGCATACGAACATTATAAATCCATCGTCATGATTCTGTGCTGACATCTTAATGTAATATCTGTACTGGTATTAAAGTATTATGAACTGCCGACGAACCGATATCACCGGAGGAGCGGGCCGGCTACATCATGACATGACATAGGCCTAGGCCTATAGATCGTTTGCACTGGGCCGTTGTCCAGCATCGTCAAGTGCCGTCACAATGCAACCGCGCACATGCGCAGTTTGCTGAGTGGAAGATGTACAGTGAAATGTACACGATGCCTATGTACATCTTCCACTCAGCAAACTGCGCATGTGCGCGATTGCATTGTGACGGCATCGGCGTAGGCCTAGTGCAGACGATCTATACAATGAAGTACAATACAAATAAATACACATCCTTGATCGTAGGCCTTTTAACATTCTGCCGACGAACCGCCATCACTTCATCAGCTTACTTTACTCTACTTTACTTTCTTCTTGAAGCGCCATAACCCTACTGTGTCTTGAGCTAACAATAAATAATTCAGCGATGATTAAATGCATGAATCATTAGTACGAGAATCTCAACTAAGCACGTTAACCTTTTGCACCCGCTAAAGTAGCAAAATATAACAGCCAGCTAAATGTCCCACGTTTAAATTATCGCTACCACAAACACAACAAAACCTTTCACCACAGCAGCCTTACGCCGTGGCGGAGACTTCAGAGTATGCCTGCAGACTCAACTGACAATTCTAGTTTACTGTGGCTCTCACCATGAACCAGGCTTGACTGAATGTTCCCGGACCAAGCCCATGTCACTTTTTATACGCGCGAATAACGCTCTTAAGAAACGCGATAATGGAAACCCCTTCCAAGAATTACCACCGCCGCGCAAAACGACGCGCAGAAACGCGTCGTTTTTCGGCGAGCGCAAAAACGCTCTAATGGAGACGGGCCTTTATAGTGGATTATTTCAGAGGTTCCATGTCCGTCGGACTGGCAGAGACATTTACGGCGATTTAATGAGGAAGCCCCGGCTTTTTTGGACGGTCACTTGAATTACCCCAGATGAGTTTGATACTATTTTTGTTGAGATCAGAGATGCAATTCTTCCAGGACGTCGTGGACAGGCCTTGACACCAAGAAATATACTTCTGCTTTTCCTGATATGGATGCGACAATATCCCTCCTATGGACTGCTGTCTCTCATTTTTGATGTCAATGAACAGTATACAGAAGATAATCACTCCCATGATTCCGCTAATGGCAGTTACATCATATCATCGATATGTCAGATGGCCAAACAGAGAAGAATGGCGCCAGATGACCCCACTAGCAGGGAACTCTTTAGCGATTGTTGATGGCACACCCCATCTAATCCGCAGACCATGGAAAGGGAACCTTCAGCGACTATATTACTCGGGGCATCGAAAGACCCATGTATTCAACAACCAGGTGGTTGTTGATGCGGACAACTACGTCATTTGTTGCCGACCAGTATATCTTGGATCAACCACGGACTCATTGTCGTTTAGGTAACTTTTTAATATAGTTTTCGCAAAGACCCCAAAACGCCAACGCGATCTCAAGCATTTTGTTCGGTGCTCGCATCGAACAACGGGGATCATAAAGGCCCGTCTCCATTAGAGCGTTTTTGCGCTCGCCGAAAAACGACGCGTTTCTGCGCGTCGTTTTGCGCAGCGGTGGTAATTCTTGGAAGGGGTCTCCATTATCGCGTTTCTTAAGAGCGTTATTCGCGCGTATAAAAAGTGACATGGGCTTGGTCCGGGAACATTCGGTCAAGCCTGGTTCATGGTGAGAGCCACAGTAAACTACAAAAATGCCCGCTTGGTCGTCTGATTCCTCAGATTCTGATATCGAGGTGTTAGCCCTTTACCTTTATGACGGACGAAGGAAGAGGAAACGAAGACATCAGTACTGGGTGCATCCCATCTTGAAGGAAAGAGCAGTATATGGTGAATACCATCATCTTGTGAAGAAACTGTTTGGGTATGAGGACAAGTTTTTCCTGAACTTTCGAATGATGCCTGAACATTTCAACTTGCTTTTGGATAACGTAAAGGGCTACATAACGAAGGAATACACGGCATTCAGGAGGCCGATTGGACCTGAGGAACGACTAGCAATATGTTTGAGGTAAGAAAGTAATTTTCATCAAATTTTTAATCAATTGTTGTTCCATACAAACATTTCTGGAAGTTACATTAAATTTGGAGCATTCCAATTTGTCGAATTGCTTGATTGTTGTTGCATCTGGCCCATACCCATGCACGAACCAACATTGGAGAAGCCGGTGGAGGTGGATGGGTTACCCTGGATATGCTGGGATGCTTGGTTGCCACTGCTCCCGTAGATTACATGCATTTCGGCCTAATGCACTAAACCATGAATTTTGAACATGATGCTGGATCTAATTTGTGGCGGAAACGTTTTGATACTCGCAATCATTGATTTCATAAAGTCAGAAATATTTTCATCCTCATCCGGTTGTTTTGGCTTCTTTTCATTCTTGCTTTTGATGTAAGAAACTATGGCGTCATCCACCTCAGATGCTGGTTTTGAAGCATTTTTCTTTTGTTGGCATCTGGGTTTTGGTGCAGCGAATGTTTCTGGTTGTTTGTCATTGTATTCCGATGAGGTTCCATCACCCAACTCGAGTTCGTCTTCGGCATTGCTATTATCAATCGGAATATCATCGCCTGCTTCAATTGTATCTGTATCAAGGTCCTTAAGATTGCCAGAAGACCTGCAATACAAAGAAATATATTATCAAGGAGCTGAGCTACATGTATAACATTTCCTTGACATATCCTATTGTGCTATCATACATTGTAATGTGATTGAATTTTTTTTTGACGTACTTGCGGTTCTCCATATGTGGCCTCAGGAACTCCAACATCTTTGCATACTTGTATTCCTTCTTGGGTTTCGTCCTGCCCTGACCACTTTTCGGTATGGGAATGGCATCTAAATATTTCCTAATAGCGTCGCGGACACTCTTCCACTTCGTCTTCGCAAGTCCAACTTGAACGTTATAAAAAGAAATTATTGTTAAAACATTTTTTACTATCATGATTTCAGGTTCCTCGCCACCGGGGATTCGTACAAGACCATTGCCTTCAGCTACTACGTTGGAGTACATACCGTATCGAAAATTATTCAGGAAACGTGCCAGGCTATTTGGGATGCTCTGCAGCCAATGTATATGCCACAACCAAACAGAGCGCAATGGGAAGACATAGCAGATGGGTTTGGACGCAAATGGCAATTTCCCTGTTGCCTGGGAGCGATGGATGGCAAGCACGTACAGATTTTTGCACCAGCAAATTCTGGGACTTTGTACTTTAATTACAAGAAAACTTTTTCTGTGGTACTGCTTGCACTTGTTGACTGGAACTATTGCTTCACAGTCATTGACGTCGGCAGCTACGGTTCAAATAGTGATGGGGGAATCTTCAAAAGGAGTACCCTTGGTAAGAACCTGATGAATGGGACCCTCGAGATCCCAGCTAACAAATGCCTTCCTGGGGCAAAACAACGAGCCGAACCAGTTCCACACGTCGTGGTAGGGGATGAGGCATTTCCGGCTATGGAAAACCTCCTTCGCCCTTTTCCTGGAAAGAACTTAAGGGACGATGAAAGAATTTTCAATTATCGGCTTTCCAGGGCCAGAAGGATATCAGAAAATGCCTTCGGTATCCTTGCTAATCGGTGGAGGCTCTACCATCAGAAAATTCCTTCGAGCGCTGAAAGATTGTTGTGAAGGCCACTTGTGTATTGCACAACATGTTACAGAACAGGGGTGTTCCAGTTCCTGTCAGACCAGTTACGAATGATGTCACTCCTGACGAAGAGGATACGTGTGATGGAATCCTGAACGATTTGGAAAAATCTGGCCATCGGCAAAAGAAAGATGCTCTCATGGTCCGAGAAGCGTACAAGGACTACTTTAGTTCTAGAGCTGGGGCAGTTCCTTGGCAAAACCAAGTGTGTTTCGGGGAGGACTAGAAAGTTGGCGACCACCAGAGACTGAAAGCTGCAAACCTCCCAAGGTGGGGGTCCATGGTCTGGTGGGGGTGGTTCACGGACTGAGTGGGGCGGGGCTCTCAACTTCTGTTAAATCAATATGCTTCAAAATAAACTTGAACTTACCTGTTAAATTAGCTTTATCACCAATTTGCTTCCATACCCTTTCTTTCCTTTCAGTATCTTTGAATTCGGCTAGGGACTTATCATATATCATTGGGTGCTTTTCGATCTCAAAAATGAGTCTTTCTATCAAGTCACCTGGCATGATGCTCCCTTCAACCACAACTGCACAGTCCGAGTGCTTTCAGGGGGCAATGCACGGAATAAAGTGGATATGACTGCATTTATGTGTCAAATGACCGCCGAGTAAATACGCTTTGAATGCTATTTTTGCATTCTTATTTAATCCGCCGGCGGTGTCCGTCGAGCAGAAATTGATTATGTTATCCGCTACGCTCTTGTGGAAAGGGGTAAAGGAAAATCAATTAGAGCAATCGAAGCGGATTTCCGCGCGTATAATCGCGTCGTCGTGCGACGCGCAAAAACGCTCTAATGGAGACGGGCCTGAACTGTGATAGAGGCAGCAGCACAGAGTAATCAGACCTATATAATGAATGTCTTTTGTGTGGGAAATTGATAAGGACTTGAATGTCCCTTTCAATTCAATAATGTTAACAGCTTTAAGCAGCGACACCTGTTGAGGAATTGAGTTAGGTTCCTCATTGGCTAAAATGCCAGACCCAGCATCTGTGAATATACATTTTTTAGATATCTAATGACAGAACCAAATCCGCGATTGTCAAAAGTAATGATACAGAACACCATCCTAACTTTTGAATAATCTGATTAATGTTTTTCAGGTTGATGCACCCATTTAATGTGACCGAGGGTGTTAATGTCCTAGCAGATCAGGGTTATCCCAACGAGGCGCCCCTACTTGTGACAGCCCGACAACATGGACGAGAAGTTCGTGCTGCAAGAGTGAGAGTAGAACACGCGTTGCATGATATAAAGATCTTCCGTTCAGCAGGAGTTCGTTGCCGTCACCGACGCAAGACAATTCCATCGATTTTTGGATGTACCTCTGCCCTGAGGAATAGGCGACGAGCTGCACTGCGAGTGAAGAATGTTCTACTTAGTTGAATCCTGTGGAATGTGGTAGCGGTATGTATAGTCTAAAGATGCAGCAACCAAGTTTGGACAGAAACATAGTAGCATACAATTGATAACAATAAAGAAACAAGGATTGTTGTTTTTAAAGAAGATATTTCTTTTATCTCATAAAATATACAGTAAGGCAAAGCTACATAATTAAAATCATAGCAAACTTTTGTCATATGTATTTTTAGCTCCTAGCACTGTACTGTATATTCAATCAGGCAGTATATATTTCTACCACAAATTCAATTTCTGAATATTCATTCTCTGCCATAGAATTGCCCAGTAGATAAAGTTTATGAAAGATTCTCATCACCATCTTCCCTTCCAGCATCCAACCTCCTGAAGTAGCGTGTCGTCAGACCAGACAACTCCCGATTGTTGTCAAGCCTTTCCTGGAATTGACGCATTAACTGCTGCAGTAGGATTTGGTTCTGGACCTGCAGTTGCCGTAACCCTCCTCTGGAAATGGACAGTGATAGATAGATTGAAAACTTTCTAGAAACTCATCACTCTGCTGTTCATTGTTTCATGATTTATCTCTGTGTACATAATAACTGTGAATAAATTGCTGAATTATGCTTTTAATTCGGAAATATGCTTTGACGTTTTTGTATGGAAAGACCTAGATTTTAATTTCCAAAAATGGTAAATACCGATAGGCTAATGAAAAAATAACAAGGAACAAAAACGTTTCTATAATAAACTCACCTTGGAACTTGGTTTTGGGCATCAGGATTCGCTGGACCTGGTTCCTCTTCATCTGGTGGTGGATTTTGTGGGTCATTTTGTCCATTGTTTGCTTGACCTGGTTGTGGTTCGTCTTCAGGCAGATTATTGTCTTGGTCATCATCCTGGTCATCGAGAGGTCTGGCGACGGGGTCTGCTGCCTCTCTTGTCTCTGCGTTTACCATGAGATCCTGAAAATAGCATTTTTCTTTTCACACAATTTTTTTAAAATCATGCAGCAGCCAATGTAGATACTGTAAAGTATTAATTGTGACAACTGTAAAGTATTGAAATTGTGAGAAAATTGTATTTGAAACTAACATGAAGAACAATGAAAAAACAAAGCAAGTACTTAAAAAATGGACAGATGTGAAGTTTTATCTACCTGCAATGCTTGGGGATTGATGACATTCTCCAGGTCATATGCAAACTTAGCATCCCTACGATTGGGATCAGGGGGAAGATGTCCTGTAACTGCATCTCTCTGCGCGATTCGGCGTCTGACACTCTTCAACCTGTTTCTGATTGGCTGGAGATTTCCTGAGGCATAAATACGCCGAGCATGGGGAGTCAGTTGTTCTTGGCCTCCAAGGTGCGCTGCGATCCTTGCTGCATCATTACCAAATTCTTGTGTTGCTTCTTCGTATGCACGAATTTCAGCTTCAGTGACCCTGTCCGCTCGAGCCATCATGAATAAATGCTACAATCACAGTTCCAGGCACTGTACTTTCTGCACCGCACTGTTCGAAACAATAGCTGGACTGTTCCGTAATGTTCCAGCACAGTTCTGGCTTTGGTCATCCAACCATGGTATTCAATAGAATTTTTTAGATTGGACACCCAAGCCTAGACTATCATGATCAGTTGTGGTTGACTTAAGAAGGCGAGTGAATTCAAACAATAGACCTAGTGATTCTAGGCCTAACTGACAACTGTAATTGAGATGTGGTAATGATGGCCATGTCATACCGCGTGGTTATGGTGTGGTTATGGCTATGTTTATTCGTGCAATAGATCTGTAATCTACCCTGGCACAGTAGGAACATTGAACTGTCCCGTTCAGGGGACAACTCTAATATGTCCACATGTGCGAGCAGAACAAAAAAAGTCAAATATACTATACACTGCGTTTTGAACATGCTGATCTACATTTTAATTTAGTAATGAAGTCATCATCATTAATGGAGGGGGAATATTTTGTAAGCTAGCCAAGCTGTGAGCTTTACTTGACTTCAAGTTTCAAGGACACCACCGTTAGCATACAATTAACTATTGAAAGCATAACGCGCCAGCTAATTTGAACAGGACATTAAAAATCCCCCAATTCCTGATCATGATACTGGGTGTCCTTTACGGCGATCGAAAGTTGTTTTTTTTTATATCATGCCGCAGCAACGTCCTTCAAGATCAGAGTTTTCATTTGAAGGACTCTATTAAGGCTACTTTAAAGTTGAAGAGTTAAATAAATATGCGTTGGGAGATCAGTGTATAACATATCAAGAGGGAAATGTCGCACACGCACAGTGCCGAAATTTCAAAATTTCAGGCACTGGACTTGATCAATTGCCGCCATCTTGGATATCTGCACCCAGAGATTCAGTTGTTTGATAATCCTACGTCATATAGTGCGCCAATAGTGTCAATGTTGCCTCTCACTCGATGTGCACCCTACTGTGTCTGCAGATAATGCATCGCTTTAGATTTGTGCACTGGGGGTAATGGGTATATTCAGTAGAAGATCCAAATGCAAATAAAAGTTCGGCTTCGGGAATGTGTAGTTGTCCCGCCGGCTTTTACGTGTGCCACCTCTATTTCCAGGGGTCAATGTGCTCTCCACTTCCGGTGGTTCTCTTATTAACCCCTGGACATATCCAACAATAATGAAATGGCCAGGGCCATTGTGCTCACCTGTCGATATGAAAGGGAGAGTTTGAGGAAGAACTTGTCAATTTTAGGGGTTAATCATGCAATAGTTGTGGGAGGGTGTGGTTTGTCTTAAACGAGAATCGACTGGAGCTCTGATGTTGGATGGGAGATGCAAGGTTTTTGTTTGATTCTGAATTGAGTGTAGCTCAGCCCTTCTCCCCAGGTGATCTCTGATTGTCATGTGGTCACTGATAATGTTGAAATCCAGCAGTCAGCCATCATGTCCCGACCATGCATGCATGCCATCACTGTTATACTGATATAGAGTAGGCTATAGTATAACATATGAAAAAACATAGTTACAAGACAGCCCTATAGTCGGATTCATAAGTAAATGTCACTGCCCTTTTGGGCCGCTGCGCAAAAACTACTGGGCCGATTTCTTCAAAGTTTGTTTTTTCTTGAATCTAATTTCGGGACCCAAGAAAATTTTCATATTTCAGTAACCATGGTTACGAAATAATTTTTTTTGTATGTATTGGTGTACATTGACGTAGTGTATTGATTTTGACATTTTCTCCTCTGTACTGCTTATTTCTGGATGCATTTTGCTGAAATGTTCAGGTTAATTTTTTTTCGTGTGTATCTTTAAAGCTGCCAAGTTTTTATTTAGAACTATCCATAAAAAAAAATCGGGCCCTCCAGATTTCCCCAAAATGGCCAAAGGGCTCCAAAGTTGACAATTTTTTTCTTTATAATTTGCAAATCTCTAACCTGGAAATTGTGTTGGGTCCCGAAATTAGATTCAAGAAAAACCAAACTTTGAAGAAATCGGCCCAATAGTTTTTGCACAGCGACCCAAAAGGGCAGTGTCAGTGACATTTACTTAAAAGCACTGATGACAGCTGTGCTACACTTTCATCATTATCATAAACTACTTTAGTCAACCAGCTCAGATGACCTTTCTTGGGGCAGTGATCGGTAACGGTGAACTCCTTCCGACCCAACAGGCAAATGTTTACATTCGTGTCTCCGTGTATCATGGATTCATGTGTATACTAACACCGTTGTTGTGTTGACACACTGACTGACTCTGACTGTGTACATTTCTACAGCGACGAAAAACGATCACAAAAATGGTTCTTTTTAAGCACTCGTAACATGTTTACAAAAATTAAAGCAAGTGTTTTTAGTAGAGGTTTACCTAATGAGTAGCGTCTGGGTGATTATAAACCATTAACTTGTGTTTAAAAGCCCACATTGTAACGAAAGGTTCCGGCTTGACGCTAATCTCCAATGACGGCAGCAGCCATTTTGCCATACTCTCGAAACTTTGGGATCGTCAAATGCAATGGAAATCACATAATTTCTGACACACACTGCTAAAATTCATCATTTTATTGTTCTTTCACAGTATTATTACGCCACCCCGATTCGCAAGGCAGCTTGTACCAACTGGCTCTACATTGACTATCCCCATTCCATGCCGAAGAACAGTGTGACAAGTTTCTCATTTTACCTTCCAATCACAGTCAAAATTTTCTAAAACAACCGGCAATGAGGACAAACCAATCACAAGAATGTAATCAACACATACGACCTCATCCGAAGAGTGGATTATTAAGTTTTAGCATTGATTCAAGGTGATTTAATTCCTTCTTCGTCTCACTTCAAATTCATAAAATGGCTGTCTTCCATACTTGTAGTATGCAGATCTAGTGGCGCAGTACAACACTGCGCATCTGGGATACAAAGAGGTCCCTGGTTTGAGGCCACAGTGGGTGTGTGAATCTAGCAGGTCTCTTTTTCTAACTTACACTCTTAAAAATAAGGGGATTTTGCGCCAACACATATATGCATCCCGGGGGGGGGGGGGCGGGGGGATAAATCGTCAAGTTCGATCTCCCGAACCGGTAGGAGGCAGACGTTACTTGGAACAGCTGGGCTTCCCGGCAGTTCCTCGGGAAATACCCTACCTATAAGACGTCACTATAGTGGTTGGACTTAGTTTTCCCAGTTAAAGTAATGGCTTGCGGCTTGGTTACAAAAACTGCAATAAATTTGGCAATATAAGTTTTAACTCAACGTGACAAAAAGCATTCTTTTCTGCAAGATTTACTCTACCAGTTACTCTCATGAGGTACTCTGTAGGATATTGAATAAGTTTTTACAATATCAAATTGTAAACACTCTGCTGACTTTACCCCTATTTTGACGTTCATAAATGCCAATATAAGTCTAGAAAATAAGTCGGAACAACATGAAACAATTTTTGGATCCATCACAGCAACAGTCTCCATACTTTGGGGTAAAATCATGTGAATAGAGGCAACAGGATTTTTTTAAAGCCCCAAATTAACTGTTGTTGCTGTATAACACTGTTTATTGGTTTCTATGGTAACCGGCCATTAAATAACATTAAAGAAATTTTACAAAAGAATTCTAACAACTTGAAGAGGAGATAGTACCCTTCATCACAAAAGTCGAATTACATCGATTGGTCATGTTTTAAGAAATCTACATGACTTTCAATAACTTGTATCAATCTCGTAAGTTTCAGTAAAATTGTCAAAAAGTCGTTGTTGACTGTTCTCGATGGAAACAAAAGATAATTCGTTTTTTGTGGTCTTGATATTTAGTTCGTCAGTCCCCATAATGGACTATCGTTTCGGATTTTGCATTTTACCAATTTAAATGAGTGAGAAAAAAATTCTTCCAAAAACGAGATTTTCGTCATTTCTGGACCTGTGTGAATAACCCCTAAATGATAATTAACAACTTTCCTGATTACAAAACTATGAATCGCATATTTTATGGGTAATGGAAGAGTACTGGTTCTTTAAAGGGAAAAAGTTTTGGGATTGCTGAGCATACTTTTTAAGAAAAATACAAATGAGTACTTTCAAAAAAATTACCTCTTGAATTAATGTTTGTTGGTTGTTCGGACCTTTGATATCAAAATTTGTTATTGAATTTTTTTTCAGTTATAGCCCATAGCATGAAACGAGAGACCATCGTTGCCGATTTCCTAATCCCCCTTCCCCCCGTTTGAGAATTAAAAAATATACTGAGCGATAGGTAATTTTGTAACAGTTTTCGGCTAAATTTCAAAGTGGTGTATATCCTGTAATTCTTCAAATAATTCAACATTATTTCATACAGTTCATGGTCTATGTTTAGTGAACATATTCCTACTTCAGATTTTTATTTTCATAAGTGCCTTTGCAACATGATGGCTTTATTCAGCCGAATTCTCCATGGAAAACGTTGTTTTTTATAAGCTCAAAGTGGTGTATATCCTGTAATTCTTCAAAAAATTCAACATTATTTCATACAGTTCATGATCTAGGTTTAGTGAACATATTCCTACTTCAGATTTTGTATTTTCATAAGTGTCTTTGCAACATGATTGCTTTATTCAGCCGAATGGTCTGTGGAAAACGTTGTTTTTTAGAAGCTCACCATTAAAATATATTTCTTCAACCTACTTTTGACAAATTATGATTGAAATAGATAGCAGAGGTATCACGTTATGAGCTTCCAAAAGATGAATTAATTTTACGTCCTCCAACTAGCCGTATTGTGAATTAGTAAGGGGGTAGTTAAGGCAATAATAATGCGCTAATTAGGGTCGGCCTCACGATTAATCTCAATAAATTCAGCTTTATCCAATCAATACCATGTTTCTATACACTTTCGTGTTCGCATGAATATCCTTAAAGCAGATCGTGCAAATCAGTGTGCTAAGTGTTTTTCATATCATTCTGGCCAAAGCCGGCAAAGGCAGTTAAACTCAGGAATGTGACAAGATTGCAGAACATTTACCAGAAGATATTGGTTTTGCACAACACTAGATCATCCTAAGGGTAGGCCTAACCAATTCTCTTTCAAGGTGTCAACTAATTAAGGCAGGTCAACTATGACACCGGCTCCCAAGGGCTGTTATTACTACGATACTATTAAGTGTGATCACAAATTTTGAAAACTGCGCTAAAACGGTTTCCAAGATGGCCGCTTGCCAAGTTAAAAATAGAGCACCTTTGCTCGGTCCATCTGATTGAACATATGACTTCATGCAGTGAGTGTGATAACAAGTTGAAGATTGTTACAGAGAGAAAATCTTACTAGTTGCCATGGTTCCTTCAACAGTTGCAACCCTGAAGACAACCAGTTACTGCAGTCTGGACCTTTACATCATATCCGTTGAAGTTCAGCTCGAGACAAACCAGTCCATTAGATGCAGGGTCACACCCTGGGACAAATAGTAAATGCAAGCTGGACCTTTGTATCAATTACTATGACGTGCGGGTTGTGAAAAAACAGTCCAGTCGATGCATGGTCACAAACCTTGGGGCAAATAGTTAAGGCAGTATGGACCTTTACATCAAATCCTTTGAAGAACAGTTTAAGACACACCTGCCTAGTAGATGCATGGTCACAACCAGAAACAGTCTGGACCTTCACATCAATTCCTTTGAAGTGTAGGTTGGTTGTGAGAAATTAGTCCGGTGAACATAGTCCAGCCTAAGCCAAACAGCCATGCAGTAATTGCCGTCAGCTTTACATCAAGAATCCACTGGTTCTTCTGATGACCGAGCAGGTGATCATCTCTGTAAACCATGATAACATTTGTTTAAAGATTCAGGTCTGATTATGCTAACCTGACTGACGGCAATCCGCCACTTTGCCGGACAGTACTAAAGCTGGGACAAAGCATAGAATCGAATGCAATAAGCCTACTTCTTCCTTGGTCAGTTTGCCTATTTCATCAGGCAACAAAACAATTTGAAAATATTTTTGGGAAGGGGGTGGGGTTGACATCAGTGGTGTGCGACCATGCGGTCTTTTCAACATTGCTGCTGGTGGCCAGCAGTGGCTTCCTCCACCTGGTGTGTAAGGGCCTCTATAACTGATCAATCTAGGGCAAAAGGAATGGTTTTGGATAGGGGTAGAATTCTTTTTTCAACACATTGACAATCCAAGGCGTGTGCATTTGTAAACATCAATGATGTATGTACATTTCAAAGGTACAATGACCTATTTTCGGTCAGAGACAACACCGAAAGTTAGAGTTCTCACCCCAACCCTGACCATTCTTTTGCTTCAGATCAATGAAATAGAACCCTGACAATGACTCCGAGCTGCCTTTCACCGAATTTGTTCAATATTTTTTTCTGATTTCTTAATTGTGCAGAATTCCAGGCCTACATTGTGGGAGTGATCAGCTGTCATTTTGACTTGACAGATTTGGAAGACAGTGCAAATTCGGCTCAATCATCATGCCACACATTGAAAAAACATGCGTTTTGTTTATGGATAGACCTAAGATGAACTATCCAGCATCGCGAAGCACTTACCGTGACCTAGTGAGACTTTGGGACCAATAAAATAAACTTTACTTTGGCATATTGCAAATATACCAGCTATTTAGAAAATGGTACAGCGGAACCAATGAAACAACATCTTGATCTACTGGATATCCTCACCTCCAAGACACACAATGCTCGGGATGTACTTCTATACATTAAAAAAGGCCCACGATAGGAGGCTTACATGTATCTAGCTGGTATTAGAAACACCCATTCCTTTGATTGATGGGTCATCGGAAATCAAATAGGCCTAATCATGTTGAGCATTCACTCTATTAAAGATTGGTTTTCGTGGCTTGAAGATCGATTGCATCACGCCAATGAAGTGAAATCCCGTTCTGTAATTCAATGGGCATCGACGACTCGACCTTCATTATTAACCCTTTAAAAGCAAAGTATTGGGATCAACAAAAATTGTCGATGGCTGGGTTGTTCAAAGCCCCGCTAACTCTTAGCGACTGGCTAGGTACAGGATAAACCCCTGCTAACTTGAGCGAGTCGCTAATTGGGTTGTTCAATTTTTTTTTTGCTTAGCGGGTCATTATCTCCCTGCTAAATCTGGTCATATTTAGCGGGCCCAGGGGGCACCGATATCTCCTTGCTAAGCCACCGCTAGCATTTGTCGTCTGCTCTATCATCCAAGATGGCTGCGCACAGGATGCTGCTCCTGGACTTTCCAGCCCAAAATCGCAGATTTCAGCGTAATTTCCGCCACAGACCATTGCCGTTGGAGGAATTAAGTGAGATAAAATTGCAGAAAAAGTACAGATTCAATTCTGAAGGCATACATTTCATATGTGACTTGGTGAGGGATGATTTGATGAGGGACACGGACAGAAATCACAGCCTGAATGTGGAAACACAGGTGTTGGTTGCCCTCAAATTCTTTGCATCCGGATCTTTTCTGGACGATGTTGGTGGTGCGGGTATGGCTTCAGACAGGATCAGGAAATAAACCAAGAGCCGAGTAACTTTTGATAAATCTTTGTTGTTGAATCATCAAATTGAATTGTTTCTGGAAATACAAGAATGCAAATGGTCTTACAAAAATGTCTTCACTTAGCACTGAGAAATCAATACGCTGCTGTGAGATCACCCAGGAGACGTCCTCCACATACATTAGTACACCTACAATGCACTGCCTGTACACGGACACATGCACCGAGGTGCGCTCGCAACAGCCTGACAGAGCACAAACAGCGACCAATACAGGCCCAAATTCTCGGGTCCACAGCTTACAACGATTACTCAAATGGGGCATGGGAGATCTATACATCATCATTTACCTCGTTTATAAATGCTCTTGGCCTAAACATGAGCACGAAAGGGAGAAACTCCCACGAAAAAGACGAAAGGTCCGCAAGGACATTTCTCAAAGATACAAAAAAGGCGAAAGCGCTGACGTCACAACTCCGGAGCGGAAAAGAGGGCGCATCTCAAACTAACGCGCGCGAAATTCAAATTGGCCGTAAAACAATCACACGCGGAACTCGCGATTTAAACATTGGGTTTCAATAACATTCAAAACATCCTCCGGGCGCCAAGGACGCGATAAAGCGCGGACGCATAATTTAGTCAGAATTTCAGTCATCTAACACGCCTCACTCCCGTCGTCTCTGTCCCCATCCCCAGTCTCATGGTCAGAGTCAACGTCTTCAACAGCGGAAGAAACATCATCATCGGGCTCCAGGACTGGCACACACCTCTGGACAGACCTTGTCCTGAACCCAGATTTCACCTTGACCTTCACATTCCTGACCTCCCCATCATCCCCTGGGTAGGTCTCCTCGATTCGGCCTAATTCCCACTGACCACGCACTGCACTGGGATCGACAAGCAGGACAACATCACCGGGACGCACCTTACGCCCCTTGGCGAGCCACTTGGACCTTTTCTGTAAGGTGGGTAGGTATTCCCGAATGAACCTCAACCAGAACTGGTTGACCAAAGCCTGGGCAAACTCGAATCTCTTGTGGAGATTTTTGGTGACTGCAAACGGTCCCTGAGGAGTCTCGGCTGACGCCCTACCAAGAAGAAAGTGATTAGGAGTCAGGGGTTGCAAGTCGTTTGGGTCATTTGAACTGTAACCCAGCGGCCTAGAATTGACCAAGTTCTGAACTTCTGCGAACACAGTACTCATCTCGTTCCAAGTTAGATTCTGAGGACCAACCACTAACTTCAGACCTTTCTTGACCAACTTGATGAGTGATTCATAAAACCCACCCTGGTTGGGACTCAGCGGGGTGATGAAACGCCACTTCACCTTGTGGAGGGCAGCAAAACCCTCGAATTGCTTACGCCCCTCCTCCACAAGTTTTTTTAACTCTTTCTCGGTGCTGACAAATGAACTTCCATTATCAGAAATAATGGTTGAAGGCCACCCATGATGGGAGACAAACCTTCTCAATGCATGAAGGAAGGCTTGGGTGGACAGGTTTTCCACAATCTCAAGGTGAATCGCTCTGACAGTAGCACAGGTGAAGATAGCCCCCCAGGCCTTTGTCACCTTATTACGCCCACACTTCAAGAGAAAGGGACCAAACAGGTCCAAGCCAGTTGTACTGTAGACAGGAGCAAACAACTGAAGACGTTCCAAAGGAAGGTCTGCCATCCAAGGGACCAGGGGAGATTTCCTACACTTCCTGCAGACAACACAGTCTCGAACTATCAGACGTGCCATGGTCCGACCCTTCACAAACCAATACTTGCGGCGACTATGACACAGTGTACTCTCACACCCACAATGACCATTCTTCCAATGGACATCTCTCATCAACAACTTGGAAATGTGGTTCAAAGAGGGAAGGAGAAAGGGATGGTTTTCATCATAGGACAGAGGGGACTTGCGAAGACGACCCCCAACCCTGAGCATTCCCTCACTGTCTCGAAAGGGGGCGAGGTCCTTGCAGCGTGTATGCCAGTCAGTCAACTCCTCCTGGGCAGTAGAGATCCAGTATTTCTCAGCTTTCTCGCGTTCCCCCGGTTCGAGCTCTCCAGTCTTTCCATCTTCTTTCTTGACGTTGGCCTTGAGATTCCCAATGAAGCGAAGACAAAGGGCTGTCACCGTGATGAGTCTGGGCCAACTCGAATAGGCGTAGCTCTTGATCGGTGGGACAATCTTCACAACCGCTGAAGACATCTTGGGAAATTCTCGGTCTGGTTTCTTCTCGCTATCCACATCAGCTAACTTCAGTGATGTCTGGTCTGGCCAATGCATCTCTCCCCTTTTCAGGAAATCCGGTCCTTCAATCCAACGACCTGTCATCTCATCTGGCCTGAGTCCTCTGGTAAGATCATCTGCTGGATTTAGGGCTGTGGGCACATACTTCCATAACGAGGGATCCCAGGTGGACTGAATCTCAGCAACGCGTACGCCAACAAATTGTTTCAAAGAGAGCGACTCAGACTTCACCCAATGAAGAACTATCTGAGAATCAGACCACAAATGAACATCAGGCTTGGTGCGCAACTCAGTATGGATGGTCTTGGCAAGACGGGAACCAATGAGAGCCGCCATCAACTCAAGGCGCGGCACCGTAGTCTGGTGTAGCGGGGCCACCCTTGCCTTTGACGAGTACAGACGGACACTAATGCCATCTGGCATTGGCCACAACATGTAGCCGCAGGCACCATATGCATGCAGGCTGGCGTCAACAAACACATGAAGTTGGGGTTGTCCCAACGCGTCTACAGGCTTGACAGACCTGGGGATGACAACAGACGTTTCTAGCCGCTTGAAATCCGCGAAAATCTTGCTCCACCTCTTTACCTGGTCCGGTGGTAGATTGGTGTCCCAACCAAGTTCCTTGATTCTCCAGATATCTTGCATAGCAATCTTGGCTGTGACCGTGACAGGGGTCGCCAGACCAAGAGGATCAAACAGGGTAGACATGTATGACAGCACCAACCTCTTCGTCAGAGACTCAGAAGGGGGGTCCTTGACCCGGAAATGAATCATATCAGACTTATGATTCCAGGAGACACCAAGAGTCTTGACGCTATCACCACCACCTCCGAAGTCAACAGACTCACCAACACATGCCTCAGACTTCTGACTCATTGACTCCCTACCAGCCAAGTTACTATACCAGATCTTGATTCCAAACTTCCCAGTGTCCAGGATCTCGTCCAGATCACCCATCCTGCCCTTGGCCTGGCTCGTCTGTTCGCACGAATGGATCAAATCATCCATATACCGGTCTCGCTTCAGGATCTGGGCTGCATCGGGGTGGGATGTCTCGTGGCGTTCCGCGATCTTCAGCATCACCAGGCTTGCCATATCAGGGGAAGACTTGTCACCAAAGGCCACCCTGGTAAGTTTGTAGATCTCTGGCTCTCTCGTGTCATCTAGATTCCTCCATAGGAAACGATGAACTTCGGTGTCTTCAGGTTTTAGTCTTATCTGCAAGAACATTTTGGAGATATCCCCCACAATAGCGATCAAGTCCTCACGGAACCTGAGCAGCACCCCCAACAAATTGCCAATCAAGTTGGGTCCCTTGTAAAGGAAGGAATTCAGGGAGACACCTTGGAACCTAGACGCTGGATCAAAGACAATCCTCAGTGGGGTGCTGGGCTTATCAGGACGGTACACCCCATGGTGTGGAAGGTAATATAACGGTCTCTTGTCAGTCTCTCGGGGCCCTGCCTTGACAGCCCAACCCTTGTCAAGGTATTCTTGCACAGCATGATTGTACAAAGAGGCTTTGTCAGAGTCTCGGGACAAGCTCTTCTCAAGGGAGTACAGTCTTTTCTCAGCAAGACTGTAGTTGTCAGGCAAGAGACAAGGATCTCTTCTCCAAGGCAGACCGATCATGTAGCGATCGCCATCATGGCTGACAGAGCTTTCCAGAAGCTCCAGAGCCTTACGGTCTTCTGATGACATGGGCTCAATGGGACAAGAACAGCTTGGGGCTCTAACTCCCAACACTTCAAGATCATACAGGTCGGACATAGACGGGGCAAGTTTTCTGACAAGATTGACTGACACCCGCTTAGGAGCCTTTCCTTCAGCCCCTATGACATACCATCCAAGTGGGACTCGTTTTGCAACAGGTTCAAAATCCAAGCCTCGCCTAACTTCCTCTTCAGAGTGTAGGTGACTATACTGAACCCCCAGGATGAGATCAATTGGACCCCCAGGATGAGACAAGTCCAGATCACTGAGATGGGAGAAAGAGCACAAATAGTCCTCATTCAAGGGAGGAACCCCGGATACAGTGCAATCCATCTCATGGGCCTCGACCAGATGCTCTTCTCCCCCATCCAAGTGGGAAAGCCAGAATTTCAATCTACGACTGTTCTGTTGACTATGTGGGGAACCACCAACCACCAAAACCTCAACAGGCTCAATTCTACCTTGTAGGCCTAATCCCTTAGCAAAATCACTCCGCACAATATTGGTGGTCGACCCTGAATCCAGCAAAACATTGCCCTCCTTCACCCTGCCATTCTCAGACCTGAACAAAACTCTAACCACAGGCAAGATGCCACCTTTGTCAAGAGCAGCCTTGGCGACACCAACAGTAGGCCTGGAAGAATCTGTAGCAGGAGGATCTGGCCGAGGACCGGGAGGTGGGGAATCTACATGAAGCAAGACATGATGCCACCTAGTGCAGCCACCTTTCCCACACTTTCTCTTCCCCCTACAATCCTGTGAACGATGGCCCTTGATGAGGCAGGAATAACACAGGTTATGAGTCTTAGCAAGATTCTGACGCTCAGAGATTGAATTGCTGACAAAGGTGGGGCACTCGGGAACCTTGTGTGGCTCCGAGCAAATATAGCATTCTAAAACTTTGTCCCTCACTGCCTGTGCAGCAAAGGAGCGCCTGTCATGCTTACCACTGCCACTATTGCCACTGTTGCTACCATAATTACCCTTGGTCTCTGTCGAGCGTAGGTCACCGAAATCTGGGTCGCATTTTGCCCGGACTTTCTTGCGCAGGAATTCAGACAGGTCCAAGATGGTCGGCGCACGCGTGGGGTCTCTTTCACGGATTCTGGCAACTGCGTCTTGCCACCGGTCAATCAAGTAGTCTGGGAGGCGCTGGACGACAAGGCGAAGAGTTGTGACGGCATTCACATCGGCAAAGTACTGTAGTCGCTGTAAACCTGCAATAACATTGATAACATCAATAGAGTAATCACGAAGAGAGTCCTTGGAATTGTCTATTTTCTTGCCCTTGATGATCTTATCAATAAAAGCACGAGCAATTACGCTGCGTGCCCCAAATTGATCCTTAAGCTGTTTCAAGGCTGTGGCATACATGACACCCGAGCAGCCAAGGCCTGCTATCAGACGCTCGGCATCACCGGACAGGTGCATCCTTAATTGGGCAAGTCGGGCATCATCCTTCAGGTGAGGCTTATCATGAATGTGTAGCTTAAAGCTGTCCATAAAGTCAACGTAATCGACAGGTTTACCACTGAACGACTTCAACTTTAGGGTTGGGATGTCTCGACCGGCTTCGATCCGATATAATGCCGCGGCGACGGTCAAGTCCACAGAACTACTTGGCAGGACGGTTTCACGAAACTCCACCAACTCGTCGATCCATGAGTCGAAGGCTGGAACCGGATCCACCGATGTGGCGAAGACGGGAGACGGCATCGAGGACACTGTCGAACTCATTATCAGAGGGTGGTGAGCCAACGATATCGGCACACTGGAGGTCGGCAACGTAGCAGGAGTCAGTGTGCTACCAGCACCACGAGGCATGGCGGCAGAGACAGGAAGCCCCAGGGTGGGCACGGAAGTCGAAGTTGCAGGACTCGATGATGTTACTGCCGCTGCACCGAAACTAGTAACAGTACCTGTGCTGGTCCCTGCTACAGGTGCAGAGGTCAACGTTGGAGCAGTCTTCGGCTTTTCTTTCTTCTTTCGATGTTCAGAGGCTTCGTCAAGGAAGTTGTAATAGGAGTCGATAAGATCTGCCTCCCAATGAATGAAATTGCCTGCGTCAGTGGATGTCTCATCCACCAGTGATATCATTGAGGTATTGATATCGCATGCCTCACGAAAATCTTTTCCTAAGGCATCCAGTTCATTTTCCAGGCGTAGTAACGTCACGGTGTCGTTGTTAATAGCCTCTTTTAACCGATTGATGGTGCGGGTGCACCGTCCTCTCAACGACTTTCTCTTTGTCTTGAGCTCCTCGAGAGCCATCTCACCAGTCGGGTCGTAGACGTACAAAACGAGAAACTGTGGTGCGGGTATGGCTTCAGACAGGATCAGGAAATAAACCAAGAGCCGAGTAACTTTTGATAAATCTTTGTTGTTGAATCATCAAATTGAATTGTTTCTGGAAATACAAGAATGCAAATGGTCTTACAAAAATGTCTTCACTTAGCACTGAGAAATCAATACGCTGCTGTGAGATCACCCAGGAGACGTCCTCCACATACATTAGTACACCTACAATGCACTGCCTGTACACGGACACATGCACCGAGGTGCGCTCGCAACAGCCTGACAGAGCACAAACAGCGACCAATACAGGCCCAAATTCTCGGGTCCACAGCTTACAACGATTACTCAAATGGGGCATGGGAGATCTATACATCATCATTTACCTCGTTTATAAATGCTCTTGGCCTAAACATGAGCACGAAAGGGAGAAACTCCCACGAAAAAGACGAAAGGTCCGCAAGGACATTTCTCAAAGATACAAAAAAGGCGAAAGCGCTGACGTCACAACTCCGGAGCGGAAAAGAGGGCGCATCTCAAACTAACGCGCGCGAAATTCAAATTGGCCGTAAAACAATCACACGCGGAACTCGCGATTTAAACATTGGGTTTCAATAACATTCAAAACAGTTGGTGACATTTTTGGCATAGATAAGGGGACTGTATCGAGAATCATCCATACGGTGGCTGCATCCCTGGTGGAACAAAAAGACAGGTTCATCAGGTGGCCTGATGCAGGGAAGCGAAGACACATCAGGCAAACATTTATGGAGAAACACAGATTTCCAAACGTCATTGGATGTGTGGATGGGACCCATATCAAAATCCAAGCCCCCTATCCACCAAGAGAAGTTGCTGAGGCCATGGCTCACCCAATGCTGTATGAGGCTACCTTTTTCTGCAGGAAGCATTTCTACTCAATAAATGTACAGGGCATTTGCAATCATGAAGGTGAGTAGTATCCTATAGCTACCCCCCCCCCCCCCCTCGAGAGAGAGAGAGAGGAGTTTTCTAAGCCACTGTTTTTAGACTGGCCTGTTGTAGTGCTATATTATCATGGATTATCATCATATATGCTGTCGGCAGTGTTTGTTTCTCTGTAGTGTGTGTAGGCCAGCACACAGTACACTGTAGTGTACTGATCAACTGCGTGGCTGATCAGTGACTGACTGAGTAAATCTTCAGCCAAAAACACAACACTCACTGATTTCAAATTAATGACAGGTCAGGTCTGGGTTTAGTATGTAACCTACCCCAAACTCAATAGGGGTGTACCATATGAATAAACTGATGAATTTCAACTGTAAAAGTGGTACTTCATAAAAAGTTCATAAAGTTGTTTACAGTACAAAATGATGACATCATCAATTCTGCCAGCATGACCTATATTTCATATGGGGTGCCTTTATTGAAATAATTTCAAATATGATATACAGAGTGTCACATAGTAACATGCACCCTGTGGCCTTTTTTCAATTAATGTTAATTGGGCTGGATAAATAACATAATTGAAACTTTTTGCTGCTAATCTGACAATATGTTTTCAATCTATCTTTTCAGAAAAGCTCACCAACATAGTAGCGCGCTGGCCAGGGGCAACCCATGACAGCCATATCTTCAGAGAGAGTGAGATTGCCCAGCACCTAGAGAGGAATCCATGTGAAGGCTATCTGCTGGGGGACAGTGGGTACCCATGTAAACCATATTTGCTGACACCATATCTCAACCCAGGGACCCCAAGTCAGAGGCGGTACAATAGGGCCCAAATCAGGGGCCGAAATATAATCGAACGGACCTTTGGGATTATGAAACGCAGATTCCATGTATTAAAAGGGGGGATACGCATGCAGCCAGACCGGGTGTGTAACATAATAGTTGCTTGTGGGGTACTTCACAACATTTGTGTAGACAGGCGGCTGCACATACTAGAGGACAGTAGTGATAGTAACAGCAGCAGTAGCAATGACAGTAGTAGTGATGAGGAGGAGGTCTATCAAGGACATCAGAATGGACGAGCCACTAGGGAATATGTGTCAAACACATTCTTTTGAGCAATGGGATATGGATATTATCGCATAAATTGATGGATCAACATTTAATTGTATTTACAATTTGCTTAAAACTCTAGTCAATTAATAAAATATTTATCAACCAATTTTAACTCTTTCAATAACAGTTCATTGTTCATTGTTCACTTGCATGAGTGCTGTCCTTCCCACGAATCTTCTCAAGCTCTGCCAACAAAAGTAATTCCTTGATTTTCGCGTTCTTAAGCTCCTGTACGAGAAAGGCATGCTGCACCGGGCAATAGCATTTACACCCCATGTCACTGTCAGAGTTTTTGGCATTGCTGGTCTTCTTAGCTGACTTCTTTGATTTCTTCGACTTCAGCTTTGACCCTCTGCCCTCAATGTACGCTGCCATATCCCTTGCTGACATTTCCCCGGCATCATCTTCACGATCTTTCAGCTCAGATTGCTGGAAGTCGACATGAAACTTGTCAGTTGTCACAGGGGAGAATTGGGCATTTAATTCGGCGCACTTCCTCTCCAGCTCATCTAATTTGTCGCCTACTTCCCACACGGGCACATAATCTGAAAATAAAAAATAAAGAATTGTGTGAATTTTAAAGCTGATTCATGCATGGTAATAAAGAGGCCACTCATTTGACCCCCCCCCCCCCTCCCAGGACATGCCCCCGCCAATAACTGAATGTTATCAGGTCCCCTCCCATGATCCGGAGGGGACCTGATACCATTCATTTGCGATTTCTTTTTTTAAAGATTTATGATACTTGTTTTTTATAAGTAGGCATAGTCTGAAAAAATGGTGAGATCTTCTTTTATCATTTTTTTTTACTTTGAAGGCATCCCATAATGCATGAAATAAAAGCGGATCTCGCCCAATTGCAACATGGCTGAGTGTGTGCCCAAAACTGGTCGCATAAAAGTGATATTTCTGCTCAAATGGTGTTGGTCATGGATCATGACTTAGTGGATACTCTTAAGCCCGGTCTACACTAGCCAACATGAACCAACAAATGTTTGCCAACATTCGCCAACATCGTGTTGGGCCTTGTTGCAGAGGCATGTTTGCTATTGTTTGCCAGTGTGGACGGGTCCAAAAACAAGTGAAAACATCAGCCAACTTGTTGGCCAATGTTGGCCTATGTTAGGCCATGCTACTTCTGAACAACATGTTGGTTGGTGTTGGGCAATCAGCAGCCAATCAGGGAACAGATTTGGATCATGTGATGGAGCTACTGGGACAAAATGGCAGTCTCAATGAAAGATAGAGAATGGCAATTTCAAGAAATTGAACACTTAATTTCGGAATACGAAAAGCTTCATCCATCCGCAGGAAATTCTTGAGGCTTTTGAAGTCTGAGGCCATTAACTCTTGAAGGAGGCAGTGATAGGCCCCATGCATGCTTTTTCCACAAGTATGGCTTTTGTCAGTTGCGGCGGCGACGGGGGTTAATCACAACTGAAAGAATTGCTGCTGAAGCACCTAGGCATGCTTTCTTCCTGTGGTTCTCCATTGTTTTAAAGAAAAAATGAAGAGAAATGACTGATTTTCCCTCCAAATTGCCCTCAAATTCATGCCAAATACGGCCAAACTTAGTCAAACTTGTTTGGCAATGTTTGCCTGTGTTTGATAGTGTGGACGGGTCCCCAAACATTCGCCAACATGATGTTGGCTCATGTTGGCCAACAATTGTTGGCGAATGTTTGCTAGTGTAGACCAGGCTTTAGGCAGAGTCAGGTGATCATAGTGATGTTGATACTTGATTGTCGTGATTTTATTGTCTGCTGCAACGGCTCACTTTTGGATGCCAGTTGAACAGCCCATGCTTGTGAAAATGGAGGCGGCCATATGCCATGTCTGCCAGGTTATGGCCCTGTGCCAATGTTAATTGGGTCAAAATAGCAGACGCTTTCTGTCACTGTACTGCACTGTACATGCCACATACATCATGTACACGGCAATGTATTTCAAGTGTTCAATGCATGCATTGGCTAGCCTTTTGCAGGCCAATTTTAATAAAAACCTGAAGAAACTCACCAGATTTGGCTGCTACAGTGGCTGATGTTGATGCCTGTGGACTTGGACGAGGTGCTGGTAGGGCTGTTGCTGATGATGATGATGTGGGGCCAGTCTCACTCCCTCCTCGAATGCCATACCAAGATGGATTGCCTTTGTGGAGGGCACCCACCTTCTCCAAAAGAGGGTCCTCGGTGTCCTCTTCCATAGCTGGGCCACCCCCAGTCTTACTGGCCGCTCTCTTCCTCTTCGATACATACTCTTTCCCACTCGTACACATCTTGTGCCACTCGCCCTGCACTGGTCCCAGGTCCTGGTGCTAGTCCCAAGTGCAGTGACAGCAAGGGCAATGCCCTCCCACACCTTCTGCTTTTTCACATTGTTTTCCACATTTGTCTTTTTGTTAAGGAGGATACCGAAATTCTCCTCAACCATCTCCGCAAGCATAGCTTTTTCATCAGGGCTCCAATTCTCGGATCGGGCCCTTTTTTTGTTTTGTTGAGCAGAGCTCAGGGGGTTTGATTTGTTTAAATCGGCCATGTTTGCTTTCATGGGAAGTGAGATTTTGGGGAATTATGGGAGATAGCAAGGGTTCAGCCACTGGATAGTTAGCGTGGGGATGAAAAGCATTTTGAACAACTCAAAGTTAGCAACCGGATAACTAGCGGCCGGATAGCATTTTTAGCGACCGGCTAGTGCTAGCGACCGGCTAACTTAGCGGGGGCTTTGAACAACCGGGCCATTGTCATTGGGAAATGAAGATCCTCCATACCGAGGACTGCATGCATTGCCACGAACCGAGCATTGCCACGAACCGAGCAAAGCATGGAGGAAGAAGTTATGGAGCCGCAGCCGGCCCCTAAACGCCGTCGGCACTATTCATTAAATGAAAAGGTCAAACTGCTCACAGATTTTAGACTCCTCCAGGCAAATAATGAAAATGTTTCAGCTTCTGCATTTTGCAAAAGACAACAACTTATCACGGTATACGTTCTTTGGCTGGTTAAACGATGAGGGGGTTATCCTCCAGCATCAAGATGACTCAAAGAGAAGAGGAACTGAGCAAGCGTGCTTTGAGAGAGGAATAGGTTAGTGTAATTCCTTACCGATATTTGCTATAATGTTTCTTCAATTTTGCTTGAGGTGTTGAAATGTTAAGCATTGATGCGACACCGCTTAATTCGTGCCTTTTGCCTTCTGTATTTTTTCAGGGCTATTTCCGGAGATGGAAAGCAATTTGTACGACTGGTTTATGATGCAACATGGTCTAGGTATGCCCATTGCAGGACGACAGATATCCCACGAGGCATTACGGTTGTACACAGAGTGGTGGGATGACCTTGGGATAGACCGTCAAGCGGTTATTTTGCTTGAGCAGCCGACACTTTCCGTTTTCACCGCATCTAACGGATGGCGTTTAGGTTTCCTTAAAAGACACGGAATTACATGCCGACGGAAAACCAAGGATGACAAGCAACTTCCGGAACATGCCGATGAGGTGGTGACCAACTTTAGGAAAGCATTTAACAACACAGTTCGAGATACCGCACCATCTTTCATTGCAAACCAAGACGAGACATTCGCTCTTTTCGACGCATTGCCGAATTACACATACGATACAAAAGGCAATCGCCAAGTTAGCATAAAGTCATCGCGTGGGAATCCACGCCTTGGATGTAGCGTAACCCTTGGCATAACCAGCGGCGGAAGGAAGATGCCATGTAACAATACCTTTAAAACACCAACAATTGCTGCAAGGGAAGAGTTAAGAGCTAATCCACCGCCATATGTCCATATCGCTCACACCGAAACTGGTTGGGTCAGGACTCAAGTCTTGCTGGATCTCATCGAGGAGATTGTAATGCCATTTGTTGGGGCTGACGTACCGTATATCCATCTGTGGGACAGGGCACGCGTACACCTGAATGATGATGTCGCCATGCGAGTGGTTGAGATAGGTGGTATCATTGAACTGATACCTCCCAAATGTACTCCGCTTTTACAGGCTCTCGATTTGACTGTCATGGGACGTTTTAAAGTAAGCTCCGTTCCGATTGGCGCGCATGGAAGGAGGCGCACACCGTTGATGGACAGTGCCCGCCCATTAGCCACCTTGATGTTGCACGATTGATTGGGGCAGCATGGGATGAAGTTCCCCCGAATGTCGTAATCAGCGGATTTCGCGCCGCCGGTATATTGGGTGATGGCAATGAGGAAGATGGCGATGGTAACGGAGCACATGAAGTAGAAGCCAACGATGACGAGGAGGGTAATGGGCTTCAATATCTTCCAGTGATGGAGTAAGATCAGTGACATTTGAAATAATAACTAGGATTTTTCTCCATTTTTTGAGGGGGTGTTCCTTTGTCATGTATGCTACTTATACTGTCCAGCGCGCAAACCTAAAGAACAACAATACCAGAGTTATTCTTTCTATTGTGTTGTATTAATAAAATCGGTTATTAAAATTTCTCGTCAAGAATACTCGTCAAAGTTTTTTTGAGTGTAGTAGTTTTTTAAACACCCCGTATAATCCTTGGGGCACACGTGTCTCTTGACCTTCACCCATTGCACCTCTCAATGTACACTGTGCTAAAACCTGGCTGTGTCTTGGAGGTGAGGATATCCAATATTTACGACTATTCATTCAAACTTCATATTAGTAGCAAAAGCATAATTATAACATTGAACTATTTGTGATATCATCGTGCTATTGACATCTTGTCTATTATTAGCGTTCTTCAATAACATACAGAATACAAGAGACAGTGTAATAAGCTTATTTTCAACTACAGCGGCGTTAGCGCATGGGAACCACGCGGATTCGCCAGGGTTGGACTAATGTCGATGTAAGTTATTTGCTCGATTATCATGCATGTAAGGCTTAGTTACTGGTCACAAATGATGTAAAAACAGCTTAGACCGAAGCTTCGAATCGAACACAGTCACATACCAAACACTTGACGTACGTGTGCATGTACAATCATTGTCCTGAACCTGTCATTCAATACATATGGACTAGTATTCCGTAAGCGTACACTCTCCGTGAAACTCTAGTCATTCAGATGAACATATATGCTTCCTGGTGATGGCACGTGTTTTCTTGTATATCTAAGAATCATTTATTTCGTTATGAACCAAGCATGTCATTTTATGACTTAACTAATAACATGGTCGACCATTCTTTTAGAAATATACAATATTTACGATAGAACTGTAAATATAAGTATTTGATATTTCAGACCGACGCTATGCAAAAAAGCCTTCACAAGGGGTGTGTATAATCTGTGAAAAATGTGTATAGACATCGTGACGATGACGACGATTAGTAACAGCCAGCCGGGACAGTCGCAAGTTGAAAATTTATTCAGTTATGTGCACGGGTATACAATCCTTATTATTATCCTCGTTGGTGTAATGGGGAATGCCTTGACACTAACAGTCTTTACAAGAACAAAGCGCAGCACTGACCCAACTATACAGTATTTTACGTGCATATCATTGGGCGACACGGGCGTTTTGATATCTTATGCTCTCCCCGACTGGATCCGATTCGGGATGCCGTATGTCTTCGGAATCCCCACATTTGATCTGTATAGTACTTCTAACATCGCTTGCAAATTACTCCATTACCTATGTCTTACCTGTGCAACATTTTCACCGCTTTGCCTTGCATGCTTTACAGCAGAGAGGGCCGTCTTTGTATGGTTTCCGTTTAAACGCGCAGAGCTGTCAAGCAGACATCGGAAATACGTCATCGCGGCCATTTTCCTCATCAGCATTCTTTCAAATTTACACGTTGCCATTTTTTTTGAGAACTTCTTCGGACCTGCCGGGTCGAATTTCCTTCTTTGTTACTACATGAACATTAAAGTAGACATTGTCCTCGATAACCTTCGATATGTAATTGTTCCTTGCTTGTTAATATTTACCTTCAACCTCGTCATCATCATCGGCTTGATTCGGTCAAGAGCACAACGAAAGTTAGTTTCAGCTACCAATGGGGAAGAAAGAAACCAAAACAGTGTCTTGGTGAATCTTTTTCTCGTGTCGTTGTTCTATATAATCTTTAACATTCCTCGCTTAGTGGCTTGGATTGTTTATCAAGTAACTAAATATTCCGATGATACCGATCCAGCCTATATGTCAATGATCTATCTCATCGCTAAATACTGCGAGATATTCTGGTTGCTAAATTTTTGTACGAATTTCATCATTTATGGTGCGTCATTAAGATTCTACAGGAACGAGGTACTACGGTTATTCGCATGCCGAAAAAAATAGTGTTATCATGAAAATGTATGTTTATTTCGTACTCGTGCAGTGCAGATTAAACTTATCTGGTGTACTTAAGTGCATATTGTACAAGAAGTATAGAATACATACTGCATTCAATATATATATAAGTATACGTATAAGTTTTCCTATAAGTTGCGGATCGCAAACTCACTGCAGTCTTCATTCTTTATACCAATCTTTTGAACAGTGCACCCGGTTTCAGAAACTCTGCAAGACAGATCCCAACTCATACATGTGCTAGATCATTGCTAGATATAATAGGCAGCAGGAAATAATTTTTTTTCGGAAATACGGTTAGGCGGGTGAATCCAGGGAAACTCTTTAAAGGCGCCTATGCTGTATGGTTCTATCAAATTCGTTTAAAAAAGAATCAGGCAACTACGGAACGAACGGTTTCAACATCAAAGCCACTGCTCGTTCCGAAAACGCGCTGGGACAGAGCTCCTACGGGTCACGCGGTTGCCGTTGCTTAATGGGCCATCTAAGGGTATCATATGGTTCAATGTGTTGTCATCTACATATACTGTATATATGATAGGTTTGACTGACTATAACGAGTTCTATAGCAGGTTAAATTTTGCGTTCGCGATAAATAACGAAAAAAAAGTATTTGATTACAAGGTCAAAATGGCTGGAACACGGACTCAAGTTACTGGTAGGTTAATGCTAGAAATAAATATGTTCCACCATCAGTTTAGCAGTGAGAAGAGCGTATTACATCACTGGGGATCTTTGACGCAGCCGGCGAAAGCTTTCTAGATATTTCCGTCATGCGATGGTTGTGGTGTATGGATGAAAGTAGCACCTCTTAATGGCCGACACTGTAGGCCTATTAAGTGTTCATTTCATCTTCTTGTGGCGAAGAAATCATTGACAAACATTGCTCCCAAATGCAGTTAACGCAAATTTCTTGGCCTTGGCATTTCCACAGTACGTAGAACATTTCATGTTCAAGTTCAATTGACAATTTTCAATTTGTGATAGGAACAGAGAAAAAAGTGTTGCTTCCAGTCAGGCCTGGGCCAAATCCAAAGAGTGCATTCCGTTTTTAAATTCGGAGCAATATTTTGGAGGCAGAGTAAAAATGTTCTTATGGTGAATATTAAATTGCTTACGTTCTGGCGAAAATAGTTGCTCCTAAACCAGATCTATTGGTATTGGTTACCATATAATCATTTCAAACCCCTTAAATGAAGGGACAATTTAGTTCATGACTAAACATAACTAAAGGAAGCAGATTCTGCCACCTAGAAGTAAAATGACGAAATAAAGTAAGTGCACTGAACATCACTGAACGATTATTCTTGTGGTTAAAGTCCGTATTCTCGGTATAATCGTGCAACTATTTGCGTGGGATTTTTATAATCATGCGATGTTATCACACAACTCATCATGAGAAGATCATAATATATAGTTACTTTGTCCCCAAAATGATGCCACGAATGACAGCTCTTTGGATTTAGCCCACGGCCGACATCTCTTAATAATAGGGAGTGTTTGCAAATCACCCGAAACGCAAATGAGGACGCCGATCTCTTTGTTCGATATCCTGAATCTCGTGGGCGTTTCGGAGGCTTTGCAAAACCTCCTTATTGCACCAAACGTACCCGACAAACATGAATGACTGCGCATAGTGTACATCGCACTGAGGTCGAGAATTGGATCAATTGGATTTCTACATAATGCTCCTCGAAAAATCATTTCAATCTATCATCGATCGACGTCATAACAATGATGGGTTTGTTATTACATTTGGAACAGAACAGGACAATTGAAATGTCAAGTAAATATTTCATGTCCAGGCCAAAATTCGAAATTATTTGACAGGTCAAAACAGTCTTTCCCGCGCAATTATCATACTGAATACCTGTTTTAATTAATGCAACATAATAAATTCGGTCGAGACGGTAGCATCCTAGTTATTTTCAATCGGCGGACGGACTCACAAATGTATGTAGCCATGACATGTACTCATGTACTGTACATTTTGTAGTGTTTACATTAGCAGACGAATGTTTGAAGCCAGTCCAGGCCCGACAAGAAGGCTTTGTGTTTTCTGTTCGTGGATTAATCAATAACACTTAATGCAACCTACCTGGTATAGTTCAAGACACTGACCGCATCACTGTGCAAAAATCTTGGCGTAAATCGCCGTATATATGTTGGGTTTTTTTTCGCCAATTTCGTCTGCTAAAACTTGATGGCCACCATTTGCAATTTCATGTCATTGATGGCGTCAGAGGTAAAATAATACCATGAAATATTGAAAATTATTTTACTTCAAGTGACCCTCAATGACGTGACGTGATTGGCTCACATACCAACGAGGTATGATAAAATAAATATCACCAGGAATACGTAATTTCATTTCCGATAGTGATATATTTTTAGCAATAATGCTTTCAAGCTTTTATTGTATGTCATAAAGACATTCTTATGCGCCGCCCGAAAGAGCGATTTCTATGGCTGTGGCCTGTGACGTAACCATGGCATCTTGACGGATAAGGTTGAAATGCAGGCACAGTTTGGTTAAATTGCATGTCTTCGATGACAAACATCTCTGATGATTTGTTACGCTGTCTCATACATACTTGATGCATTTTTACTTGATATTTCAAAATGATTCTTTCTTCGCAAGAGTTGGTCATTTGTTATAGATACATTACAACGCTTTCTGTGACAAACAGTCAAGATGAAAAAGAATATTAAAGAAACGACCTAACCTCAGCTCTGCTCTAGTTTTCCAGTTCAGTTTCGAACATGGTTATTTCTTACCGCAGGAAATGAACTGTTCCAACGTTAGCATTACATCTTGTCTGTATTTCTTACCACCCCCTATGCAATAAAGGTAAAAGTTGATACCGTAATTAAGGTTCCAGCACTGACTCATTATGAAGTGCTGAGTAAAGTATCGCAACTGCCAGTACTTATTCGCTAAATTGTAGAAATCGTTGACCTCATTTATCCCTATAAAAACATCATATAACCTGTAAGGGACCGACGTAAGAACATAAGCAATACTAACTAGAATCAACATCCTTGTCAAATAGGCCGTCTCTCTCTTTCGGGTTTTCCTACTTTCCTCGCTGACACCCATTTTATCACTTCGTTTCGATGCCTTGCGCAACACGATGACGATCCAGACGTTGCAAATGACAATTACACAAAAAGGCAAGACTGTCCCAAATACTAGCTGCGAGGTGTTTCCAAATGTCTCTAATTCCGGTGCGTTTGGGACCAACATCTTTAGAATCCCTACACCTAGATGAGAGAAAGAGCTTGAGTAATGAGACTAGTACACATAGGTCATTGTGGCGTTTTGCATTTGCTTCATTTGTATATATCATATTTCTTAACATATATTTTAAAATCGTTTTACCTACAGAGAAGTCTAAACCTTGGCTTATTTACAATCAAATAAAGCTTAAAACGTGCATGTTCAACCAAAACAGTAAAGAAAATTCAGCCTGCTTGATTCCTGATTGGTGAGGTTTTGAAAATGTGCGCCATAGCTGATTCATCAAGATAGGTAACAGTGTCCCGTCATTGTTATTTTACGCTGCAATGTACTTAAACAAGCTTCAAAAATGATAAAGAGATCAATGTAATTAAATCGAACGATAAACGACAATGGTAACGACAATGACGTTATGTTGTCGTTCATCTCGGGGAAATAACGTTACATTAAAACACCTGCGGTAAACGCAAAGGATTTAGAAAATACTTGTATAGTGTTCTTTTGGCTTGCAGCCAACTGACTGCCAACTTGAAGTGGCGTCCAGAGGAGCTTTTTGTTGTCAGTGCCTGTACGACAGAAAAATTCCAAAAAAGCTGTCAATGAAGTCAGAATTCTAACTCGTACGACATCAGACGCCATTGAACGCCTCTGAATGTCTAAAGCAGCCTGGTGTGAGCAGGTGCGCACATCGGGAACCTCATATCAATTCTGGAGGTGTGGGGTGTTCCGATCAATTAGTTGAGATGAAGTTGCTGCAATGACAACTTCATGACATGACTTTTGGGTTTAAGAAGGGAGATGCTCTGTTGTGTTGTCCTTTTGACCTCACCTGGCCCTCGATATTATCTAAATTACAGTGGTAGAATACTCACTTAATGAGTATAAGTTAGGCGTTTTGCAAGCGCCGATTTGGTGTAATTGATTTGTAAACCAATGATTAATGCTAGTCGGGCACTTTACCCCAGCCTTCCTTGGGGCATTTGCAGGTCCATGTGGCAAGAATCGGTTATCGCCACATTTTATACGACCTGAGCTGAATGATATCAAACATTCAACCGCAGACAAGCCAGGTTTTAATTGTTCATCTCAGGCATCTCTCATCCTTATCGCATGTATGTGGGCCGCACAAGTTTAGAACTCTCACCTGTCTTTTCATTTTGGACGTATCGAAAAGTAAAGAATATGTAGAGATTTAGGCCACAAATCACAATGAATGTCAGGAATATGGTGACACAGGCCCGGCGTGTTGTACAGAGTCTGGGAGCAGCCATTGGGAATCTTACTACAATTAATCTATCAATAGTCATCTCGGCAAGGAAAAAACCAGATAGGATGCCGAAAGCAAAGGCCTGGTACCACATCACCCTGAAATGAATAGATACAAGTATATGTTAAATGCGGATTCCACCCCCGAAAAAAACACCCCTAGCGAAAAACGGTAAAATCGGCTGCTCCAAATTTTTTTTTTCATTTTCGAGTTTCCAAGCCCACCGAACCAAATTTCCAACTCTAAAATTGTTGATTTGGGCACCGACCGGCATATTATATATACTCTACCCCCCCCCCCCCCCCCAAAAAAAACCCATTAAAGTTCCTTAACACTAATTGTCTAAAAAACCTACCTAATAAAGGGTTAAAATCAACTACTCACGCAAAAACGTCAATCGCCAAAGTCACTACAAACGATATCCAACATTTCTAACATTTCCACGCTACACACACATCAAAATAAATCGAAAAATAAAAAAACACCCCTCCCTTGGTGTTCCGCTTACATAAGATATTTCACTAAAAGTCCTGTTCCGACCACACTACTCTATTAAACAGCTGATACATATTATATCCCACATTAAAAAAAACAATACCGCAACTATTATGCTGCTCATATTCATTAATCACCCTACACGATCACTCTGACTGATGAAATATTTATATAGTGGGAATCTCATACTCTATTTAATGAATCACTTAGTGCGCAGATGAATTGAAAACATTTTTGACGCATCGATCCTGCGCGAGAAATTTTCTGAATATTATTTTCGCGTTGAACCGGAAGTATGAATAATTGATCGGTTCATTAACAGCCTAGCAACCAATCGAAGTAACGTAACTAGGGAAAAGGTTGTATGTACCGGAAGTGAAGTATGGAGCGCCCATCATGAGTAATAACACTACCAATCCTTTAATTCTTGTACACGTGATCTCTGAAAGGTATGGTAGAGGAATTTACTGAACACTATTGATTAATTGAACGAATGAAATTCATGTAACATGAAATAACTTTGTTATTTTTAGACTGATATTATCAAGTAAGGTATCGTTGTAAAGGGAATTACGAGATCTTTAACCTCCAGAGGTATTGTTTCATCAACAATGGTGTCATTTTATTTTATGAGGAGTAAAGATGGGGCTTTATTCAATGTTTTGTTTTCCCTCGGGCGTTCCACTGAAACCACTGATTCCTTCGAAACTACTGTCTGCTTTTTAATTGGAGAAACCCTTTGTCTGCATAAAATATTCCAGCAGTTTAATGTAACAGGTGTAACCAACCACCAATAATTGAATTTACTTGTGGAAGACTCAGATTAAGGCTGTTCATATGTTTCTGATTCTGCTACACCTCCTTGGGTTATACCTTCAGTTGGTGGCAATTCTTTGATAATTTTACAGCGGGAGCTGGCACTCCGTTAATACGATCCATCTTTTTTTTCTTTAGCTCACTGGAACGCTTTCCAAATTCACGAGACCAAGCAATTTGCTGAGGCGATCTTTGTTTTTTAGGAATTGAAGTAGATGGTAGATTAGATACAGAGGCTGTTACATCTTTCTCTTGGGAGTTGTTCATGGAACTTCGTTCGCAGTTTCCTGTTGTCCACTCTGCATTTATTTCCCGAAAATTTGCTGTATCTGTTGGCTCTCGCTGTGTGTTCTTCTCGCTATTTCGTATACTACCGGCTTCGCCGTATGTGGCGCTACAATTGCTGAGAGTGAGTAAGCTAGTTGTGGCCACGGCCATAAGACCCCCCAATTTTAAACTGAGAAAACCAGTCCACCTATCCAACTCATTCATCACAATATAATCATTTCTAAGATCCTCGTGCAGATTATCTCTGTCACAATTCGGTAAAATCCACCCAGCTAAGGAGGAATAAGCTTTGATGGCCGTTTTGCTAAATGTGTCACTAACTCTGGAGGATAAGCTGCTTTGATAAATCCTATGATATTTTAAAATTTCTTTTTCTGACATATAGTCAAGATCGTTAAAAGTTAATTGCTTCCCAGTGATTTTTTTTGTCTTTCCAGTGGCAACTAAAACCTTGTTTGGACAAGACTTGACTGGGTGTTACTGGATTTTGACTGGGGTTACACTAGTTTGTTGCCTAGTCTGATTTCTATTCATCTTTAGTTGATAGTTAGTCTGTCTGCTAGTCTGACTGCTAGTCGGTATTGAGGACACTATGGCATCTATCCCGCTAAAACAAAACTTCTATAAAGCGTGTTCACAATATCTTTCTTGTCAATTGTCTCCATTTATAAACCAAAAAATTAACCTAATTCTTTACGCTCATGATTTAAGAATTTTGAAATTTTAACTGTGCGTCTGAAACAATAAATATGTGCATTTTGTACGGGCCTTTTGTCCCATCTTTTGTGATAGCCAACTGAATTCCATCTTTTGTGTTTTGCAAAGCTATTCCACTTCCTTGCAGATAATTGTCCTCCGTGGTTCTAAGATGTTAAGATGATGGCCTCGGCGGTTAGACGGTTGCACTGTGGATTGGATGGTCACGGGTTCGAACCCCGGCGAATCTGTTTTTTTACAAAAAGACGAGACGAGAGCGGCACGGCGGCAAGCAGCGTAAAAATACTCGGACATAAATTGGCCTAAAACTCCGCTTTACTTCAACCCAACACCGATTCGTTTTGGCACAGGTGATTATAAAGAAGTTGGTCGGAGCATATCACTACTTGTGACGGAAAGTATCGATTAAAGCTGTTATATTTTGGGATTTTATATCTTGGTGCTAGACGCTTTTTGCCAATTCAAAATGGCGGATTCAATGCATGCGAATAATGTACAGGCAGCCGCAGTGTTTACCCGCCTCAATAAAAGGGCACGGACTCAGTCTTGTGACAATGGCGTAAGGTGGCCACCGAAACGGACAATTCTGTTTGTGGTGAGAAGAATAATGACTCTCACGCCGTGTCGGATTCAGGGTCGCATGGACTAAACGAGAGAGAAAATGATTCTACTGCTACGCAGGGCCGGGGGAAGGCCAAAGTCAAAAAGAGCAAAAGGCTGGCAGCCCGACTGCAATTGATGGTGCTGGGAAAAAGGGCGATTTGTACGCTGCTGTCCTTTGTGCAATTCAAGCCTCCGAAAAGAGAATTGCCAGTCGTATTGATGACCTAGAGTCGCGTCTGGAGGAACGTATTGTCAAAAGGCTAGATAATGTTATAACGAAAAAAAATTGCCTATAAGATACGTGGAGTCAGGGAGGACTTGGAGGCATCAATTCTGGATGTCCGTGATGAGATGGATACTATCAGGAAATCTGTCAAACCTTCTTCAAAGGACTGCTCTTTGTGTGTTGTTATTCGCAATCTGATTGAAGGCGCTAACGAGTCGTCCGTGGAGCGTAAAGTGAACGCACTGATCCGAGAAGCCTTAAAACTGGACGTTGTGGTCGTGAGTGCTGAACGGAAGCATTCATACAATGCAAGGCCGGGTATTGTTCTTGCCAAATTCAAGTGTGCTGATGACAAAAAACGTGTAATGCAGTCTAAGAACCTTCTGAGAGATAGTCGGCAATATTCTGCTGTGTCGATAAAGCATGACAAGCCAAAACATGAACGTATCATGGAAATGAACATTCGTACTATTGTGAATAGCATTCCTGGAGCACGTGATCATGTCAGTTTCGAAGGTGATCGGGTCGTTAAGGCCCGATGCGATGAAAAGCCCAGGTGTGACCGTAAGGCACGGGACGGGGAACATAATACTGGTTGGAATACCGTAAATTCGGGTCGTCGCCGTCAAGACCAAGATAGCCATGCGACGGCCAGAGTCGACGACCTCGCGAGGCAAGCGGAAATTAATGGGCAGCGGAATACACGAAGAGTCGATCAACGCTATGTGGAACAGACGAATACGAGGAATTATCGAAAGGGCTCAAATCGACACGCTTGAGAAAAAGAGACCGGTAATTATTTCTCCGAACTGTCTACCATTCAGCTGAACACACGTAGTGTAATAACTGTTGACAATTTTAAGAATAAGCTCGTCGATTTTCAAAGCCTGGTATTGTGTAATGACTTTGACTGTGTAGCAGTGACTGAAACGTGGCTAACGTCGAAAGTCTCGGACAGCGAGGTGCTGCCAGATACTTATTGCTTGTTCCGTAGGGATCGACCAAATGATGATCGGGGAGGGGGTGTTCTTCTGGTTTTGAAAAGTGACATCCAGAGTGCGAGACGGTCAGATTTGGAGGTTGATAACCTAGAATGTATTGTAGTCCAATTAAGTGGTAGTGATGGGAAGAAGCATGGTGTTGTGGTGTGTTATCGCCCACCTGACCGTGATGTTGTTTCAGTTCGTGAGTTTATCGGACAGTTTAGAACGATCCTAGATAGCTGTAAAAATCATTTTTATGATGTGTGTGTTTTGGGTGATTTCAACTTTCCTAGTATTGATTGGTCTATCGTTGCATGCAACTCGGTAAATGACGTTGCGCAAGAGTTTTGTGATCTCTTGTTTGACTTTTCATTGTGGCAGTTTGTATATGAGCCCACGCATAGGGCAGGTAACATTCTTGATCTTGTATTGTCTAACAGACCGGAGCAAATTAGTGATTTAGAAGTTTGGCCAGACAGCTTTTGTTCGGATCACTACCCGGTTGTGTTCACGTTGGGGATGAATGTAAATAGGTCAAAGCAAAGGCCAAGGTCGGTGTTGGATTGGAAGAGTGCTAATATTATTGGATTGCGTGATTTTCTTTGTGAAGAGTTTGGTCATGGTTCAGATTTTAAAGAATGAAATGAAGATCTCGATGTAGAACTTGTATGGCAGGACTGGCTTGGTATTGTTAAAAGGGGTGTTGAATTTTTTGTTTCCAAGAAAGTGTTAAAAAGCTCTAAGAGACCACGGTGGGTAACTGGTGAGTTGAAGCACTTGTCAAATAAGGTGAAGACAGCACTGCGTAAGAACAAGAGGGACGGGCGTGACATCTCCTGGAATAAATATAGGGCACTGAGAAATAGGCTGAGAGATAAGTCGCGCACAAGTTACCAATTGTATATTGAGTCAGTGGGGAGGGATGCGAAGACAAATCCGAAACGCTTTTGGTCTTTCTATCACAGCAAAGTAAAAGCTGATCGGATACCAACAACAGTTAGTCACAATGGAGTGAAGGCTGGGGAAAACGGGGAAAAAGCGAGCTTGTTCAACAACTATTTTGCGTCAGTCTTCTCTGATGAGGTTATTGACTCAAACATGCATAGGTTGATTAAGTCGTTGGAGGATTGTCTGGCACTACAAGATGATCTTGAAAATGTAGCCCGTTGGTGTAAAACGTGGGGATGTGCTTAAATGCAATTAAATGTCAATGTATGAGTATCACCAGGAAGCTTAACCCTACAGTATACTATTATAATATTCATGGTCGTGCTTTAACCAAGGTCGACAACGTTCGGGACCTAGGTGTCGTGGTCAGTAGCGATTTGACTTTCAATTCTCATATTAATCTGACTGTTAAAAAGGCAAATCAGACTTGGGCAACGATTAAGCGTGTGTTTGATAGGAAAAGGAGCCCGAAATTAATGCGTCTGTTATTTGAATCCCTTGTCAGGTCAAAATTGGAATATAATTCCGTTTATTGGGATCATATCATCAGGGAAAACTTGGTCAAGCTGGAAAGGGTTCAACGCAGAGCCACAAGGCATATGTTAGGTGAAGAACTAAGTTACAAAGAGAGGCTCTCTGTTATGTCTATGTTGCCTTTGTCTTACAGGCGGGAGATGTCTGACCTCAATTTTTTGCACAATTGCTTTATCGGTAAAATCGATTTGGACACTTCAAAATATATATCTTTTAGAGAAAGGAGGGGTGACCCACTTCTTATACGTGGTGCTAGATGTAGAACGGAGACATATTGCCGGTCATTTTTTAATCGTGTGGAGAGCACGTGGAATGCCCTGCCTATGAGTGTGCGTTGTGCGGCGAGTCCTAACGCCTTCAAGCGATCCATCAGGGACTTTTATGAAAGCCAGCTGATGGAACGTTTTGACCCGGACAACGCGTGCTCATGGGTTGGGCGTTGCAGGTGTCCTTTTTGTCGCTATTAAAAAACTGCTTTTACATGTTTTATTAAAATTATTATACTATTTTAGGGGTCCCGTGAATGGGTCTTAATTGAACCTTTGGCGCTCCCTTTTGGGCACCTAGTTTTACTGTTATTTCGACCATATGTTTTATTTGTATTTTCATCACTGTTGTTTTACTATGTATATAATTTTATGTTGGTGCTCAATAAAGTTGTTGAAATTGAAATTGAAAAAAAGATCAAGCCACAACCCAAAATAGTTCCCATCGCCGTAATACCTTTCAAGAGTTAAATTACAATCGTGTGTTTTCTTAATATCTTTGGACATGAAATGTTTTGTCACTTCTTCCCACTGATCTAACAATCTCATTCCTTCAGGATATATTTTATTAGCCACTCCCTCGATTGTAACTTTCAAATTTGAAATTCCTGGATTTTCGAATTTTTCACTGTCTCTTATGCCGTCGTTATGTGTGGTTACAAATAATAACAAAATTCCTTTGATGGATCTTTTTGGAAAATTTATATTTTCATTAATTATTGTTTCGTTTGTCTCCACGTTTATTATCTTGTATGTTGATGTATCCAATCGTAAAATACCGAAAATCCAGAATTATAGTTATTTTGTAATTGCCCCGCAACTCTTTTATCTGTAACAGTGTCATATTCCATTATATTTTTCAATTGATAATTCATATTCGCCGTTGTGGTTGTGAAAATTACACCCTCTTTTGGTGCCAAGGTCATGCTGAATATAACGTCCTCCTGAATGGGAAATTTATAAAACGGAGCGTGGGTTGAGAGCAAGTCAAAGTCTATTGGGATTTTGTACTTATTGTCAAAAACGTCTTTTAAAGTCTTCTCGTTGCTTGTTTCCCCGGTGACGTCAACCAAAGCTACCCCGGATCTAAGTTATCTGACGTTACTGCTTTGGATTCCCTGAAATACTCGATTTTCTCTCTCCTCATTGACCAGCCATATGTCTTTGTAGGTGGCATACATATTATACTTATCGATTTCGAGAAGGTTTTCGGTCCCCCACTTAACAGTCAGTTTTGAAATAAGATTTCTCCCCAAATCATTTACTACAGAATTTTTGTTGTTTTCTGAGATAATAACATCCGCCGACAGATAAACACTACCAGGTACAAAGAAGGAATTATTATTTAACTTTTGAATCCTCACATCCAGAGTTTCCTTTGGTTGTGCCGACGATGGGTTGTGAGTGATAACGTGATGGTGACGTTCAGCTTTCAAACCTAGTTGAACGCGGTTGCTTCTTTTTGGGTTTAATACTTTTCCAGTCGCCATTTAATTATTTAGGAAGATTTTTTCTTCCCCCCTGAACGTTTTAACTCCTTCGATTAAACCATAAACAATGGAACTTACAACAACTAACAATAAAATTATCAAATTCTCCGCCAGAAACCCAACAACTGCCCTAACCGATTTCATAATGAATGACACGATCGAACCTATTATTCCTGGTAGAGCTGCAACTGATTTCTTAGCCAATTCTTTTAACAAATTAGCAAATTTCTTGAGTCCTTCCTTTACTCTATCTGTAATGCTTGGTTCTGGTTTTGGAGGAGTTGGTCAAGGGGGATTCAGAGGTTTTCTCAAGGAATTACTGATAGAAAGACCTAAGGTTGTGAAAAACATTGTTATCACAGTTACAACTGCTCCAATAGTTAGGCCTTCCAATTTGAAGAGTAATTTTAATCTATCTTTCAGAGGTATTTTTGAGTCTGGGTTTTTAATGTAATCTCTCCAAATTCTCTCCCATCTTCTATTTTGTGTGATTCAGATTCATCATTAAGATATTTCAAATTCTCTTTTCTTGGTCTAATTCTTCCTTTATCATCTTCTTCGTAACAGGAACAGTTTCCTCACTGTTTCCTCTCCGTACTGTTCATCAAGTAGTGCAATCTTATTGATAAGCCTGGATCTCGTTTCAGCCATCTTTTTCTCACTCAACGTTATTGTCCTAATGTCTTTATCATCTCGAGAACCGAATTCTTCTTCTAACTCTTCGTCAGGTGCATTCAATACTTTCTTCATTAATGTTTGATTTCGAATATCTAAACTTCCATCTGAACTGCCAGCAGGAGCTGGCACTCCACCATAATCGTTAAGTCCATCTTCGATTAGTATAGATAAATTTGATCTCTGCTCTGTTGGTCTTCTGACTGGTTTCGGAGTTGAAGGGCGTAACTCATGAACAATTGCCCACGTTTGAATTTGTTCTGGTGATTCTACTTCTGTTTCACGACCGCCACCTTCTAGTCTATTTAAGAAAGTAGCAGCATCTTTTCTCTCTTGTTCTTTCTTTTTAGTTTCAGCTTCTTGTTGTCTTCTCCTATCAGCAATTAAACCTTCATCTTTGAAATAAACATTAAGTTCATCTAATTTTCTCAACACTGTGTCACCACCATTAAATCCACTAATTGTAGATCTTGCCAGTAGAAAACCTTTACTATTCGTAATCCTAACCCAAACTATTTTCCCTTTATAATTCCAAAGCATGTGAAGAGTTTTAGAATTAAAATTGTTTAAGTAATTTCTCTTCACCCCAACGAATTTCTGTTGCAGTAAAGACAAGTTTCGATAGAGTCTTTAATCCTTCGGGGGTAAACTTAAAATGTTGTGTATTGATGAAATGTTTAGAACTTATAACTCCCCTTTTATGCCTTCTGAGTTTTTGCGCTTCTTCAAACCCCCCCCCCCCCCCCTCTCATCCATATAACCTCTCAATTGTTCAGCCTCAGCTTCAACTTCTTGGTGCAAAGAAACATCGTAGGTTTCAGAGGGGGTAGAAGAAAATGATGTTTCTGCAGTTAAATTATTTCTTTGTCCAACTCCGGTGTTGTATTGACTATTTGTATCATCGTCGGGGTTTTCAGGTTTAGGCTCAGAATTAGGTTCAGGATTGTTAAAGTCACTGATATCATCCATTGGGACATATTCATCTCGTCCGCCATCAGCCATTTAGATTAGTTGAAATACAAATTAAACTGACAACGCCGCCGGCCGCAGCGGCTGAAATAAATTTAATATTTTCATGATCGGTGGATCGAGCTCCCGCTGGGATCATCCACAAAACTATCTTTTTTTATTCCCCCACTTAATGTTTTTTCCCGTTTCACTTCGTGTTCCTCAGGTGTCGTTTTATTCCTAGCTTTCAATTTGTAAGTCTTTATGGGCGGACCTTTCATTAAAGGAGGTGCAGTATTCTTTTTGCGGTTGATATCATTTTCCCCAATAGTCATTTTTGACGGCGCTATCAAAATATTATTGTTGTTATTCATGATGTTCCCGATTTTTAAAACCATGTCGGACCCAATGATGTATAAACCCGGGGCGATTACATAATCCAAACTGGTGTGGGTTTCGGCAATTGATTTTTGATGCCTTTGAATTGAGGTAGGAATGTCGGCGTGTTTGTTGATTGAGTCTTTTAAAAGTTTGGTAAATTCTTTCTGGGCATCAAATTCAGTTCCTGTTGCTCCTGTAATTGGAGTTCTGGTGAGTGTTTGAGCCCCTAGTACGCAGTAAACGTATGTTCGGACAGAATCGTTAAGTCGTTCGATACCGGGGTTTGAGAAACCAGATGACTTAAAAATCATGAATTGTTGATACGTTTGACCGTGGTTCTGTTTGATAACGTCAAAAACATTTTTATGTTGATTAACATGCCACTTGATGAAAGTATCTGGATATTTGAAGGCAGCCATTCCAGCATCCCAATCTGCAGTAAACATTGGAGGCATTTTATTTTCGTGAACCTGCATCCGGAAGAAAATTATTTTTGAGTCATTAATCTAGTAACCAGGATCTGTGATGTTGGGATTATAGTCTGGAACACTCCAAGAAGTCCATCCATCAAAAACCAAAAAATCATACTCGTCTTTTAAACCAAACTTGCTCAGCAACTCTCCCAAATTTCCCCGGTTAATGCCATTATTAGTTTCATTAAAATTTATTTCTCCCGGGCTGGGGATCTGTAAGTTTTTCATAATTTTACCAATCTGGTAATATGTGTGGAATCTATAAAACGATCTGATCATTGGAATTTTTTGATTCAAGTGTTGGTTAACCGAATTACTCCACAGCCGGTTGTTGCAAACCACACTGCCATGTTAAATTGATTCTGGTAAAAGGACAATTGTTTTTTTTCCAGTCGCAAACAATCTGATCTATTTTTCAAACGTAAAAATCCCGGAGTTATATTACTTTCTTTTATTTTGAAAAAGTCGTCATCACTAACATAAACCGCAAAATTAAAAAAGTCATAATCAATAGTCTTTCTGTGTTTTGTCGCCAGCGGATAGTACATCATTTATTTAAGCGAAATAGGGGGAGCACTTTAATTTTACAGAAAATATCTGTTTCTACAAACCTATTTTGTTGACAAAAGTAAGACACTCTTAAACAATAAACCATCTGCAATTTTCTGCATTGTACCGTACCGTGGAAGACGGTGACCAGATAAAGATGCAACGATACGAACCGAATTGTAAGAAAATGGTAAATAAGTGTACGAATCACATAAAACTAGAAATCACTGATGAGAATGGTAAACTAATTAATTTCAGAGGAACAGAGGTTTCTTTAGAATTAAGAATAGAGTTAAACTCTTGTGGTGAAGCACAACTTTGTTGTTAAGGACGAAGTCTGATGAGATCATTAAAGGAATTTTATGTTTTTTTTATTTTTGGAGGCTCCCACAAGGAATATATTTTTAATCTTTAAGATTTTAATTTAATTTAATTTTTCAGTTTTTTTAGTTAAGAGATTTTAATTTTTTTTTTATTTTCAGTTTTTTTAGTTTTTTTAGTTTAGAGATTTTAATTTTTTTTAATTTTAATTTTTTTAATTTTAAGAATTTTTTTTAATTTTAAGAATTTTGGATTTATTACAAATAAAATTTCACGATGTTGGTTTTTTTTTCCTTTGTAAACAAATTATATATCAGGATTTCCCTTCAAATTTTCCCTCTGGGGTTCCGTCATCTTGTTGAACCGTTCTGGTAGATAAGTTGTTATTTCATTAATACACATCAATTTTGAAAACACTAGAGTAATTTCCAGTCTTTCGCCAAACTTACTTTGTGCTTAACAGATATCTTTTATTTTGTATTTTTCACCAATTTCTAAGTCTTCGAGTTTACCATCATTTTTTGGTGTTTAACTCTTTCGCGTCCGCTCCCGGGCATGGCCGGGTTGCGTTCCCAACAGTTGACGGCCGCTCCCGGCCATGTCCGGGACCCTATCTTCCCCGATTCAATGCTTGTAGAGCCTACTATGTGTACTAGGGATAAAATACGAGCACACCGTCTGCTTCGCAGATAGTATCGCCATCTATACAAATTTTTGACACGTTATATTGGCGGTATGGGAGCTGGTATTGACCTTTTAGTCGGGCATCTTACCACGTGCATGGTGTGATATTTGTTCCTGGTTTTCGATTTTGCTAGACATAGGTAAAAGCCCTATTTACACATGTAACTGTTACTAACACGTAGTTTTAAGTCCAGAAGTCACAGAAATACATTTTGAACGGCTACGTTCTGTTTGGGAAAAGGGAGCAAAATAAGATGACACATCTGGTATTTCAACTCCAGGTTGTTGAGTACTTCATGCAGGAATTCAAAACAGGGCTTCCAGGGGATCTTCCACATCCCAGAGGTAGATTCTCTGATGCAGGAGATGCTGTGAGGCTGGAGGCAAGAACAAAAGCTTGTCTTCTATATTGTTCTTTGAATGTTTCCTCCCAAAATTGAATGTTTTCAGTGATAAATAACTAAAGGTAAACCATTTTGATTCATTTCAAAACCGTTCATAATCATTGAAAAATTTGAAAAAGATTTCGACCCTTGCACTCAGTTACTATAATATTTTGCCTACAAGGGGTTAATCTTTTGACCTGAAACACTACATGCTATTAGCTTATGTTCTTATCATCATTTCCTGAAAGTTTCAAAGCTGTATTGAGTAAAATAAACTTTCTAAACGTTTTGAAGTGAAAAAAAGGAAAGTTTCCCTTTTTGCACCGAATGACCCCAGATTTTAGACCCCAAGGGTTTAAAATTTTTGAAAACGTTGACTATGTTCATGTAGCTAAAGGTCTTGCCATTAGTTTGTAAAAGTTTCACCTTCATATTCCAAGCAATAAAAGTTCTATGAATTTTTAAGCCAAAAAATTCATTTTCTGCGTTCTTCCAAAAAAAGTATGCGGCTAGAGACTACGGTACACTATAAAAGTATATGGACGCGAAAGGGTTAAGGTTTGAAATCCATGCTCAAATCCTCTAAAGATTTTGATAGATTTTCGACATTTTCGACTTCTTTATTTTCATTCATTTTTAAAAAAATAGACGAATTATCAAGTTTTGAACAATTTAAGAAGAAAAAAAATCTTAAATGGAACAAATTAGGTATCAACTTAAAAAATAATTTTGTCGAGATTGTCTTTCTGACGTTTTAAAGAAAAACTACAACCACCATCTAAAATCTGAAAAACATAAAAATATCACAAAAAAACCATCAGAGGAATTAAATAGAACACTAACACCAGCGAACGAACTTCCCCCAATTCAGAACGAACTTCCCCCAATTCAGAACGAACTTCCCCCAATTCAGAACGAACTTCCCCCAATTCAGAACGAACTTCCAGAGGAAGACATTGATACCTGTTCTATTAATACTTCACAACTCACAGAAAAAGAGGACGATTTTTTGTCAATGGCGGGAAAAATTGAAGGAATAGAAATCTGGAAGAAAGGAAAAAACCCATTTACCTTCAGATTTTGTAACTGTTCAATTTAGACAACCACAAGTAGTAACAGACTTGTCGAATTACAAAGAAAAATTTGTTGAGATTGTGTCACTTCTAAAAAGCTATCATTTTAAGATAAGTATTAATGTGGAAGTTAATTTCTCTAAAGCTTCTTTTTTGAAGATTAATGATGAAATACTTCGTGGAATTTAATCTCCTTTTGAAGTTGTTTTTTTAAAAATCAAAACCAGAAGTTGCCGTATAAAAATGTTTGGATTACATCACACTACAAATCGAAGAGAGATATTTTAAAGGAAGCGGACTGACGCTTAAAAAGATAAACAGAGCGGATTTATTTTTAGCTGCGTACAAAGACACCAAAGGCAGGCACTTCATTAAACTTCCTTTCAAATCTAGTTCGATAATTAATGTACAATGTAATGACGGGAAGAGTTTTTTGTGGAGTTTGTTAGCAGCACGTTGCGAACCAATTAATCACCATTGTAATGCTAACTCCTACAGGATATATGAAGGTAAAATAAAAATAAATAATTTTCCAGTATGTGTAAAAAAAGATGTGCCGAAAATTGAAAGAGAAAATAATTTGAAGATTGATATTTTTGAGTTGGTGAAACCAGCGCGGGCGAATAGGCAATTAAATAATCTGTTAGATTACACTCTATCTATCTACCACTCTATCTATCTGATAATTTTGAGGACGAAAATGTAATAGATATTTTGTACAACCAAGAACATTATATGCTACTGAAAAATATATCTGTGTTTTTGCGTAATAATAGCAGTAATAAATAATATTTATGTAGAAGGTGTATGAATGCTTTTGATAGGGAAATAACTATAGTTAATCACGAAAAGAAATGTGGGGTGCATGATTATTGCGAAGTCAAAATGCCGCTGAAGGGAAGTGCATCAGCAAACCTAAAATTTAAAAACCACTCGTTTAAAAATAGAGTTCCTTTCTCGATGTGTGCCAATTTCAAAGCAACTAGTGATAATGTAACACATGAAATGCACGTTAGTTACACCGATAATTTTAATGATTCAGAGGGAGTTCTAGTAATAGAAGACTTCAAATTACTGAGAAAGAAAGGTTAAATCGTTGAATTTTTCGTATTGTCCGGAATCATTATTTATTCCCTATGAGAAATTGAGTGACTACCAGAAGGAATTGCTGGGGGATGAGAAGCGACCAAAAGTTGAGAAACTTATCTTGAATCAGAAAAATAAGAAAAACTACATAGTGCACTACAGGATTTTACAATTTTACCTGAAGCAAGGAATGGTGTTGAAAAAAATATTTTTTCAAATAAATGAACAACGCATTTTACAGAAAATCCTGTGAAAACATAAGGAACAGGAAGGATGTTGAGTTTGTGACAGACCCTGACGTTGCAATGAGGAAACACGCCAATCCTAAGTTCGATTCGGAAGTTATATTCGACGAGGATTTGGTTGCAATTCTAATGAGAAAAACAAGTATGGTGTTCAACAAACCAATTTACATTGGGGCTACAGTTCTAGAGCTATCTAAATTCCTTATGTTCAAATTCTACTACGAAACTTTAAAACCACATTTTGGGGAGAAAAACATAGAGTTGCTCTATCTTGACACTAACAGTTTTGTCTTAAAGTTAAAGACTGACGATTTGACAAAATATCTTACAATTCTGAAAGAACATTTCGACTTCAGTAACTACCCAAAAGATCATCCACTGTACGATAGGATTAAAGTGAAAGTCCCGGGTTATTTTAAAGATGAGTTGGCTGGGGATGAAATGAAAGAATTTATTGCTTTGAAAAGTAAAATGTATGCCTATAAAACTGAGACCTCTGAGGCAAAAAAGTTAAAGGGAATAAGTAAACATGTGGTAAAAACTGGTATTTCATTTGACGACTATTATAGTTTGTTGGTTGATAAAAAAACATGGTACCATGATATCAGGGTTCTGAGATCTGACAAGCACACTATGTTTGTAGAGGAAGTTAATAAACGAAGTATAAATCTATTCGATGATGGAATTTCAATGGTTCCATATGGAGCACCAACACTATTATCAAATAAAATATTTAAGAAAACAAAAAATTTCAATGGAACAAAATTTTAATTCATAATTTAGAAAATTAATAAGAATAATAATTGCGGGTAATATTTCTGCCGGAAAATCAAAGTTAATTGAAAGTTTGAAAGAATTTAACGATGTAGAGGATATTCCAGAGCCTATAAATGAATGGAAAAATTATAATGGAAAAACTATGTTGGAATTTATGTACAGTAACCCTAAAGAATATTCTGAAGAATTTCAAATGATGGCGCTGGAAACGTCTTATAATAAGGCAGACTCTAATAAAACAATCATTTCTGAGAGAAGTATTTTCTCTACACATCATGTCTTTTCGAGTTTGGGTTGTTTTGAGGGGAATTTAACTGAGGATCAATTTCAGAATTTAAAGGATACTGAATACTATAATAAAATGTACGATACTGGAAAACTTCCGAACTTCATAATTTATCTTAGAACCGACCCAAAAATTTGTTATGGAAGAATGCAAGAAGGAAATCGTGAGGAGGAAAAATCTATTAGTTTAGAATATCTAAATTATGTTCATTATCATCACAAAGAAACATTTATAAAAAACACCTGGAGGTTCCAGTTATTGTTTTAGATGGAAACGATAGAATAGAAAATGTAAAAAATATATTTATTAACTTAATGCAAACTAATAAGCATAAATGCTGTTCAAAATGCAAAATAAATAAACCCCATGAGTATTATTCTAAAAATAGTCAATTCAGAGATGGGTTGCAGGGTTACTGTAAAGACTGCAGTAGAAACTATAGTAGGGATTACATGAGAAAAAAATATAAAGACCCTAACTTTTATGATATTCACAAAATGCGGGTTTCTATGAACCGTTGTGGTACAATGGTACTGCTTGAAAAATATCTTGGTTGCACTAACCAGTTTTTTATTGATTGGTTGAATTGGCAGAGAGGGGAAAATTATTGTAGATGAAGAACACGATCATGTTTTACCGGTGGCTTGTTTTAATGTTGTTCCAAAAATCTGCTGGAATTGGGTAAATATCAACCCGATCAGTAAAAAAGAAAATCGGAATAAAGGTGCAAAATTATTCCCAAATATCTACAAACTTCAACTTCAAAAAGCCAAAGATTTTCTGGAAAATTATGTGTTTTCAAATGATGAAGAAAGGAACGAAAACATTTGAAAGTGATTTTATGTTCGATACCGGAAGCCACTCATTGATTTTTTCTGAGTAACTTTTTTTCCCCTTAACTGTTTTGTAACGTAAATTTTTTTTCGATTTTGTATTCGATTTGATCTTGGTAACCTAATTCTTCTGTGTAAAAATAACCGTCTATAATTTCTGATTGATAATCCTCGAGTTGGTAGACGATAGGTTTTGTGAAAATTGTTTGTTTTATTTTAAAAGCTTCTTCGGTAAAATTAGGAAGCTAACCTTTAGAAAATATGGTTTTGTATTTGGTTATTCTAACGCTGTCTCCAATCTTATATTTTGGTTGACCATAATCTTTAAGTAGAAATGCTCCATAGAGATTGTACCAGACTGTTCCGGTATTATCTTCTACTCAAGCTTCGATTGGTTTCATTCCAATGGATGAGTGAAATGTATTGTTGTAACCATTTACTAGGTTTTCAAGAATATCCAACCATTTGTTAGTCTCTTTTGCGATGAAATATTTCCACATTCTAGTTTTTAAAGTACGATTAAATCTTTCTACAATGGCTGCTTTTTTGCTTGAGAAAGTTGAGAACCATTCTATGTTATTTTTTTCCAGTAATTCTTTCAGTGATTTATTGTAGAATTCTTTACCATCATCAAAGTGTAGTTTCTCTGGCTTTGCTTCTTTAAAAATAGTGACAAATAAATCGTTGACTTCGTCTCCCTTTTTAGTTTTGAGAGGTAAAGCCCAAGCATAACGGCTGAATAAATCAATGACCGTTAAAATGTATCTGAAATTTATATTGTCTTTTGATACTTCTGTAAATCCACTAAATCAGCTTGCCATTGTTGATCCACCTAAGAAACCATTGTTTTTCGGAAAGTGAATTTTTCGGTGATTAGTTTGTGCAGTTGATAGGTTGGTAAACTAACTAGGAAATCTTTTAATTCCTTTTTCTTGATTGCCTTTATATCAGTTTTTATTTTCTCCAAAGTTGGCTTTCATTTGTATAGGCCACAGTACTTTGGGGATTAAAGTATAAATCTCTCAGATATTTTTCATTTGAAACATCTTTCGCTGTAACCTTTTCGGTGGTCATTTATTTACCATTTTCTTATTGTTTGTAAATGGCTGGAATGTTAAATGGTGCCGTAGTAAACGCCTATGCCTTTTCTGGAGTGGGATATATTTTCAAAGCAATAGACAAAAATGGTTATCAAGACAAAATGAAGAGACACAAATTAGCGATTTAAAAATTACAAAGGGATTCTAAGGCTTGGGATGAACATCGGAAAGAAACCATTGATTCCGTTAACCTTCAATTGAAAAGAGAAAATAAAGTGCAATTGATTTCCGAAATGTTGATGCTTCTTTTGTTCTCTACAACGAACTTCATCCAGAGAATAAAGTACAACTTCGTTAAATGCCTGAATTAAAAGATTTTTACCAACCGAGTGAGGAAATGAAAAACTATGAATATCTTTTTATTGTCGGTGGTGTGATCGGAGCAGGACTTTTAGTGAAATATCTGATGTGAGGGAGGGGTGTTTTTTATTTTTCGATTTATTTTGATGTGCGTGGAACATGGAAATGTTAGAAATGTTGGATATCGCTTGTAGTGACTTTGGGGATTGACTTTTTTGCGTGAGTAGTTGATTATAACCCTTTATTAGGTAGGTTTTTTAGAAAATTAGTGTTTAGGAACTTTAGTGGTTTTTTTGGAGGGTGTAGAGTATATGTAATATGCCGCTCGGTGCCGAAATCAACAATTTTAGAGTTGGAAATGGGGTTCGGTGGGCTTGGAAACTCAAAATTAAAAAAAAAAATTGGAGCAGCCGATTTTACTGTTTTTCGCTCGCTAGGGGTGTTTTTTCGGGGGTGTCACCCTGCATATTACATATACTGATACACAAGCCAGATTGAATATGTAGATGACTGAGCCAGAAATTTAGGAAATGTTTCACTCAGAAAGGCGCAGTTGAGGTGCTGTGTTCATGTAGAAGAGAACATCATATCGTGTAATCCGCATTTTCTCAAAAGGTCATGCAAAGGCTGGTGTTAAATATGCGAGGATGTTTCCTTTAGATCTTTATTGGTCGGCAATTAAAATGATGCGAAATATGGTACATTTGAGAAGGGTATTCATTTTCACATGCATTGACATGTATGACATACTCACTGCATAGCAAACTCGGAGGGAAGATGATCAGTTTCCCAGAATAACCAAACCATTCCCCAAGCTAGCTCAATGAGGACTGTCGAATCCGCCAAAGCGAGAGCCGTCATGTAATTACAGGTCGAAATTCGTCTGTTGTCCCTCTGCAGTGTTATGATAAAAGACATTCCGTTTCCGAAGAGACCAACCAACACAATAACGATCCAAGAGTATTTCGTCGCTATGAGGTAGACGATCTGGAGCACAAACAGCTCGTTTTCGACTTCGTCTCTAACTGCCTTAGAGGTAGCGGAGGCGACCGCCATCGTTTTCAATGGTGCTGTTGGAACTGCAGTAAATTGCTGGTTACTTCGCGATCAATGAAGAAGTGTCAAGTTGATTGCGACTAAATCCCATAGAGAATCTGTGACGAGTAACGATATTTAGCAATGTCGTCTATTCCTGAACCTCAGCCGACTCTATGTGGCGACCTCCTGTCATTAATATTGGTCACAGGGTCGTTTTAAATGAAACCCGCTCGTAGGCTTATTATAAACCGCGAGATGCGGAATGCGAAATCGCGAGATGCCAACCTCGGTGAGAGTACTATGCTTCACAGGATGTATTGCAAATATGGAACCTGAAAAGGCGAACATTTATGAGACCGTGGCTGTAGTAGGGAGCTATCCTTGTTTTGATTGACCCATTGAAATAGACTCCGCTGTGCGATGTGTGGAATTTAACCTAATTTATAGCCTAGTTTCGATAGTCAGACTATCCCGTGCTATTTTTAGGGATGACCAGACATTCACCATGCCCTGTGTTATCGGTCAATCGCGTGTATGGTGACTTGTGCCACCAGGCGTAACGGGGAAATAATCTTGATACATACTGCATACTGAACCTCGTGGTATCATATTATACTCACAGTGTATCTTGATAAGTTGCAAAAACCTTTCTGGTTAAGATGAACATGCAGTTGCATGTAGCCTTAGTATTGTCTTCGGCCCTACTATCATTGAATTGAGAAGTGGACAGCAGCATCAAAAATGGTGATTGTAATTGTCCAGGGAAGTAGAAAATCCTCATCTCGCGATTTCTCATCACACCGTGTATAATAAACCCGACTCGTATGTAGAAGTTGTTGTTTTAAGCTTTTTATGTAAGATGATATACAGGCAACCATTGTAACTTGACACAAGCTGTTACCCGCTAGCGCCTTAGAAGCTAATAGCACTGCCAATCATGATGGTTATCCCGAAAAAATACGTTGACATTTGAAACTTGTCGTCGTAATCGAAGTAATTTTATCCTCATCACTAATTTATTATAATAACTGAGATAATTATAATAGCTGGCATTATATCTGTGGTTCAGGCATGTTGAAATGTACGGTGGCTCCTAAGTGCCAGAACAAATATTCAGCCACAAAATTAAAAAGAGATGCTGAAAATAAAATAACATAGGTCGAAAAATATTTTCATACAATCGAAATATTTTTATCGAAAAAAAATTACACAAAGTAGCAAAAGTAAACAAAATCCGCACGTAAAATATATCCTAGCCCACTGAAACAAAATTAGGGCACACACAAGTAATCTACAGCAAACAAATACATAAAGTAGAACACGAAACAAAATAAGAGCACGCACGCACGAAATTAACTCACAACGAAACAAAATAAGAGCATGCACGCACGAAATTAACTCACAACGGAAGTCAATGCTACACGGAATTAACTCACAACGAAACAAAATAAGAGCATGAACGCACGAAATTAACTCACAACGGAAGTCAATGCTACACGAAATTAACTCACAACGAAACACAATTTGAGCACGCACGCACGAAATTAACTCACAACGGAAGTCAATGCTACACGAAATTAACTCACAACGAAACACAATTTGAGCACGCACGCACGAAATTAACTCACAACGGAAGTCAAGGCTACACGAAATTAACCCACAACGGAAGTCAAGCACAGAACGGAAGTAGAACTCGAAAACGGATATGCGCGTGGGACATGCGCAGTTCGGTTGTAACGTCAGGGGCCGTATATGTGAGGGAACAATCTTGACACTAGAGGCGCTGATGTCGTACCCAACGCACTTTAATGCAATTTCAACGAGCAAGAAATTTTGTTTATACACATATTTTGACGAAAGTTCGTAGACATCTGAGACAAATCAACGCACAAGTACTCTATACTGTGCTTTTCTGCATCAATAAAGAAACTGTAGCCTACTATTCGTATCAACCAAATCAATCCATGACTCATCCTTATATAACATTACATGGACAGGAAGTATCAGGGTTGGGGTGGATTTAATTAAATATAAACAGCCGCAAGCAGTATGCGTGGGTTTGTTGATACAGATTAGTCACCCTCAAAAAAGGAACCCTCGAAGCCCTTTGTTGGCTGATCTTCAGCTCTGATTTCGACCCATTCCGACGGCCTGTATAAACTGTAATTAAAGTTTTGTTTCGCCAGACATAGGTCACTGGTCTTTCCCGCAGTGGTGCTGACAAAGAAGCCATGATAGATCACATGACGAGAACCCAACTGCGCATATCCCATGCGCATATCCGTTTTTGGGTTCTACTTCCGTTCTGTGTTTGACTTCCGTTGTGAGTTAATTTCGTGCGTGCGTGCTCAAATTGTGTTTCGTTTTGAGTTAATTTCGTGTAGCATTGACTTCCGTTGTGAGTTAATTTCGTGCGTGCATGCTCTTATTTTGTTTCGTTGTGAGTTAATTTCGTGCGTGCGTGCTCTTATTTTGTTTCGTGTTCTACTTTATGTATTTGTTTGCCGTAGATTACTTGTGTGTGCCCTAATTTTGTTTCAGTGGGCTAGGATATATTTTACGTGCGGATTTTGTTTACTTTTGCTACTTTGTGTAATTTTTTTTCGATAAAAATATTTCGATTGTACGAAAATATTTTTCGACCTATGTTATTTTATTTTCAGCATCTCTTTTTAATTTTGTGGCTAAATATTTGTTCTGGCACTTAGGAGCCACCGTAGAAATGGACTAGTACGTGTATCAAACAACAGGAATAAAACTATGTTTTATACATAACATTTTATTTCACTTCTGCATTTACATGTTCACTGCGTTAGTGTTGCTTTGGTTGGATAGGTACAACTGCCGCCTAATAAGAGGGCAGCCCCGTATTTTCCATAACATGCCATCTATGGTAAGCAGTTATGGCAAGCGGAGTGTCCAGTTATTCAAACAACCTATATAACCTTCAATAAACTTTGTTTTATGGCTGATAAACTGAGTTTATTTGAAAGAAATATAGCTTTTTTTAAAACAACCTGTATTTTCTCCTAATAAACGAGGTTGTTTTTAATAAAACCTAGTCTATGAAAGTCATGTTTCGGAATGAAACCAGGTTTTATGCCCTAAAATATAAGTTTTTCACCCATCGGCAATAAACTTTGGCTGTTTTGGAAAAAAATATTGTTTTTTAGCAATAACTGGACAAATGACGGATAAACTTATATTTTAGGGTAAAAAAAACTAGTTTTATTGAAAAAAAGTTAGTTATTTTGCAAATAAATCTGGTTTTATTTTAAAAATATAGTTTAATGAATGAATGAATGAAATTATCCTTTGTATAGCGCCTTTCCTACTGAATACAATGTTCAAAAGCGCTTACACTCCAAAATGCTCGCGGAAGAGGAAAGTTTTTCAAGTTATTTTGGAAGGTGATGGAGTCAGTTTCTTTCCTCAGGTCATGGCCTAGTGAGTTCCACATTCGAGGGGCATACACTGAGAATGCCCTTGCCCCGAATGTTACCAGCCGGAATGGACGCTCGATAAGAAGATGCTGTGCCTCAGAACGGAGTGATCGGGCGGTAGTGTGCGGACAAATAAGTTCGTTGATGTAGAGAGGCGCCAGGCCGTTCACAGCCTTGAATGTGAACACCATCAATTTAAACCCAATCCGTTTCCGAACTGGCAACCAGTGTAGTTGCATCAGGATCGGGTTAATATGTTCCCATGGTTTGGTCGAGGTGACCGTACGCGCAGCACGGTTCTGGATAAGTTGCAATCTATCCAGTGACGATTCGGCAATTCCCGCAAGGGTACTATTGCAATAGTCGAGTCTGGTTAGAACCAGGGCTTGGGTTAGTAGTTTTGTTGCATCCTTTGTGAGCTGCTTTCTCACGATCCCAATGTTGCGGAGGTGGAAGGAGGCTGAACTAACAACACTCCTGACGTGAGCATCCATAGACAAGGCAGTGTCGAATAGAACGCCAATATTTCGTATTGGCACCTTTGACAGTTTAATGACGTTTCCAGCGACATTAATGGACTGTGAGTCCAATTTCTGAAGCGACTGACGCGTACCAAACAATGATGCTTCTGTCTTGTCAGGGTTTCCCTTAAGGAAATTGTCGTGGAACTACTCATGGATTGCAGTCAACCTTTCCTCTAGCACAGAACACTGACTTTGGATATTAACCACATCTCGGACCCGTCCAGATAGATACGATCGAAACCATTCCAATGCTGTTCCTTGAATTCCAAGAAGATCACGCATCCTGGCGAGTAAGATTTCATGGTCGACCGTGTCAAAGGCCGCGCTGAGATCCACCAAGACTAGTATGGCGGCACCATGATCGTCGACCATAGAACGAATGTCGTTCTGTATGCGAAGTAGAGCGGTCTCGGTGCTGTGACCCACCTTGTACGCAGATTGAAAGACGTCATGGAGGTTATGAGATCATATAAGCATTGATGCGCGCAGCAACAACCCTTTCCAAGACCTTGGAGATGAACGAGAGGTTGCTCACTGGTCTGTAATTCTTAACGACCTCGGGGTCGAGACTTGTCTTCTTGATCAAGGTTGTCACCAATGCTTGCTTCATTATGTTTGGCACTGTTCCTTCCTCCATTGATCTGTTCACAATCAACTTGATAATCGGTAATATGGCCGCAATGGACGATTTGAGTAACCAAGTGGGTATGGGGTCAAGTTTGCTGGACTTCGTTGGTGAGCGGGTGATGACCTTCATCAGTTCCACATCGTTGACAGGCTGGAGCATATCCATAGAACCCTGCAATGCAGTAGCCGTTTGTATTGGGTGCTCCTCTCTAACACGTTTGTCAGAGAGACCATCACGAATCTTTTTCACCTTATCATCGAAGAATTCGGCAAACCTATCCGCCAGATCTTCGGCATTATCATGTTTTGGAAACTTTGTTTCTTTGTCCTTGAGTAAGATGTCGTTGAATACTCGTTGCAGCGCCTTGCCATCGGATCCGGCCTCGAGTATCTTGTCATTAAATTACTTTGCCTTCGTCTGACGGAGAAGCTCATTGTAGCGAGTCTTGACTTTACGGAACATGTCCATATGTACCACTCAGCAGATCGCTTTGCTAATTTGGCATGATACAGATCACTAGTATACCATGGGTGTGACGGTCTGATTGTGACTGCCCTTTTCTTCTCTGGGGCATGTCTGTCCAACACTGTTCGAAGAGAGCTATTATACTGCTCGCAAACGGTCGACAGTGGGAGATCATTCGGTAAGGTCTCTAGAGCAGAAGCAATATCATGTTCAACGGCCACAGAATCAACTGTACTAAGTTTCCTAGTGTAAACGCTCGCACGCAATGGTAATGGTTTAAGGTGAGAGTGTTTTCCTACAAAAACGTGGTGATCTGAAATCATGTCGCACTGTTTCAAATCCTTGATCATCTCACACTTCATAGGCCTATACAGAAATACTCTGGACTGGCCAGAGACTAAACATATTATATAAATATAACACCCAAGGTAAAGATAACAACTTTACTACGGATTACACATTCCCCCTCGCGAGAAAATGGCTCCTGACATTTCCCTTAAAGACCGACAGAATAAGAACATACAAAGAATAAAATTAAACATTCATACAGCAACTCTCATCCACACACAACCAACAGTCATACGACAATACGATCCAACGACAATACAAGACCTCCGAAGAGAAGATCTCCCAATAGATACCACAGTTGACGTATAAACTACACATCAGCATCCCGTATCCCTGAAAATACTCGAAGAACGTATAGACTGAGCTGCTGAGGAATGAAACATAGATATAGCGTCACAGAATTAATAATTCTGCGGGAATTTTCCCCATAATGTTGACAATCTATTTACAAGACTAGATACACGAACTATATATATTGGTACAATGTGAAATGACCAAATTGCATTCCACTAATGATTAGACTTTCGAACAAAGACCAACACTGTCAATATAATATTTATAGATTATTCATACATGACATATAGAGGAGACTCACGGATGGCCGTCCCTTCTTTCTTCCTTCTTTCAGGCACCTATAACAAAAGACTTGTCCTGAAAAGAAAATACTCCTTGTCGACCGACACTTTCGACTTTCCAGGCCGGATAATTCCTTAAAGGCCATATATCTAGGTTTTTTGCCATTTTCTGCTGTAAGACGATTTCAAAAGTGTACCTAACACTTTATACAATACAGAAAACCAAATGCAATTAGCTCCATCCATTTTGAAGATATAGCCAATTATGTGTTTGACAACTTGATTACCTAATCAGGCTAGCAACTGGCTTGTTAGAGCCAGGCGGCGGGTTCAGCAAAAGTTGAGATGTAGATCAGGTTATCTGTACATGTCATGCAATCATAAAAGCAGGAGGGCCTTAATTAATCATGCACACCTGGAAGTAATGTGTTTCATTCACTATGGTGTATTGTGTGGCTCCGAATTGTGTCAAGGCTAGCACAAAGAACAATCGAATGACGGATGGGACCCATTTTCATGAATTTCCAAAGCCAGTTGAACGAGAGAGGAGGAAGCTGTGGATTCGGAAGTGCAAACGTTTGGAGTGTTGGAAGCCTGGGCCTTCGGCCAAACTTTGCAGTGATCACTTTATCGATACGGATTATCACATGAAGCCGGATATCTGCATCCAGCTGAATATTAAATGCCACTTGTTAAAAACAGCTGTTCCAACCATGTCAATTGCATTTAATGCCCGAGGCTACTGAGGTCGGTTGTTATACATAATGTGTAGGCCCTATTGGGGCCTGTGATACCGCATAGTGTCTTCTTGTGTTCCAGCCATAGCAAGGTGACAGCGACACAGGTCAGTGTCAGTGACAGCCACTGTCAATGACAGATTATTGTCATCTGACATCTAGGCCTATCTAACGTTGCAAGGCATTATATCGTCACGTCAAGATGATTGTGCATAATACCGTCACTTTTCAATAGTAGTTCAGCGTCATGACATAACTGGCGATACAACACAGACGAGGCGAAACAATATTGTGCAACATTAGTATGTTCAAAAATCATACATGTTATGCATCTGCAACCATCTATCAATGTCTTCTTTGCTATATCGGCAGGTCTGCCATGCAAATTGATTAACCACAAATTCTAATCACTTTCGTCCGAATGATCACTCTCATTATGATCTAGTGATATTAATGGCTCGAACATGTACGGCTCAACGTTTAAATATCCTTCTGTATCGACCAAAACATCCTCAAATTCACTGCTCTCACTCTCTGAACTGTATGCGGAAGCCATCTTGCTTTGTTCTGACTGGCCTGATCTACGTCATCAAAAAATCCCTAGCGGCCACATGTGGAACTAATCTAAAGTTGTGTGTGGTGGGAAATTCAAATAGTTTAAAATTGAAAATTGAAATAACTAAATAATGACTTTATTATTAGAATTTTTTTAATGTCTGGGATCTTGTTTTTTTAACCCTCAACATATTTCATGAGTATCTAGCATGTTTTCAAACCTTGATATATGGCCTTTAAACAACTATAATCATGATACTCAATCCATTATATTGGAATTATATTATATTAATGTGCTACTCGGACAGAGCAGAAATAACGAGCAATACATGTATACGAAACGGAATAACATAATGCTCATGTATAAGACACGTTAGGAGATGATATATACATTTAAAGCGATTGGTTTAGCGTCAGACCAAGGACGCATAACCCATATTTCACCTAAAGGCAACGTATAGCAAAAGATAACACTAAGACAAAACCCAATGCTGAACAATTCAACTGTTTAATCTTTCATCAGTAACAACAATTTGTCCATAACAACAGGATTGTTTGAAACTTGTGGTTCATCTAACAAGGTTATACAATAATCGACTTTGGATCTCCATGGTTCTAAACGTGTTGGCTGCTGCAAGTATAGCACATAATCTTTTAAATAAGCAGGCTGCCGCCTCTCCCTCACCGGTCTGGCATGAATGGGGTCGTCGGGAGGAATAGAGTCATCATTGGACGAAACAAAAGTACTTCCTTCTTATGGCACCTCGGCTACCGGTTCCAATGACGTCTCCAGACTTGCACCACTGAGAGCAGTCGCAAACGATGTAAATGACCTAGATATTGAGCTTGTTTCTGAAGAAGACAAGGACGAAAAGGATGAAGAATGGGAAGATACATTTTGTTCATTATCTTCATTGCCAAGTGAAATTGAAACCGGATCCTCTGATACACCCTGAGAATACCACGTCACCCTGCGCAGGTGCAGGCTGAACTGGTTGAACACCAACAGCTGGCTCAGAGGCATTCTCTTTCACCCACGGTGTGACAACCACCTCAACCAGGTTTACGTCATCCTCATCAACGTCTTGAACGTCAACTACTGGTAAGGTTTTCCTTCTAGGAAGGCGAGGCTTTGGAATTGGTTTTTGCCTAGCTGCTGGCTCATCTCTGACCTCCCCCACTGGCAACAACAGGTTCCGGTGGAGAACACGTACAGTACCGCCTGTGGTTGGCTGTACAGTAAATATGGGAACATCTAAGTTTGGTTGACCTAGAACCGTATATATTTCAGAGGACCATTTGTCAGCAAGCTTCTGCCGGCCCCGCAAATGTACATTACGGACCAACACTGCATCACCAACTTCCAACAAAGCCGCTTTTGCCTTCAAGTCATATTGACGCTTGCTTTTGTTCGAGGCTGCACCTTGCCTCTTCAAGGCAGCCTCGAACGCATAGTCTAAGCGTTCTTTTAGCGACTTAACGTACGAGCCATAGGATTCTTCAGTATTGGTTTCACCCAAACCGAAAGAAACATCTACCGGGAGTCTTGGCTCACGCCCAAACATCAAAAAGTGGGGACTAAAACCAGTCGAATCATGTTTTGTACAATAATACGCATGGGTCAATGACGACAAATATTGCGTCAATCGCCCTTTTTTATCAACGGAGAGAGTGCCCAACATAGACAACAAAGTCCTGTTAAATCGTTCACAAAGCCCGTTTCCCTGTGGATGGTAAGGAGTAGTACGGGATTTCTTCATCCCCCCCCCCCCCCAAGGCACATAATTCCTTGATGACAGCTGACTCAAAATTTCGTCCCTGGTCACTATGAATCCTACCAGGAAACCCAAAATGTGCAATGAAATTGTCATATAATGCTTTCGCAGTAGTACGAGCAGTTTGATTACGAGTGGCTATAGCCATAGAATATTTAGTAAAATGATCAGTAATAACCAGAATATTCTCACAACCTCTGGAAGGTTCAACAGTGAGATAATCCATACAGACTAGTTCAAGTGGCTGTGAAGTAGATATGCTTACCAATGAGGTTTTACCAGAAATAGGAGTTTTTCTCCGGATACATCTCCCACAAGACTTGATATATTGTTCTATGCAATCAATATATCCAGGCCAGAAAAATCGACTGCGAACAGGATCAACCAATCTCTCCTGTCCCAAATGTCCCATGTCATCATGAAGCTGCTTCAAAACACAATCATGGAGAGAAACGGGTAAAACAACACGATCTACCTCTTTACCATCTAACAGACTGGTTTTGTATAAAATCTCATCTTTGATATGATATGAACCCTAATGCCTCAGCCAAGGTTTTAACTAGGGGTTACAATCCGGGCGGTTACCATTTACTAAACCTTTACGAATAATAGAAATACATGGATCAAGTTCTTGCGATCCCTTTATATCTATCTTATGAATAGCAGAAGAGAGTCTATCAAAATCTACAGAGTCACCAACATTACCTGCAGATCTTAGAGTTTCGACAACTGATAAGTTACTACACGTAAGACCATGAGAAATACCAGACACCACCTCTTCTGAAAGCAAACTGGTTGTTTGTCTAGGCAACCTCGAAAGAGCATCTGCAGCAATATTAGATCTACCTGCAAAATTTTCAATCGTAAAATCATAACCAGACAACTCGGCTAACCAGCGATGCCCTGTGGCATCTAGCTTCGCACTAGTGAGAACATAAGTGAGAGGGTTATTAGCTGTCTTGACTACAAACTTGGAACCAAACAAAATGGAACTTATCCGTCACCGCCCATTTCAAACCTAGAAATTCCAACTTGTGCGGTGGATAGTTCTTTTTTGACGGTGACAAGCCACGACTAGCATAGTATATTGGTTTACGAAGTCCATCTTGTACTTGATACGATACAGCACCAAGACCTTCCCCACTTGCATATATCTCCAACTCATACGGTAAAGAATAGTCGGCAAAACCGAGGATTAGTGGTTCACACAGTAATATGTTCAGTTTATCAAATGCCGCTTGTTCCTTTTCACCCCATAACCAAGGAGGTTTGTCCTTGCTCTTCTTCCCAGAAGAACAATGCAGTAAATCGTTAAGGGGTTAAGCAATCATGGCATAATCTATTACAAATCTACGATTATAGGACGAGAATACAAGATAACGTCGGAGGTCATCAACAGACGAGGGCCGCGGCCAAGTCCGGCCCGCCTCGACATTATCGGGATCCATCTCAATACCTAACTCTGAAATAATATAACCAAGATATTTTACACGTCTCATCAGAAACTGACATTTAGAGGGTTTGAGCTTCACATTAGCTTTCACCATCCTCTCGAAAACAAGTTCCAACCTATTCAAATTATCTTCCACAGACTTTGAAAAAACAATAATATCATCCAAGTAAACAAGACAGATTTCTAGATTTATGTCCTGCAAAGCAAGTTCCATCAAACGTTGAAATGTACTTGGAGCATTTGTAGCCCAGAATGGCATAACATTGCACTCATAAAATCCTAACGGTCCTACCGAGAAAGCTGTGAGATGTTTTTGAGATTCCTCTATCTCCACTTGCCAATAGCCCGCCTTCATGTCTAGACATGAGAACCAAGTGGACCCAGCAATAGCATTGAGGGTCTCATCAATCCTGGGTAAACTATGCGTCTTTGATTGTACGTTTATTAAGCTCCCTCAGATCTATACAAAACCTAAGAGAGTTGTCCTTTTTACGTACAATAACGACCGGAGAAGCATACGCACTCATAGAATCCCGAATAACGTCACATCCAAGCATTTGTTTCAAATGGATTCGGACATCATCATACATAGTAGGAGGAATGGTGCGATGACGGATCTTGAATGGTTTGTTGTCTGACAAATCTATACGATGTTTTCACAGGTTGGTACGACCTAAATCAGAGTCGTGTTGGGAAAATGCTGATTTCCATTTCACCAAACGAGACTGTAGATCGGACAAATGATCAGAGTCAATGTCTTCCTGAAATTTAAAAAGTTTCAAAAAGTCGGAATCCAACAGAGGACCACTGTTTATCCCAGCATTAGAAGCATCTGGAAAAGGAGATCGATCAACGTCATACTCATCAGACTTAGGAACTGTACCATAGGTTTCTGTAGCATGAGTGCTATCTGAAAGAAGAGAATCGTCGACCGCATCTAAAACAGGTGGTTTGATATCCTAATTGGCCTCTGTCAATTTGCATATTACAAATCTTCCTGGAACAGAAATAGGTTGAGATGTAATATTTTGTAGCACAACAGCCACTTTCTTTGTCTTACCTGCAGAGGGAATATTCTGTAATGAAGATACCAAAATCAAACCTCTTGGTAAGGTTTCACAAGAATCTGTAACAACATTCATCGGACGACCGGTGTTACACCGAGTAAACCCTTTAATAGAAATTTGTGCATTACTATCTACGGCGATTGGTTTATTGGTGCGAACCGTACCGATCGGATCATGTGTTATGTCATAACATTTGAGAGTGTCACGTCATATAGTATCCTCGATCAAACTTCTGTCCTTAGACAATTCACATAGAACATTTGTACCAAGAAGGAGAGGAACTAATGCATTATATGCTGTATCCGCAACGACGAGTAATAAAATATCCAATGTTAGTAAGTTTATTGTAAGAGGCAACTCTACAAACCCTTTATAGGGGAGCTTATCCCCAGTAGCACTCTGGATATCTAGAATCTGCGACAAGGGTTGTATCTCCAGATTTGGAAGATATTGATCTAGAAAAGAAGAAGAGACAAGCCCTTCGGCGATAATGGCTCACTGTGAGAAATGATTGCTATAATGTTGTCAACAGGGACTGGACCAATTGGTTCACTTACTGAATCCAAGATGGCGGACCACCAGACTAAAATGCGAGTACTAATTGAAGAGCTTAGAAGTATAATCAGGCTAAGGCACATTTTAAACCCTATATGTGGAGAAAAATGCAAAAATATGAAAAAAATTTTCACATTCCCTGGAAACACGCAAGTGATGATTTCTAGATATCGCTGAATCATTAAGAGGCACAGATTATATGTGTTGAAAGCATTTGCTTCTTTAAGGGTAAAAATACTCCAAAATGTGCATAAACCAAGAAGGGTTGTTACAACTAGTTACACTACGGACTTAGTGATAAGGCCTCGTCCCATCGCCCTTACCGGCCACTACGACAAGTCAATACTCTTGCTGATGATTCGTCATTATTGGTCGTCGCAAAAACAACGAATTGACACAGATATCAACTAGGTCAACCAATCACGCGATAGTCTGGCGGACACACCTCCACGACACACTTTATGTGACTTAGCATGGTGTCCCTGATGCGGCCACTAAAGACATGATGACGTAGATTGTGAAGCTATATTGCAATAAAACTTGCAAAATATGTTTTAAATAACCTATTTTATTGATTTATGTCAAGAAAATATAATTTTGATAACTTTGAAACCTGGTGGACGCTGGTGGACGCTGGTGGACGCTGTTTAGGATGTCCGGCCTATACGTATACGTTGACTTCAGAATTCACCGGCCATCCGCATCAGGCTGCAAGTGCAACTCTGTCAGTCAGTGTCACCCAAACCAGGTCATACCAATGCTGCCAGCGATTCACAGACAACTAATTGACACTTCGATGAGTATTTCCATCACCTCGACATCTGAAAACTTACTGATTTTGTACGGAAAGCAAGCAGTGAACGATGTAAACATTAATGGATGACGGGAATTACGGTGATTACCTCGTTCCGAATGCTCACCATAAGCTTAGTTGCATACAGTCATACACCTGCAATACTTCATCGATCCCAGGTTGATTATCGGCTAATGTAGCATATCATTATCACACCCCCGGATCAAACCTTACTAATCAAACCTGAAACTATCGAACTGGCACGATATTCGTTCTTTTCTTTAAATATTTGTCGATGGAATCAAATGGAATCAAATGGAATAAATTGTTTGTGGCCGATTTGCACTACTCACACGCGTCCAAAAAATCAACATTTTGCGAATGTACTCGATTTGTTGGAACATAGTAAGCTCGTCCCCTTGTACGAATGTACGTACATATGATCATAATAAATCAATAATATTATCAGTGCAGTGCCCTAGTAAGCGCGCAGCGCCTTTAGGTTGGGGGGAAACCCCCCAAACCCCCTGGTTGGGACCCTGCTATAGTTCCTTCCGCCAATTTTTTGTTTTGATAGACAGTTTTCTCCGTGTATCGCATTAGCAGTAACTCAACTCCATCGTCATAATAATATGAGGAAGGCTCAGGCCTTGATAGGGAGCTCTTCGTTAATAGGCCTGGTGAGCGAGAAGACTCGGTGGGGGGGGGGGGGGGGTTGTATAGTTAGGATGATGCCATCATGGCAGTTTACCGAAGAAGCAGTTGGCTAGCACACAATGTCAATGATTGATGGCGAGTAGTTGGTGGGTGGGAGAGGGGGGATATAGTTAGGATGATGCCATCATGGCAGTTGACCCAATAGACGCTGTCGCAGTATAGAAAATAAGTGGGGAGAATGTGGGAAACTAAACACAACAGGAGAAGGATAGGTATTTTTGCCCGGAGATAAGCATAATGATCCCAAGACCCAAGTGTAATTAAGATTTATATCCTAATTCAAAAAGACCAACGTCGCCTAGACATACAGTAATGCATAGATTGATGTAGCACAATGCATGAGACACCCTGTATAACGCAAATTTGAAAAAATTTCACCTCTATGCCTTATAACTTCAAGATTAACACCTGATCACTTGGTCAAACTTGGTCAGATGTATTCTACAATACAAGAGACATGCTATTCAGAAATGTATTGGTTTGTGTGAGAGTAACGTACTGCCAAGTCTACAGCCGCTGGAACAGGGGTATGCATGAAATGACGTCGCGTCATTTTTGGAGGCAGGTAGGCCTGGCCTCCGCACCGGCTTGTGAGACCTGAGGGTAGCGCGTGCGTTTGAGTTAAGTGCGCATGCGCTTTCTACGGAAAATTAAAATGGCCAGTGTTGTGGACGAGTGGTTTCAGGTTTCACGGTAGGATTTTGACATGGAAACGGGGAAATAGACATTGAGACCAATGTACTTTCAAGATTATTGCATTATTAATGGAACCAGACCGTTGACATATTGTCACACCCCATGATATTGACGAAATCGTCGTCGAAACGGGCAGCCCCGGACCGATCATGTTGGTGCGCTTGAAACTACGGAAAAGTTAGCAGACGGAAAATCTTTTGCGGAATTTTGCCAGTTCAAAGCACGATTTCGTCACGGAAAGAGAAAAATAATCTCTGGCAGCGATGCAGCTTGTTGTTTAATGCATTTCGATTCGCCCCAGGGTATCGTTACACTTTGATTCGGCCCTGTTTTGACGAAATCTTCAACCGAACAGCGGCTTCTCTGCGTAAACATCGTAGCGTCCCGCTGAATTGTTTGGAAAAAGAAAATCTCTCCCCAGGTAAATTGCTGTGCATTAGCGTATACGATTCGCGTGCAAAAATGTCACCTGGGTGCAGAGGTTTTCTGGTTCCGGTCAACCGGGTCAAGTTTTTTTCGTTGACGGTATACACACACACATTCGACCCTTAACCATAAAGCTCGCTCAAGAGCTCCCGATTATCAGTGCAGTGCCCTAGTAAGCACGCAGCGCCTTTAGGTTGGGGGAAACCCCCAAACCCCCTGGTTGGGACCCTGCTATAGTTCCTTCCGCCAATTTTTTGTTTTGATAGACAGTTTTCTCCGTGTATCGCATTAGCAGTAACTCAACTCCATCGTCATAATAGCCGGCAAAGAAATGGAAAATGTCACCCCCCCCGAAATGTGTCCAGACTATCGTAGTCTGGGACTCTGGCAGATTCTAATGTAAAGTGCAAGCTCTATTGAACTCGCGCAACTGTTGCCATGATGAGCCCCCCCCCCCCCCCCCCAACCCCCGTCCTTCTGACATGTTTTAGCCAGTGCATTGGGGGAAGGCCCCTCAAACCCCTATTGACTTCTCAATAAGTCCTTCTGCGCTGCTTACCCTGGGGCGTTCGAGTGGAACCCCCAAATCTTCATGATGGTGCAGTCCTTTGACACGTTTAACCCAGAGCGAGGAAGAGGTACTCCTTTGATGGTACCCTAACTGCAACCCTCAACCATCATTACCCTTCCTTTTCACTGGCATGATATTGGCAAGACTCCCAAGTGTTCGTACTGGTGGCTTCCTTGAGACAATTGCTTGTGGTCGTATCTGGGCAACCAATTCAAGGGGTCAGGGATCTAGGGATCAGGTTTTTCCCCCACCAGCATATTGCCGAATGCATAAAAAATTGGTTGGAAAGGGTTTTTGCTGGCCAAGAGACTTGAAGACACTTTACTCTTGAGGAACACCAGACTGATGAACAAAGAACTCAAGGAACTTAGAACCCTCTTCATACCTGGGAGCATAAAAAGCCTGCTAGCGAATATTGATTATTCTTTAGAAAAAAACAGAAGATCTGCAAAACCAATGGTACCCCATAAAAACATACATTCCTCCTTGAGGTGTCTTCGGATCGCACCACGGCCCATGTGGAATTCGTTCAAAAGGTTTATTGAAATCTCAAAATAACATTTTTTTTCTCGAAACGCCTCAAACGCCTGCCCGTCTTTTGCTTCATTAATTCGGGATTATATCCATTTTAAGCATCTTTTGGATATTATTACTAAAGTTTCAAAAATCAAAACACATATGTCGGGGGGTAAACCCCCTGAAATTGAAGTGTGATTAAAAAACCGTGTGAATATTCATGTGGTTCTCTCTCGGAGCTCAGAATAGTCGAGTTGCTTCATTCGTGCGTTTATCTCTTCTGGCGGCCATTTTAAGTCAAATTTAAGCCATTTGAAACGAATCCATAGACTTGAGAAACATTGTTTACATTGGATACGTCGTATGCACGTTAACCATAGTAGCGCTTGGCAGAAAAGCCTTCGGCTTTTCTGCTGCGCGCTTATGATGCCAAACACAGCCAATGATGCCGATTGCGCCCGAATCGGTCAGCCCTTATGGACAAACGAGGTTATCGCAAAATGAGGTTAAAAAACCCATGCAATTTTAATGGTCACTATAGACAGTGAGCCAATAGTTGAAACAACAGAACCGGTGTCAACCAAACAATCAACTTTCTGATCATTCAGAACAACTGTCGTCTCAGCAGGCTTCCCCACTAACGCATTCGATACTTGTCTACTGGTTTGAGGCTTTACGGTTTTCGCCCGCGGATGCCTCCGTCCGCGGGTTCCTGCCTGTTTAAATTACCAGCCTATTGTTTGATACGGCGATAACACGTAGCAACATTGTGCCCTTTTTTGTGACAAAAATTGCACCGACCAGCGAACGGGGTAGTTTTGCTTTTACCGCCAGACGTTTGTACAACAGGCACAGTAGTAGAAGAAGAAACACCCGAAGAAGATAATGCGTCCTTGGCTTTTGCATTTTCGCGGGCTTGAGTTTTTCTCAAGTCCGCTACTTGTCCTTCCAAGGCCCCAATTTTCTTCAAAATCAGATCCATCTTTTCAACCTTCGGAGCTGTGGAGCTATTTGACAGCTGACTGACAGGCGTGGGCTTGATAACCCCAGACTCCTGCTCCACCGCACGAGCAGAAACTAACAATTTGTTAAAGTCTTCTCCCTGGTCAAAAAATGACGGACGGCTGTCTTTATCTTGTCATGCTTAAGCCCTGAAAAGAATTTCTGACGCAAGATAGCTGCGGCATACTTCCCCGTCCTGTATTCTTCATCAGGGCATCGAGACAAAATCTCTCGAAGCCTACATCCCCAGGTAGTGATACCTTCGTCAGGCTCCTGGGATGCTGCGTAAAACTTTGCCAGTACTTGTTCGGAGGTAAGGACCTCTCCAAACAACCTATCAAAATCAGTTATCACATCATATGGGTTGATGTCATCCCCATATTGCAATAAACACTCGGCGGCCATACCTTTCAATGACTTCCTAATTGCAGTCAAAATCGTCTGCATCGGAAAGCCAACATCTTGCAAGAGACCTTTAGTCTCAACCCTCCATTGTCTGTACGATACCTCGGACTTTTTATCGCCTGTAAAATTTGGTAAACAAGGTGTATTTACAACATATCTGGACTCATTACCGGCAGAAAACGAAGAATGGTGACTAGAGTATAACCCAGAGCGTTTCCGCTCAGAACCTATAGGAGGTAAAGGGGCCTTTGGGGTGCTATGAATGGGTAAACCCCTTCCCTTTGTATAAACCTGACTAGCCGGTGGTTTTTTGTCAATAGGTCCACCGGTCTCGGCAGGGTTAATGCCCGAGCCTATCCTTGCCCTGCAGATAACGTGTTTTAGTGAAATATTTTGCCTAATTGCTAATATGCGGGTTTGCCAATGCATGTTTAGCTTAGTTTGTCATCCAGCAGTTATAGCAGGATGATTATATTTGCAGTGGTATTATTTTCACAATTTCGGTCATTTTGCGTGGCATGCATGTACTACTGTATGATGAATGTGAATAATGTGCTTGTGGTGAGTGTGGAAGTGTTGTATGGATGCATGTAGTTCGGGTCAAGGTCTAAATCGTTGATATGGCATGTTGTTTATTGTTAAAGGGAATAATCTTAGGTTGATTTGGACTTGGTGAAATTATTGTAGACTTGTGTAAAAATTTTGGGTGCAGCGTTGATATTATTAGCTCTCATTCATAAGCCATAATTATAATCCATAGTTTAGGTGAAAGATAAGTGAGTATTTTCAATTGCAGAATGCCTTTAGATGACCAAGCCTTAATTTCAGCATTCCCTTTATAATAAGCCATATTGCAATTTCAGTATCAGAGTCCAATCCTGAGTACTTTATTTAACTCGCATATAGATTTCCAGCAGCTCTTATTTACATACAGGTACCAATTTGGAAAAATATATTTGATTTTCAGATTGTTCGTTTCTAGCTCATCAGACTATTATTGCAGTATATTTACATATGTTCTAGAACTTTGTCTACGTATAGTTATAATTTCTTCTATTATGGCCGAGGGAGGCAAAGAAGAGTCACATAGTGACAGAATTACTATGTTTCACGACATAACGGCGATGTTAAAACAATTGCATCCAGGTGATCGTCAGCAGATAGTAGATGCGTTAAGCAGCACCGTGAGTACTGATGGTCAAGATGCAGGAGAAATAGAATATGTGGACATGGAGAATGTTCGTCGTGTTGACCAGATGCCTCCATTGGAGGATGAATATGTTGACCAAGAGTTGGTTCATCCGTTGTCTGATATCAATAGGGGACAACCACCAGTTAAAGGTACCGGTCGGGGTATTTTGTCATACTCTACCAATAAGCCTAGACCAACTCAACAAAAACAAGTCAAAAATGATATGAAATGAAATGATCCCTCAATATCATGTCAAATCATATCATAAAACGATATACGGTCACAAAAGTTAATGATAACTCAGGGTTAAAGTCAAAATGAAGTTAGAGTAAAATGTCAAGTCAATGAGTGCTTGTCCTCGGTCACAAGTCAAAATCGTCAATCAACAAACGTCTATAGTCCACTGCGCAGTCAATCAAGCGGAAGGTACACGTCGTGCAAACATTACACGACCACACCCATCGTTCACGAAACAAAGTTTGTGGGCCCACTGGCACGAACACATACCGGCTAAAAAACTGCTCGTATTGCATGCAAGAAACTGGCGCTCCTTCCAATATGGCAGCTTGCCATATTTACACGAATACCACGAACAACGTTCGAAATACGTCTAGCGAGACAGCACCACAACTTCAGCGGCATACAAACACTGCATTCGGATCCACTACTCAGAAATTCAACGGAAGAATCAGTCCGATTCAAAATTTCACTGCACTGTCTCAAAATGGAGAAATGTCATGAATTCATGAATTAAAACACTGTTCACACACACATTGGCCCGGCTGAGCCCCCAAAAGATGTTACCCCTAGCTGGCAGTAACTCCGAGTTCTTCAATACGGTGGTGAACGAAATAGAGACGATATAATATATGAAGGTGTTGTTATTCCTTGACCGGTGTGACAGCGGATATAGTCCCCCTGGGGTCATAGTCCGGTAGCATTGTATTTGATCAATTAAGCAGCATGATCTATTGTACCGCTAACCCTAACCAAAACATTTAGCAGTGCGGGCTATTGTTACACGGACTATCAGCCCTAGGACTACTATCCCTTGCACACCGGTCTGTATGGCACTGCCGAACACTGGGCGTCAAAGAGATACAAAGAGTTACATAACACCAGGTCGTAACATTCAAGATTCCCTACATAGGCCTATACAGAAATATACAGAAATATACAGAAATATACAGAAATACTCTGGACTGGCCAGAGACTAAACATATTTATAAATATAACATCCCAGGTAAAGATAACAACTTTACTACGGATTACAAGTTCACTGAAGCGGCGGGTGTCCAGTTCATCTGGGATGTCGAGATGAAAGTTTACATCTCCAACCAGAAGTAAGTCGCCCGCACATGACGTGAGATCCAGGAGCCATGGTGAGAATTCTGAGAAAAAGTGAGCAGTGTTCAACTTGTTCTTCCGAGGAGGGGGCCTATATGCTATCGCCACGCACAGGACATGTGACCCTAAGTCAAAGTTGATACTACATGCTTCGAAACTGTCCATACTCAGACGTAAAGCCTGTTTTGACACTACCAGTGACTCCTTGTGCAGTATTCCCACACCACCATCCAGCGTTATTAGGGCGTGGGAAATGCACAAATTTGTATCCTGGAGGGGTGAGTAACTTCAAATAAAGCATGTCCTTTTCTAGTGATGTCACCCACGTTTCCGTTGAACAAAGTAGGTCCATGTCATGCTCACCAACAGCATCCGGAATTTGGTCACCCTTTTCCCGGACTGAATGCATGCATGGTGGAAAACACGCAAGCCGTCAAAATCCTGTAATCAGTTCTATTCTACTCAACATTTGGAGCTTAAAGACCTGCTAAATTGCTGTTTGCTGAATCTGTCTCCTTGATTCTTGACGCAAGGGCCCAACGCGCCGCGTAGCGGCAAAAAAGCGAAGCTGGCGAAACATTTATAACGGGTCACCGTCACTTATTATTGGACTTATAGCGCATTTACGGGGTTGCAACTATTTTGCTTTATAGTGTCACCAGGAAAGAAAAGCATGCGACCTAACGCCGATCTATTTGTATAAAGTGATAATTGGAAGGTATATAGTAGGAAATATCAATAAAATAATCATTCCATGTCGTCTTTTGAGGGCATTTTTGATTGTAAAAAATATATGTGTACGTCACCGTAGTCTCTGCAATGATAATTTTATCAGAGCAGTCTCGCGCAAGTAGAAGTTCTTTACCTACTAGTTCTTCACTTATTAGTCTCAACGTCTGGCGCAAAGCCAGACGTTTTCCATTACGATTTCACTACGATGTTTGACAATAAGGAGCAGTGCGCGAGATATGCTAATGAGCAGACTTCCCTCGCTTGAGTTTCTGAAGAATGTTCCATATCGCGCTAAGCTCATCACTGCTGATTATGACAGGCGTGCAGCGGTAGGTATCTGCTCCCCAACTTCCACCCTAATACGGTACAATAAGTTACCATTTGATGAGAATGGGACAATGCCCTCACTGTGTATGGAGTCATAGGGATAAGAAGACATTATTCATTAGTGTTGGTACAAGTGATTTTGCCCAAAAAACATGCACATTCAAAAAACAAAATATGCAAGGTATCACGTACATGTAACATGACCATGACGACGTGCAGAAAGTGTATTGGCCAGTGCATACTTTATGGCTATGTATAGTAAACATGGTAAACATGAACAACATCATTATTCATCGGCAGTTCATTTTACTCCGAGCTTTTCCTGAAACATATTGCCATGATGATTAGGCCTACCATGTACCATGACCAATAACGGCACTAGATCATGTAGATGTCAACAAGTTCACATGAACCGTATAATCCCGCATAATCCCGCATGGCGCATGTGGGGCATGCGTCTAAACCAAAGCCCCAAAATCACTTGTTTTGGTCTATTTCACTTGTGTTTCCCCCGTCTCCCAGTCCATAGTATATTTACAGTTTACAATCCCCGATCATGGCCCAACAAAAGGTCATCGGTTGACTAAAGCCAAGGAACACAACTGTTCAATGGATTTATAGTTGAATGCGATCAAACTACATCTTTTCAATCGTGGATTGTAAATTTAACCCCATGGGCCTAGGGAAGGCCCTATAACAATACTTTCGGCACAGTTATTATCTCCGCTGCCTCCACCATGTTACACACAGTGCTCACTGCTGATTCTAAAATGCGCCACCTAGTCAATTGCACTATCGTCATCACCTCATCATACTTCATTGACATTACAGGCACACATTGACATAGACCACTGTTGCAATCAACGACACAGTCGCTATCCAAGTAGCATTATAGAGGTAATTATCATTATCATACCTCATTAGCATGTGAACCAATCGCGTCGCGTCCTTTGCGATCACGGCAAAGCCTCATGGAATAATGTCTTTCAACGTTGAATAATTTTTCATATTCCATGCCTACAACTTCAATTTCTTCATAATCCATGGCTAGAAGTTCAATACTAATATAATATCCAAGATAAAGTTACAAGAAGTAGTCAATAGGGGTCTCTCACCTCTCACTGTATGTCCACACTATTCACGCTTGTACGAGGAATACATTCAATGCTGAATCTAACAACACCCAGTGCCCTTACTCTGTATATTAGTCACTGGAAGATGGCCCATTTCACTCCTTGCTTCTACTTCACCTATAGTCTCATTGCAAACGCCTCAGTTCTATGATATCACATTCACTTTCAGCTGTCATGCAACGCAACAACTGTGCTATCTGCCATCGCACATCAACGAAGAAGTGCAGCCGCCCACATTCCACCTCACGTCTGTCCGACCAGCTGCAATCCTCGAGGACGCCACACTGTACCACGATTTCACTACGATGTTTGACAAGAAGGAGCAGTGCGCGAGATAGGCTAATGAGCAGACTTCCCTCGCTTGAGTTTCGGAAGAATGTTCCATATCGCGCTAAGCTGACCACTGCTGACCATGACAGGCGTGCATTGGACTGGTACAGGTTGGAACTGAACATTGAATATGCTGGTGGTGACGCTTTCTGATGAGAAGTTGGTCGTGACTGATGCAGTCTCCTTGGACTTGTCCACAGCATCGTTCAATCATTGCTCTCTGAGCTGCCTTGATTCTGTACCCAAATACTAAGACCAAATGCCTGTTGACTGTGCTTTAAGAGAGACTGGCGCCATGCCTAGAGATATGACTGACCCCTATTGGCAAATTTGTATGACTTTATCTTGCCTACCTAGCTGCTGCCTATAGTCTCCCTTTAACTGCGGAACACTTCAAAGTCGATAAAATGCCATGTTCCACCTTTTAATGTGTTCAGACTGCCATTTTCAAAATAATCAAGTCAGGACACTGCCTTCTTGTCTCATAATAAATTTTGCTTTCCTCAATATATAATAACATTTCTTCTTCTTCAATGCTTTCATCATTCCAAACTTCTCCTCCTCTGACTTTTACAGGGGTACAGTCATGGCAATCAAAACCCAAATACTGAGACCAAATGCCTGTTGACTGTGCTTTAAGAGAGACTGGCGCCATGCCTAGTCTCTCTTAAAGCACAGTCAACAGACACCAACCCCCTCAGACTCAGAAACCACAAACGCCCAACCCTTCCTGCTACCCTAATACTTCTGGGTACCTCAGGTGACAATGGTCCCGTTATGATTTGTCTGACCCCATTCTACATCTGGCTATGACCCTCATGTAAATCTAAGGCGTATGGAGCCCCGGTTTTTGGATGGCATGTGTGCCATATGCCCAAAACAGTTTTCTCCAGCCAGTGAAGTCTGTTGTGTGCTCTAGACATTGCGCGTGCCTATACATTGTATACACAGCATGTTGAGAAAACGTTGCTAGGATTCACAGCAGGTAGCATAAAATCGGAGGCGGGGCTTTATAATGCGGCTGTTATAAAACGCGGATTCCGCGGAAATCCGCGGAATCTGCGCGTACCTGGTTCCGCTGGCTACCGTCAGATGTAGTGGTAGTCGTTCACACGCTCTGCACGGTCACTGCACGCAGCACGAATTTAGAGAACTAAATCGTTCCGTAATAACTGTATTTCATTACATTATTTTGAGGGAAGGTAAGTACTATAAACAGACACTGTGGACTGAAATACAGACAGGACTGTTATTCTATTAATCACATATACATTGTACTACGGGTTTTTGATACTTTTTTACCAAGGATGAATCGTCGCCTGAAGATGGCTAAAGATGGCTAAATTAGCCCCACTGCTGCTGCCTATAGTCCCCACCGCATTTTTGTATATTCATTAAATAAAATACCACCATGCGAATGGTTAATTGGCAAGGACATTTAAATAAGCCTGGTTATCATTTCATGTCGGATTAAACGTAAACTGAATCACACACTACGCTGGGCGATCTTCGGTCCGAGTAGCTAGACCTACCATCGAGAGTCTAAGAATGTTCCAGAAGGGCGCCAATGGCTAATATTCATAAAATACGAGGAAAAGTTTTTACTTTAAACTTCATGTGTACCATACATTTAGACTAGCCATCTCTGTAGAACAATGTAGTAAAAAGCATATTAGTACATGATATAATTACAGTTGGCTGGCATTGATTATTGTATGTTGGAGCTCTCGGCCCAGCAATGATCGAAACACAGTTATCATTACATCTGACTACCACTACATCTGACGGTGGCCAGCGGAACCAGGTACGCGCGGATTCCGCGGATTTCCGCGGAATCCGCGTTTTATAACAGCCGTTTATAATGAGCCTAATGAACATTAATATAAAACGCTGTGAACATAAAACTACTTTCTGTTCCATACACAGCATGCTGTGTACATATCATCTTCCTTTTTTTATAACAGGACAGCAACGTGTGTATGGCAAGCTGAGTGTCCAGTTATTCAAACAAGATATATTTCTTCAATAACACTTGGTTTTATGGCTGATCAACTAAGTTTATTTGAAAGAAATAGAGGTTTTTTTAATAACTGGACAAACGGTGTGTGTATGGCAAGCAGAGTGTCCAGTTATTCAAGCGACCTATATTTCTTCAATACAACTTGGTTTTATGGCTGATCAACTAAGTTTATTTGAAAGAAGTATTGTTTTTTTAAAACAACCTATATATTTTCTAAATAAAACAAGTTTTATTGAATAAATGGACATTTCGGTGCGAAAACTCACATTTTAGGTAATAAATTACAGGTTTTGTGTTGGAAAACCAGTATTTTTATCATAAAATATAGGTTTATGGAAAAAAACTAACTTTAAGACGAAAGATAATTGTCTTTTTCACAGATAAACTTATATTTTTTTCAAATAACCTGATTGAATAGGAGAAAATATACGGTAGGTTGTTTGATTTATTTATTTCAAACAAACTTAGTTTTCAGCCATAATACCAAGTTTTATTGAATAAATATAGGCTGTTTGAATAACTGGACACTCCGCTTGCGTGATTTTATACTCATGACCATACGAACCGAGGGTCCACCAATCATTCAACAAGCTAATAAGACACCATTATTACCGAAACGCCAATTAGTTAATGAGTGCATAGACGAGGTGCTACATGACAGGGTCATCCGACCCAGTTCAAGCCCATGGGCGCGTCACCTATTACCTTGGTGCCTAAGAAGGATGGGACCACAGATTCAGTGTAGATTACCGAAAGCTGAACGATATCACGGTCAAGGACAGATACCCTCTACCTCAAATACAAGATATATTCGACCGGCTTGTCCGTTCTCATCATCTTGAACTAAGATGACTCCATCAGCATAGTCACAGGCATTGGTATGCAGCTTGTACGGATTTGCAGTATTAGGGACAGCCATGACGTGCGATGATGAGCCACCAGAGGTAGCTGTGATTGACTCGAACGTCTGGATCAAACCTGAGGATATTCCTTAGCAGCCTATAGGTGATGCGATGCGACTAATCTATGATTAATGGATCTATGGTGAGATCGGCATCGAAGAGAAACAAGAATTCAACAAGACTTGGAACCAGGGAGCGGACCCGGAGGATCGTCGAAGGTGCATTAAACAGCATGCGCCCACCCTACCAGTCAGCAGCCAAATATCCCCGCCTTCTCCCGCCCTCCAGACATCGCCAAGCTGTGATCGATTGTACCCATCGAGAAGTAGGTCACATGGGGCTTTGGAAGACCAAAAGATACCTTGCCCAAGCGTTCGTATGGCTTGGTATGACTAAAGAAGTTCAAGAACGACTGAGAAGATGTCCCATCTGCCTAACAGACAGCAGACGCCGGGTTCATGTTTCAATGGGTGAAATGTCAATTGCTTCCTATCCAATTTTGGTGATTGGCATGGATTGGACCTTTTGCAGGTCTGTTGCAGGCCTTCTGAGTCATAAAAGGGAAAACAAATTTTCAATTATATGTGTGTTTATTCGTCGAGAAATAGTTCTGACACATGTGGTGCATTTACAGAGTTGTGCTGGGTGCTAGGTGCTTGTTTACAACGATCTATTTACATATATGTGAAAAATCAAGGTTCAAAGAATTTAACTAGTGCACAGAAAATCAATCATTTCTGTTAATTCCCTATGATTAAACGCCGCATCCCCTACGTCTCGCATGGCCATCAATTCGCTAATCTGTTCCGCTAACCTATTTTGCCCGTTCTTATCATTCACTATATAAAAAACCCTCAACATATCTCCCCAGCTGTCCACATTGTTCCTATCTAACCCATATTTTGCATACAACATGTTGACACTTCTCCCTAGTGAAGATTCACTCCCCTGACACAAAAGTTTAAAACACAAGCTGACAAATACATTCTTAGATGAAGACATACCACCCATAAAATTCATTAACCGTTTTTCTAATTCAATTTCAATACAAAAGTCGTGAACAATGCACGGCAGTAAATCATTGTGAGTCCTGTATGGTAGATTTAAAACCCGTCGCAGACACTTCCGCCACGCAACAAACAATTCCTCCATATAAGGCTTAGACAAGTCCAGAAGCTGGGAACCATATAAAGACATACAAAAACTTTTGAAAAGTGCGTACCTTATATGCGCATGGGCAAATCTGAACTGTGCCATTAACATGTTAGTTATTTTGTACAAGTCATTTATTAAAAGCTCTACTCTTCTCCGATCAACACGAGGACCCAAAATAATACCGAGGTGTTCTTCCTCCATAGATATGAGTATCTGTGTGCCCTCAAAAAACAATGCCCTTGGTGGATCATCTAACCCAAAAACTAAAAATCTACTTTTTGATGCATTGAACGAAATATTAAAGTCAATTGAAAAACAACTTGCTGTACTCAACATTTTCTTCAACCCACGTAATGAGGGTGCAAGCATGATTAGGTCGTCTGCGAAGGCAAAGACGCCACAAAAGAGGTTACCAACATGGCACCCAAAACCAGCCTTTTTTAAATTCGCCACTAGCTCATCTATGTAAATACCAAAGAGTACAGGAGACAATACACCACCTTGTTTCACACCATTAGAGACAGCAAATTCTGCTGAGACACATTCCCCCCATTGAACTCTCACCCGTTGTTGGGTGTATAAAGATGCCAGAAACCTTGCCGCAAACGTGCACAACCCTTTTTTAGTCAAAAGACGGAATAACTTTACAAAATGCACGCAATCAAAAGCCCGGCTAGCGTCCAGCATGACACAATATACTGCTGTGTTACAGCTTTTATAATAATTAATGACCTCATTTACAATTGAACTGCACGGCGCCGTAGAAACACCAGTCTTAAAACCAAATTGAGCATCCGAGGTCTGTAAAACCTTCTCATACTTTTTTAAGAAAATGTTGTCCATAATTTTTCCGATGATGCTACTTAAAGAGATACCACGATAATTATCTGAGACATTCAAAGACTTTCTGCTGTTCTTCGGAATTGGAATAACTCTGGTTTGAACGAAACCACGGGGACAATAACCATGACTCATCATGGAACTCAATAAAAGTGACAAATACACATTCAACCTTTGACTCCCATTGATAAAAAGATCTGACATTATTTTAGGATTACTATCCGTCTTTCCGCGCTTTAATCGCCTGATCCCACCAACTACCTCTTGGAATGAAATACCATGACTGGCATCACAATTACCATCCCGACAACCACTGGCGATTCCTAAATCCAGATCCCTCTTCAAGTCATTCATCTCATTTACATTGTACGACACCGAGTTATACAAACGTTTGATTTTTTCGCCAAAGAGATTACATGTAGCGTCCATGCCACTAACTCCGTCCATGCTATTTGGTTGCATAGCTCTTGTTCCCTTAACCTTCTTCACATTCTTCCAAAACCCATTTTTATCATTATTTCCGAGTGACTCGGCTAACTTATTAGCTGCAACCCTATCATGATTTGTCTTGTTTCGTTTAACTGATAGATGATACAAGGCCCTTGTATGGCGCCTTATGTCAGCGATCACCCCCAGCCGCGGCCTACCACTCTCCTTCCAGAGATTATGCCAGAACATAGCTCGTTGCCTATACTCTTTCACCTCATCGGTCCACCCGGCTCTGCCCTGGTCCTCACGTACCCCACTTTTCACATGTTTTAGAGGTATAGATTCCTCCCCAGCCGAAATGCACGCCGCAATGATCTCCTCTTGAAGCCGATCAATTACCTCATTGTGCATGACACAGAATGGATCGCCGCAGCGTGTCAGGTCATCCGGGATAGCAATAACTCTCAGGTTTTCATCTAAAGCCTCTTTGTATCTCATAATGTCCTCAGGTCCGGCTTTATCCCAGTCTAGTATTTGCCTAGACTCATTTCTTACGTCCTTATTTTCATATCCAAGGACCTGAACATCAGTACTCAATACCATAGAAAGGCTGGAGTGATCTGAGGGGTTGTCAGCCCTATGCAGAGCAGTGTACTGCTCGATCCTATTAAAAACATTTTCTGAGATTATAAAATGATCCAAAAGGGATCTTGCGCCTGTGATCTTACTCTCAAATGTATATTCTACATTACATACGGCATGCGTTCTTCCACAGAACAGACTCTCCCTCTCCAAAAAGTTCAACAACGCCCTAGTATTATCTGACCCGGCCCTGCTGAAGTCGGTATTCCAATCCCCTCCAATAATAACATCATTAACATTTGACATTTCTATAATTGCAGAGATCTCTTGCAGGACACCATTAAAAATTTCAATATCTTGCCCATCAGTAGGCATGTACACATTTATCAACAACATTTCATTTTGTAAACCAGGGCTATCAACCTGCACAGCGCATACCCTCTTTGATTCCCATTAAGGACATCTTTAGGAATAAGAAAAAGTAGGATATTTCATCGGTTGCAGCATAGGAAAAAGGAGTGGTTTCTTACCTTTAATTTGCAACAACACTTGGACAAAAGCATGATGTTGACGGCTCAAAGCATCACACTTGGATGCCAACTTGACGAGGATTACACAAAGTTGAATGAGATCCAGCAGCAGAATCCTTGTCAGTGTAGTGCTTGCAGAAGAACATGATCAACAGCGGGACGACACTTTGCCCATGACCATAATCCGAAATGGAAGAAAATAAGGTTTTTTGAGGAGAAAGTTTTTAAAACTAAGGATTTTTTAGGAAAATTATGAAAATTGAAAAAAATGGGAAAAATTAGGAAAAGTAGGAGGTATCAGTGTCGCTGGCCTGAATTTGCTACCTCACCCGAAGGGCACCACCATGTGCTCACTGTCATCGATCACTGTAGTGGCTGGGTTGAGTGATATCCGATACCCGATAAGACCTACAGAATGTCTGGAAAGCCTTCGCCAAGGGGTTCCTATCAAGCCAGGGAATTCCAGAGGTTCTCATTACTGACAATGGCGGAGAATTCACAGCTGCCGACTTCGAACGATACCTAGCCCAGATGGGGAAAGAGCACCACTGTACCATGCCCATGCACCCCCTATCGAACGGGAAGATCGAGAGGTTCCACCGAACGTTGAAGCACCTTATGGGGAAGCTGATCAACAACGTCACTGAGGAATGAGAAGAGCGACTGAGCAAAGCCCTCCCGGCCCACCGACCATCTGTGTCGACTGTGTGTGACAGGTTTCACCCCATTCTACCTGTATTATGGAAGAAGAATCCGCCTGCCCTTGCCCACTACCCTGTCCAGCCTTGACGAGTGCACCTCATTTGGTTAAGAGTGCAAGGTTAGTGTGGTCATAGACTAGTCCTAGTGACTAGTACCAGCCCAAACGTCGCTCTTCTACAAGTTGACACGGACACACCACGTTGACAGTACTAATATTAAGAAGTTTAGAATCAACATAGATAAGAAAAAACATATACAGTGACTACTTAGTTAACTGGTGCTTGGTCTAAAATTTTCTAAGTCACTAATAGAGGCCCAGAATGGGATATTGTCGATTTACGACCATGTAGGGCCTATACTAATCACATTTTAATGAAGAAAATGACAGAGTTTTGATTACATGTTCATTTCTTGATCTGGTCTTCTGTGGCCAATTTTATCAATCAATGGTTGGTATGAAAGGCAATTGCAGTTGTGTAATTTCCTAGGCCCTTTACCCTAACAATCATATTGGTCATTCCTGTAGAAAGTTCAAATCATGAGGAACACAACGTTGTTGTTACTGCTGATGCTTTCGCTCTTTGTCATGTGTCAGTCAATGATGGATGCTGGCAATGATGACGATGATGATGATGATGATGCCGATCAGCAGAATGGTGCTGCAGCAGTTGGTCTCCCTCGACGATGTAACAGTTACACTGTTGAAGCCAGGCTGCGACATGCCTTGGATTGCCAAACAGCAATTGAACATGGCCGCATTCTAAATGTCAATGAGTATGCTAGGCGCTATCGACTATCCCCAACAACGCTCAGGAGATGGATACAGAACATCGATGAAATGACGGATCAAGTGGAGGAAAATGCAGAACGCCGGCGAGTCAGAACCGACCATGATGGTTGTTGGCCGGAAGTTGAGAATATCGTGCACCAGCATTTTCAAGAACGGAGGAATATTGCCCTGCTCGTTTCTCGGTCGGACATTGTTAGTGATGCAACGATTGAATTTCAGAACTGGTGGGGCCAACTCCCACACAATGAACTTGAGGACATTGCAGCACGTCGCCCCGAAAGGTCCCAGTTTTCTGCATCAGTGGGTTTGCATCAGTGGGTTGGGTTACAAATTTTATGAAACGGAAAAAGATTGTTTTCCGCCGTAAAACGAAAGATTCCACCACTGTACCGGCTGATGCACCACAGAGAGTGAGAGAATTTCAGACTGGCGTTAGGCAAACTGTAGCTGACAACCATGTCCACACGCTCTTGAACTTTAACGAAACGTTTGCTCAGTTGGACTTCCCTCCGATGTATACAGCTGAGACCAGAGGTACAGTAGATGTAAATGTGAAAACATCGCGAGGAAATGCCAAACTCGGGTGCACCGTTGGATTGACAGTTGGCTCCAACGGAGAAAAACCGCCTGCTCATGTTGTTTTCAGGCAGCCGGGCTTCGTGCGTCAGATTAGAGATTTGAACAACATTCCAGATAACGTACGGGTCACATCCTCGAGGTCTGGTTGGGAGAATGGAGAGACACTGCAACATTGGTTGGACAATGTTCTTTTCCCTTACATTGGCGATTTTGACTTTAATGACATCCTTCTGCTTTTGGACAGATTCCGACCGCATCAAGCAGAGGATTTCTGTTACCCAATGGTTGAAGCAGGCATACTGTTAGACAATATTCCTGCTAGGTGTACATCCCTGGGTCAGCCGTTAGATCTCACTATTATGAGGGGATTTAAAGCTATAATGCGAAAGTATTGGAAGTTATGGAAATGTGATGCAACTGAGGCTGACGGAAATTGCCGCAAAATTACATTACAGGATGTACTCGGCATTATAAGTAGAGCATGGAATGATGTAGCTCCTGAGTCTGCGGCTAAGTCATTTCAAGTGGCTGGCTTAACACCTCAACCAGATGGTCATTATCGTGATGATGTTGCAGATGATTTGTTGCTTGGTGAAAACGAATTGTCAGACTCCGATAATGATGATGATAACTTAAATTTTGACGACAACTTGGAATTGTAAAACAGTTGTAGTGCAAAGTAGTGAATAAGTAAATGTTGTTAATGGCATCGGTTATGTAAGTGTTAGTTACTTTACCCCCCAAGTTAAACTTTTGGGCAAAAATCTCACATCCCCTCCCTGATTCAAATGCCACTTTTTTTAGGGTTTACCCTGTAAAAAGCTTGTAACGACATTCATTTTCCATGAAAAGCACTGGCCAGTGATCGTAGTCTTGGATGGACTTTCTGCATGTCGGATTTCAAGCTATTAAAACTTTCTGAGTACTTGATGAAAGTGATCATAGTCAATAGGTATCAATGCCGACATGTGCAGTAGGCTCAAGTTGTCATTATTAGCCCATTCATGCTTCTCAAAAGGAATGTAGGCCCTGCACAACCCATCTGGGCCTAAAATGCATATTATAATGACCTATTATGGACTTAGAAAATTTTAGACCAGCACCAGTTAACTAAGTACTCACTGTATATTGTCATAACAAGTTATAGTCATTTAGAAAAAAAAATCCATTTAAGAATCTGCATTCCGGTTTATCTTGTTGCCATGTCCATAGGCCGCGCCATGGCCGTCCGGTTTCCTGTGGCTGCGAAAAGGCTGTGCACCAAGGACAAAGCAAGGACCGTCGTACTGGTTGGGTCTATTTTTCTGACTGCTGCAAATATCCATTTTTTCCCACACTATATGCAGTACATCAAGGATAATACTGAACGCTATGAGGCGGAGATACTTTTTGATAACATGTCGATCAGTAGACATTTATATGTGTCTTATTTACTGCGTCGTGCATGTGTCCCTGGAAATCCCCTCCTCATATATTTATATCAAAAAGATGACTCAACACACATTTGTATCCTTCGATGCTATAGTTGTGGTCGTCGCAGATTTTACATGTCTGTTTGATTGAAATTATCCGTTCTTGACACCAATAAGACTATTAAGCTCAGCTGGTTGCCACTATTAGTTAAAGCTGAACTGCATGAACAAAAACAGAAGCGTCCATGTTTAAAAAAGACCACCGCAAGGACACCGGAAGTGCTGGATCATGAGTGTGAATACACATACAATTACACGTAGGCCATGTCCAACCATACTGACGGAATACAATGTACATCCATGTTCGTGTGTGTGCACTGATGAAAATGAACCTGAAAGAAAATAGTTACAAGTTAGAATTATGGAAAATAGATGAGAAAAAAATCCCTTCCCCATCGAAAAAATCAACCTACAACGCTATTTGCGGGGAGGACGTACTAGATACGCCAGCTCTCACACCCTGGACGTGAAAAATCGATACTAGGCCAAGTACAATATGAGCACGTGGACAATCGAAAGGGGCAAATACAGTTAAGCCCAAAATTATTCATACCCTTGACAATTTTGGAGTTTTTTGTGTCTGTACATTTTATTTCTTTATTTATTTATATTCAAGTGGCATACACATGTTAAAGAGGTTGATAACAAGTACTTCAAGGGGTAATTTCTTTCATACAATGGTTGTTTGTATTTTATTTCGATTTATTGACAAAAAATGGCATGTCCAAAATTATTCATACCCTTTACTTAACATGCTTAATAGTCTATGGCAAAGCCTTTGTTTGCAATGACCTGCTCCAAACGTCTTTTGTAATTGATGACAAGGTTGCTGCAGGTTTCTACCGGGATTTTGGCCCACTCTTCCTTGGCATACGCCTCGAGATCTTTGAGATTCGTGGGCTTCCTTGCCATCACTCGGGTCTTCAGCTCTCTCCAGAGATTCTCAATGGGGTTAAGGTCTGGACTCTGGCTAGGCCACTCCAAAACGTCTACATCGTGGTCCAGGAACCATTTCTTGACCACTTTAGCTGTATGTTTAGGGTCGTTGTCCTGTTGGTATTTCCACTGCTGCCCAAGACCAAGTTTTTCGGCTGACTGCTCGATGTTTTGCTCCATGATCTCTATGTACTGCTCCTTTTTCATTATACCATCCACTTTGACGAGGTTGCCTGTTCCATTAGCTGCAAAGCATCCCCAGAGCATGATGCTCCCGCCACCATGCTTCACCGTTGGAACCGAGTTTTTCACTTTGAAGGCTTCGTTCTTTTTTCCACCAAATGAACGCCACGTCCCTGTGCCCAAAAAGCTCTATTTTGGTCTCATCAGACCAAAGAACTGAGGCCCAAAAGCTCTCGTCTTTGTCTAGATGAGTCTTGGCAAATGCTAGGCGGTTTGCTGTGTGTCTGGGTTGGAGAAGAGGAGTCTTTCTTGGCCGGCATCCACGGAGACCCCCCTTGTGCAATACTCGCTGGATTGTCTGCCTTGACAACTCAGTCCCAGACTTGCTTAGATCTGTTTGTAGCGCCTTGGTAGTGGTTCTGGGGTTGTTCTGGGCCACTCTCACCAGTTTCCTTGCTAACGTGGGTGAAACTTTCGACTTCCGGCCACGCCCCTTGAGGTTTTTTACGGTATGGAATGTGTTGAACTTCCTTATGATGCTCTGAACGGTTGCCGTAGGTACTTGAAAAAGCTTGGAAATCGCTGTATACCCCTTCCCATTCTTGTGTGTAGCCACAATACGCGAGCGAAGGTCTTCACTGAGTTCTTTTTGCTTCGTCATGATGTCTGTGCCTTGGCTGATCATCGAAATACTGGGTGAGTTAGGACCCCTGAATTTATAGGCCACAGGACGGTTGTTAACCACTGAAGCGCTTCAAATTATTGCATAACATCATTGTGACTTACAATATTACCCAACCCGACTAGTTGGTAAACAAGAAATAGCCGTATACTTTAGACCTGTAAGGGGGTCAGTGGGGTATGAACAATTTTGGACATGCCACTTTTTGTAAATAAATTGAAATAAAATACAAATAAACATTGCATAAAAGAAATTACCCCTTGAAGTACTTGTTATCAACCTCTTTCACATGTGTATGCCACTTGAATATAAATAAATAAAGAAATAAAATGTACAGACACAAAAAACTCCAAAATTGTCAATTGTATGAATAATTATGGGCTTAACTGTACATCCTAAAACCTTCCTAAAAGTAGAAATATGATCTGTAAAATCACACGAACTCACAGAAAGTATATTAACCTGAACCCCATCGTGGATTATCCGATGAAAAGGAGTTTAAATACAGAGAACTCCTGCTATATTCCGTCCTGAAAGCCTCCTCACCAGATTCCGTAACGCCATGTTTTTCTTCCTCGTAGGCCTACATACGGCCTTCTTTGATCAACATGATCAACATTACGCTATTGTGCCTAATATTATCAGTGCAGTGCCCTAGTAAGCGCGCAGCGCTTTTAGGATGGGGGGGGGGGGGGCAAACCCCCTGGTTGAGAACCTGCTACAGTTCCTTCCGCCAACATTTTGTTATGATTCACAGTTTTCTCCGTGTATCTCTTTAGCAGTAACTCAACTCCATCATCATAATAGCCGGCAAAGAAATTGAAAATGTCCCCCCCCTGAAAGGTGTCCGGACTATCATAGTCTGGCACTCTGGCAGATTCTTATGTAAAGTGCAAGTTCTATTGAACTCGCGCAACTGTCGACATGGAGAGCCCCAGCCCCCCCCCCCCCCCCCCAACCCCCGTCCTTCTGACATGTTTTAGCCAGTACATTGGGGGAAGGCCCCTCAAACCCCCTATTGGCCTCTGAATAAGTCCTTCCGAGCTGCTTACCCCGGGGCGCTCGAGTTGAACCTCCAAACCTTCATGATGGTACAGTCCTGTGACACGTTTAACCCAGAGCGAGGAAGAGGTACTCCTCTGATGGTACCCTAACGCCAACACTCAACCATCATTACCTTTCCTTTTCACTGGCATGATCCTGGCAAGACTGCCAAGAGGTGGTACTGGTGGCTTCCTTGAGACAATTGCATGAAGTTGTACCTGGGCAACCAATTCAAGGGGTCAGGGATCAGGTTTTTCCCCCACCAACATGTTGCCGAATGGTAAATGCATAAAAAATTGGTTGGAAAGGGTTTTTGAAGGCCAAAAGATTGGAAGACACTTGACTCTTGAGGAACCTGAGACTGATGAATACAGAACCTGAGGAACAAAGAACCCTCTTCATATCTCGGAACATAAAAAGCCTGCTAGCGAATATTGATTATTCTCTAGGAAAAACCAGAAGGTCTGCAAAACCAATGGTACCCAATAAAAAACATACATTCCTCCTAAAGGTGTCTTCAGATCCCACCACGGCCCATGTGGAATTCGTTCAAAAGGTTTATTGAAATCTCAAAATAAACTTTTTTTCCTCGAAAGGCCAGAGACATCTATTAGCCAGCGTGTACATTCTGTGTACATTTTAATGAATATAGGTTGGTGAAAAAAGTACACCAAGGGTGCTTTAATTCCCACCAAATTTTATATGTGTTTTGAAGAGCCTATTATCGAAATAATAGTAAAAATTAAAAACATTCCAATACCGATTGCCTGAGAAAAATTGATTTGTGTACAGCATTGCCATCAAATCGTCACTCGCGGACTGATATGGGCCTATAAGAATACAATTTCGAAACTGGCCAGTGACAAAATGTTTCCTTAAATTAATTATCAAAAAGTATATCCCTGTTATGGCCTGGCTCTCTAGATTAAGAATCCACCAAAGATTGAAGAATAAATCCACTTTCACCCATCACAGTCATGTATTTACCACAGTTTCACAGTTCAGTACGGACTATACACTTCCTCCAGTGGATGAATACATGTCTCTGCCCGAAACGCCTGCCCGTTTTTTGCTTCATTAATTCGGGATTCTATCAATTTCAAGCGTCTTTTGGATATTAAAACTAAAGTCTCTAAGAGGTGTAGCTCTTAACTAACATATACAACTGAGAAGACAAATCCCAAATTCAGTGCAGTGCTATAACTTACACTTTCTAAATGGAGTTTGATACGGTGCAGCGCTATATCTTGCACAACTGATCGAGAAGACAAAATGCCAAAGTCATGTGCAGCGCTATAACATAGAATGAGTTCAGCGCTATAGCTTAACCTCGGAAGAAGGAGTTGAGTGCACATCACAGGTCGGGCTTTCCACACTTGGCTTGATCATCGCATTTGATCTGTCCTTTGTTCAATTTGAGATGTTGCATTCGTGTTGCGATGCTTCTTGCTTTTGCGGCCTTGGTGTTCTGCCAGAACTAACTTTGGTTATCTTTCAAGTTGGCGCTCGCGCTTCTACAAGTTAGGTTCAGTTGGCCCTGCACAGTTTGGTTCTCAGTTTTGGTCCCTCTAGGTTCATGCACCGTTGTGCATCTTTTATCTATTTTCCTGATTTCCACGCTTTTTGGCGGGCCTTTCCGGCTGATCAGTCGGCGCATGCTCGTATTCATCTAGGGGTGGGATGTCCTGACTGGAGTGATCTTCTCTGAAAAGTTGGAAGTTATGTGAAAGCTGGCGGGCTAAATATACATTCCCCAGCAAAGCCAAAGTCGATCACCCGGGAATGTCCGTGATGAGTAGTTGTGCATTAGGATCATTTATATACTGGATATACCCATACACCTAGTATGGATTTGAATATCTAGTTGCCAACCCCAATGCACAAATCGAAAGCGAGGCATTTTCTGCTGACACCGCAGGCTGCGCGCACTTCTAACAAAGTGTCCAGAGATCCGTATACAATATATTCGGACGAAAAAGTCTAAACACAATTCAATCAAAGGCCTCCGCACTGTTTCGGTAAGGCTTTTATTCAAAACATGGTAATGGTAAGATAGCTTTACCAGAGTCTTTCAAATACATTTACAAGACTCTGGATTGAGAAACATAAGAATGTATGTTGAGACCAACCTGGCGATCAACCGAGGAAATTAGAGTGATGTGTTGGCGTAGATTATTTCTATAGTTTGGTAAATTGATCTCTGCATTACCATGTTTTAATGAAAACCTTACCGATACAGTTTCGGAAGCCAGTGCCAAGCGCTCGGCTCATGTCCACACTTCTTCGTCCGAATATAAAATTGACTATTATAAACTCCGGTTCTGACCAAGAGCCGAGGCATCAGGTGCACTGCCGGCTGCACTGCAGTCATTGCAGACGACACTCTATGGGGATTACACAGTCACTCAGTTAATTAAAGAAGTCAATTTATTGACGTTACTTTAGACCATGTTATTGCCACAATCAATAGAAGGAGTATCTTTTCCCGTGCCAAACAAGAATCAATGTGGAAACCAGGAGATCGGGCATTTTATTTGACATAGCACCCACGTGGTTGAGGGGTATATTATGCTATCAAAATAACTCTTGGCATAGGGTTTTCCTTCCAGAAATAACGTAACCATGAAAACTGGGTGGCTCAACAATATGGTGGTAAATAACAACGTCAACGGGTTTATATTAGCGCGGTGTATGTTTGGATGTCGAATGGCTCATGTATGGACACAAGGTTCTTGTAGCTTGCTCTTACCAGCAGGGCAAACTTCGAACAACGCTAGTTCTTTCCTGCCTGTCGTGAATATGTCCCCAAATAAAACTGGAGGTGGACCTTGAAAGAGGCCTCCCCAGGCTGATAATGCCAATCGGTGATGAGACGACACCTTGAGACGACACGTATACAGAGGATTCTCCAGACAGAGTCACAGCCAACAAGATGAACTTTTTATGATGAGCGCTATATATCTAGCCTGCAGCTGGCTGTGAATTTGTCACCGATTCTGGCCACTGCACCGTGATTTATCGAAACTTGGGAACACGTCTTTCAAATACATCAGCCAATTCATGGACAAGATGTCATTAAAAAATTCGAAGTCGTATTATCCGTCTTTTACACGGATCTATCGCTAGATAAGATAGCTGAAATTCAGTCTCAATGCCTAATCGTACAGTCGAACACCTGAAAGGTGCACTGTCCATGTACTACAGATTAATTGATGTACAGTCCTTCAAAAAAGTAAATGGACACACAAAAATCAAATTTTCTTGAAAACGGCTGGTGATAAATCGATGCGGTTTGCTGCATTTGATAGGGCATTTAGTTGTGCATCATGATATCTACCAATTTGCTATTTTACCTATAAGTCAATTTTTTCGATTTATGAAAGGTCCCAAAATCAACTTTTTTATCACGCATTTTTTGGGGGCAAATTTTATATTGACTGGAAGCTTCTGTTGAGTTATGAGTGAATATCTAAGAAATTCCACAGTTTTCACTTGAATCTGCAACTTATTAACCCATTTGTGCAAAAGGGTTTTGTTACCCAGTCTTCTACTGCGGAGATGCCCCCTTGATATTATTCACCTGGCCCAGACAACCGGAATCATGTCACCATTTCAATGGCCTTGTTTAATATGCCTATGAATAGCTCTCCCAGGCCTGGATTTGGCAGCTGGACAATGGGTTCACCAATATTACTTTACCCTCGCGTTTACAATACATCAATGTTAGCAACATTTCCACCCCCATTCAAAACCTCAGCCAATAAGGAATTAACACTCGGGCTGCATGTTGAAACTGACATAATTGGCTATGGTCGACTTCTCCAAAGTAATTCCAAAGTCAATAAACAAGGTGCAAAATTTTGACATAAAATGCTGTTTTCCCACCAATTACACAAGATATTTTCATCACCTTGATGGGGACGTGGGTTTTTCATCATGGTGATTCATCCTATCAAGAAAAAGTACGAAAAAAATCGGAAACGAAAAAGTTGATTTTGGGGCCTTTTGTAAATCAATAAAAGTCGGTATTAGATAAAATGGCTAATTTTGATGTGGTAGATACCATGATGCACAACTACATGTCCTATCAAATGCAGCAAACCGCATCGATTTATCACCAGCCGTTTTCAAGAAAATTTGATTTTTGTGTGTCCATTTACTTTTTTGAAGGACTGTACAATCACAGAAAATGTTGGGGTTGGATAGTGCAGTATCCATGCACCATATTTCATGGAACACAGTATAGTTAAAGTACTGCCATCGATGTTAAGCTTGAGAAACTAGAAATATATACTCCGTTCGATTTGTTGATATTCCGAGTCGTGTTCTGTTCTTAGAAGCCTCATAGGACAGACATTTCAATGGCGACGAGAAAAAATGAAAGCATAAAGTAACAGAGAAGGTACAGAACCCCGAGTCCAACCACTTTGAATGCCGTAGTGCCCGAGAAACCCGATCGAAAAAATCGCCCAAGAACGGCGAGACACCGCACGTGCACGGCGCCATATTTAGTACATAGAAGCACTACAGTACACAGCAGCATACAGCAGTATGGCGGAACCCGAACCGGCAGTAGTCAATGTCCACGTTGTGGCAGAATCGAGAAATTTGAAGGCAGCGACATTCGTGATCCCCACAGACCCGTTGGAGAAAGGAAAAGCATGGGAGGACTGGGCAGAAGAGATAGAGAGAGAGTTTAGATTTTTCAAGATTGAGCAACCACAGGACAAAGCAGATGCTCTGATTATCTACGGTGGAACAGAGATAGCACAGCTTGCTAAAAGCCTTCCAGATCCAGCGGACGGTGATGTCTACGTTAAGCTGAAGGGGAAGTTGAACGGTTATTTCACGCCAAAGAAGAACAAGCACCATGCACGCTACGTTTTTCTCAGGATGAAACCGAATAGTGGAGAGAGCACAAGTGGTTATGCAGCCAGACTCCGAGATAAAGCTAGGCAATGTGATTTTGGTGGAGACATGGACGATCGTATCCCAGAGCACATGATCCAGACCATCGAAGACAAAACCTTGGTAAAGAAGGCAATCACTAAAACGTGGAACTTGGGACAGCTTCTCAAGGAGGCCGCAGAGATGGAGGCACTAAAACACCAAGTCAAAGACATGAAGCATGCAGAGGTACTACAGAAAGCAGGCAGAGTACAATCGCAACAGCAGCATCGTAAATTTTCGTCAAGAAATCGCAGTGATCAGCCAGAAAAACATGCAAAGAAACCCAACAGCAGCCCCAAAGACAAATGTGACTACTGTGGATTGTCCGGAGTACATGAGCCCGGGAAAGGTTGTCCAGCATATGGAAAAACCTGTAATAAATGCGGCAGAAAACATCACTTTGCGTCAGTATGTCGACAAGATCAAGCCCAGGGGAAAAGCAAACCGACAAGCCAACCTAAGAGAGGGAAGAGCAAAATCAAGAAAGCGTCAGGGGAAGTTGAAGACAGCACCAGTTCAGATGATGAATTCATCAAACACCTCACCATCAAGCGCGTGAATAATGAGCCCAGCAGAGATCGACTCATCACTCTGAGAATGGGGGATGTCAACATCGACATGGAGCCTGACAGCGGTGCAGATGTGAACATTATGGATGAACATCAGTTCAAAGCCTTGGTTCATAGATCGAAGATTAAACCTACCTTGATGGCAAGCAAAGTCAAACTCAGCACCCTGCAGCATGATCTGAGTGTTAAAGGAGAATTGCATACAGAGTTAAGCAACAAGTCACACAGCAAATCCTGCACAGTTGTAGTGATCAAGGGACACGTCAACTCAGCTCCGTTGATAGGAAGAAGCACACTGCTTGATTTAGGAATGCTGAAGATAGACCCAGAGGGAAAAATCGAATGCAAGGTCAACAGTATCAAAGAACGGGATGCAATGCAGAGGATCATCGATGAATTCAAAGAGAAAGGCATTTTCACTGGCATTGGGAAAATCGAAGACAAGAAGAACAACAAGGAAATTTTTGCCAAGTTTCACATGAAGCCAGGGACGACTCCAGTGATCCAGAAGCCGAGAAATCTACCCTACTACCTGCAGCGACCACTCAAGCACTGGTTAGATAAGGGAGTAGACGGTGACATTTTTGAGAAAGTACCGGAAGACGAGCCAGTACAGTGGTGTTCCCCACTTGTAGTCCAGCCAAAGCCAAAGTTTACTAAGATCGACAAAGACAAGTTAGAGTCACATATGACTAGAGCCAGCGTCGACCTGAGAATTCCAAATGAGTTCATGGAAAGAAGTCGCATCACTCAAGCACCAGTGGTAGAGGATTTCACCCACAGATTCCACGACTGTCGAATTTGGAGCAAGCTAGACCTCAGGCAAAGTTACCATCAACTTATGCTACATCCAGAATCAAGATCGATTGCAACATTTAGCAGCCCATGGGGTAACTATCGCCCGAAAAGACTTGTTTTCGGAGCTAGAGCATCACAGGACTCATTTGATGAGGCGATGCAGCGTATTTTTGGAAACATACCAAGATGTCTGAACCAGAGGGATGATCTTCTGATTGGAGCTGTCGATTGGAAGGAGCATAATGAGACGCTGAGATCTGTCTTCCAGAGAGGATTAGAGTACGGTATTACCTTCAACTTGGAGAAATGCGAGTTTGGTTTGGACCACATCAAGTTCTATGGTTATGAATTTGGACAAACAGGACTCAAGCCAGCCCAGGAGAAAGTTGAAGCAATCAAGAAATGCGGGACACCAACCTCGAAAACAGCTGTGAGAAGTTTCCTGGGAATGACTGGTTACCTGTCGAAGTTCATACCGCGCTATACATCCCTTACCAAGCCTTTGCGAGACCTCACACACAAAGAGGCCAAGTTCAAATGGGGAAAAGAAGAAAGCCAAGCATTCGAAGCATTGAAGGATAGCATATCAAGCAGCAGCACAGTCGCATTCTTCAATCCAAAGCTCCCCATAATGGTAAGATGCGAAGCCAGTTACAATGAAGGATTGTCAGCAGCATTGGTCCAGAAGACAGAAAAGGGATGGCAGCCTGTCCACTTCATCAGCCGCACTCTCACGGACACAGAAAGAAGATACAGCCAGACCGAGAAGGACGCTCTATCGATAAAATGGGCAAAGAACAGATTCCGAATTTACCTGTTAGGAGCGCCAAGGTTTAGAATTGTAACAGCCCACAAGCCACTGTTACCACTATTCAACAAGGCGACTGCGAAACTGCCACCAAGAATTGAGAGATGTGTAATGGACATGCAAGATGTTGAATTTGAGCTCGAGTACCAGCCTGGGAAAGATGAACAAGACCCTCTTGATTTTCTGTCGAGACACCCACTTCCAACAACCGGCAATGACAACACTGAGAAAACAGTCAAGTATACCATAACAGCACAGCATGCAGTCGTCATCGATAGAATTAAAGAAGAAACCAGAAAAGATAGTCAACTGCAGAAGCTGAAAGATGTCATCAGAACCAGCAGCTGGGACAAATACAGACAAGATCCGATGATACAGCCATTCTACCATGTCAGAGATGAGCTATTTGAGGCAGAAGATCTAATCTTCAAATCGGACCAGATAGTCATGCCAACAAGCCTACAGAGGAAGATTGTCAACACAGCACACTCTATGGGACACCTGGGGATGACCAAAACAAAACAGATGCTGAGAGCCAAGTACTGGTTTCCGCATATGAACGCCATTACAGAGCAGATAATCGGCCAGTGTATGGAATGCCAGGTTACAACCAAGTCACATCGCCAGGAACCTGTCAAGATGACAGAGATACCCAAGAAGCCATGGGAAGCCGTAGCTACTGATTTTGGTGGACCATACCCAGACGGTCACTAGAATCTGGTTGTCATCGACAAGAGGTCAAGATACCCTGAAGCTGAGAAGGTTGCATCAACAAGTGCTAAATCTACCATCGAGAAGCTGCGTAAGATGTTTGCCACACACGGAGTGCCACGGCAGTTAGATTCCGATAATGGACCGCCCTTCACGTCAGAAGCTTTTCGACAATTTGCGGAGGAAGAAGGTTTTGATCACCATAAAGTGACACCACTCCATGCGAGGGCTAATGGCGAGGCAGAGAGTTTCATGAAGATGCTTAACAAGATCGAGCAGATCTGCCATCTACAAAATTTATCGGGAGCAGACAGAGAACAAGCCATACAGAATATGCTGGTAGCATATCGATCCACGCCACATATATGGATCGGTGTGTCACCCTATCAAGCCATGATGAACCGGGACGTCCGCACGAAACTTGACTACTTTGAGCCAGCACAACCTGAAGACGATCCAATAGCGGAGACAGACAGGGCCTACAAGGAGAAAATCCAACGTCAGTCAACTAATCGCAACACGAGAAGACACAGTTTTGTCGTGGGAGATTACGTATTGGTGAAGCAGCCAAAACGTAATAAATGGTCAACGGCATACGAACCTGCATTCTACATTATCTTTAGAATCGATGGATCCAGTATTGCCGCCAGAAGAACGCCCGACGGGAAAGAAATCTACAGAGATTCCAGCCATTTTAAACTAGCCAACGCCATCGTACAGAACAATCAGCCAGACATCGAGTACAACGCAATACCGGATGCTGATACTGATGGGCGAGAGGAGATGTTACGAGAGATGAATGATTCGTCTCCAGATTCCGCTAATTCGTCTCCAAATGCAGGGGAAAACCTCCATGACGTCGAACCAAACGCAGATACGAATGATTCGTCGGGCACTGAACATGAAACGAGACAACCAACGACATCTCATCGCAGTGCCACGACATCTCAATCATCGGGCGCTGAAAACGTCAACCAGCAACCTACGAATACAACTGATCGTCGTAGCGCCACACCGCGGAAACTGCCAGCTCGAGAACGTAAACGACCAAAGCATCTCGAGGACTATGTCTGTTAACTGATTCAATGAAGGACATTGTTAATTCGATTGGATGTGATTTCATTGTGTAGATCTGAGCTTAGCCTGAAAAATAATACTAGTGTAGTATTAGGATTTGGGTGCAGGCGGATCGCTGCCCTTGTCCTAATCAAAATTTAGTCTAATCATTAGTGTTTAAATGTAGCGCAATCAGTTAAATACTTAAACATAGGGTGTAGGCGGATCGCTGCCCTATTTACTATGCTGAGCTCAGAGGAAAATAATTGTGACAAATAGTGCAGAATCCTTGAATCTTGGATTTAGGTAATTTTATTGTTGGACTTACATTTGTTGGACTTACATTTGAATTGTGTTGGACAATTTTACTAATATTGAGGTTGAATATTTTGGACTGAATGCAACAGTAGGTTTTGACCAAAATGGGGAGGAATGTAGTATCCATGCACCATATTTCACGGAACACAGTATAGTTAAAGTACTGCCATCTATGTTAAGCTTGAGAAACCAGAAATATATACTCCGTTCGATTTGTTGATATTCCGAGTCGTGTTCTGTTCTTGGAAGCCTCATAGGACAGACATTTCAGATAGGTGCAGTAAAACACTTTGAAACACATATTTCGCACTACGCAGTCAATACGTTTATTTGAAAGTGATTCTTACACTGATAAACAACGAAGAAATCGACATTTTACTAAACTTAATTTCCAATATTGAGCTGATTTAGTTCATTAGCGACGGTGATGACATTTTCATTGGTATTGGCTTGGTTGACGTAATCTGCCACCAGGAAGTTCACCGTCTGGCCTTGCTTCTTCCGTTCGTTGTAACAGTCCATGGCACTGGGCCTGATGTACTGGTTACACTGAAGTAAATAGAAACAAAAACATTCAAGTAAGGTATATACATGTATAGCGCTAACGCTCGGAGCACACGTACGTAAATGTAGGCGAGATCATGTCCCATAGATATCTGTAATCCTATCTATGTACAGCAAGTCTGTGTTTATAATTGAATACTTCAAATAAAATAGAGTTCTCGTACACACTGTTGTTCCTAAATCAGATACATTGACGTAGTTACCGAAAGGATCTTAACTGAAATGATAGTTTGGTAGAAATTTTGCTCTGGTTAGTAGGTTCGGCTACCTATGAATCAATAGATTAACTAATATGTACTACTCTTGAAAATTCTCATGATTAAAGTCATAACATCCGGTTAACGTGCTTGGCGAGAAGTTTAGTTTTATGTGAAGAAAGCAAACTAAATTGTCACGATAAGAGGATCTGATCCCAATGATTTGATGGGTTAGAGTATTATGATAAGTGGATGTTCGAGCAATAACAAGACAGATCACGTTCACAATGTGTATCTTTTTCAGGAATTAAGTATAGTCCGCTTTATTTTCTTAAAACTAGCGAAGTAAGGCTTGTAGAGCTTTATCTAGTACCCAGTGCCTCAAATAATTTTGTAACCTACCAACTTCTGCATGTCACTAACACACAGGCCTAAGGAAGCAAATGCCGAGACAATGATCATATCCTTGCTTATGCTTGCACACTTGCTTCTTGTTTCTTCTGGCATGCTACTACATGATGACGTCAACTTAAGATCTAGCCATGTGTCGCCGTAAAAATTAGCCTGAGTGAGAGAAATAAATAGCAGTTCTAGAATGATGGCACTTCAATCGCATTTGTATCTAAATAAACAATTGATTGTAATATATCGCTTTGCAAATTTTTATTCTTAAATATTGCAATTTGAAACCTTGAACATAGTATGGCCAAAATATGATTTGCCACGGTTTCCATAACAGCAAGGAAGTTTTATGTTTTATACATCCCCCCCGCGCAAAAATATGGATTGTTTAACAGCTGCGGATCCAGAAATTCAGGGAGGCGGGGGGGGGGGCTGCTATCACACCTGTAGAGGATCGAATGTGATCTTGGAAACGAGCGGGTCTTAAAGTCCCCCCCCCCCTTTCGAAGCATTTGGAAATTTTGAGCGCTAAATATACGTTTCCGGGAATCTCGGGGGCTGAAAGAGCATTAAGTAGTTTTTTTGCTACCTTTTGAAGGGGCACCCTATGAAAAACCAAGTTTTCCCAACGGTGGCCAATTGATTCTCGAAAAGAAATTCGTTGTATTTGATGGTCATGTTGGTTGTTCGGTGGGGTACATGCACATACAATTTGTTGGTCACTAATATGTTGTATGTCATTGACAAATGCGCTACCTACCGAGCGGATGTAGGGGTGAGAACTCCTACAGCTGCTGTCACAAAGATGGTCCACCATAAAAATGAACACACGCTTGTTTTGTGCCACTGCTTCTCCAAGAGTCGGCCAACTGCCCGTCACTGCATTGATGCCGACCTTCCCGTCTGCTCCAGTAAAGTAGTCACTGAAGATGGGGATGAACCTGTCGAAGCCGGATGGCATTGTGGTGTCGTGGAATCGAATGGCAATAACCTCGTTCCTGTGCGATGGATTATTCAACCAGTTGTCAATGTCTCGTATAATCTGAAATGATTTTTTTCCCTTATCAACAGAATGCACCCGATGGTCATTATTTGTGTTCCCATCAACGTACTGCAGCGTTAATTAGACGCAAAGCCAGACGTTTTCCATTACGATTTCACTACGATGTTTGACAAGAAGGAGCAGTGCGCGAGATATGCTAATGAGCAGACTTCCCTCGCTTGAGTTTCTGAAGAATGTTCCATATCGCGCTAAGCTCATCACTGCTGATTATGACAGGCGTGCAACGGTAGGTATCTGCTCCCCAACTTCCACCCTAATACTTCTGGATATACACTTATGTGTTGATATCATATCTAATAATAATGTGTTTCAAATTTGCACTTGCCTCCCATAACTTTCGTCCGTAAGCTGTGTTGTGACTCGCGTAAGCGGTATCTCCCTTGTTACGAGTGTCAATGTCGAAAAATCGAATTCCAAAATCCAATTGGGCTGTGAAAGTGAAATCTTGGTTCCTGTACGCGCAGGACAAAGCAGGAAAATATGGCCAACCACCATACTTCATGACCATATTCGCCCCTGTAAAATAAGAAAAATAGGTAGATCTCTGTCCATAGTCAGACCTGGTTCACCCAAATCTAAAGACAGGTTGGATGTTATTTCGAAAGCAAGCCAAACTAGAAATGTTTACCTCCCCGAAGGTTGAGATGGATAATTTTATAATGGGTGAGTTGTATAAATGGTGTGTGTAATGGTGAAGTTGCGATTAATGTTCAGAGACTTCAGCATTAGAGGGTGATGAACTTGAGTGTGATGTGATATTGTACAATGAAAATAACAACTATAAAACCGCCAAAGGCCACTACTGTCCTCACCGTATAGATATTAGCTGAAAATTGATGCTGGTTAAGAAAGGTGCAATTAGTTTATAGCAAAAGGGAAGAGTTATGCCATTTAACCCGTGTGACCTCGAAAAGTAGGGACCATATCAAAAACCCATGCAACACAAACATCGTGGCAGTTAGATGTACCCATGATATCAGATTGGTGGTAAGCGGGCAAGTAGTCAGGCGCGCAATTATTACATTTTAATTTTTTTCTCGAATTTGGCCGCCTAGTGGCCAAGTGATGAATCAAATCGAATCGAACTTTTGGCCCAGAGATGACCTGACTAGATTGGGTACATGTGTACCAAATGTGAGATCACTGGTCACTGTACTTTTAGAAATATGCCATAATTTTAAAAGCATAACGACCAATTTATGCCATTTGAACTCTGTGACCTTTAAAGTAGGTCTAATCAAAAACATTTTAAACTTATGATGTATCCTTGATTGGAGTAGATGCCATAAAAAATTATCAAAAACAAATTACCGTTAAGTGAGATATTGCACGTTTTACCTTTTCAGTTTTGCCCTCTGGTGGTTAATTTGAAAATCAGATCGGACTGAAATTGGGTGTCAGGGGTTATCTGACATAGGGCGTCATTTTCACCAAGCTTCAAGTTCATACCTTTGTGGTTAAGAAATGTGCCATAGTCAGACATAGACGGTCAATTTAAACCATTTGCCCTCCGTAACCTTGAAAAGTAGGTCTAATCGGAAACTCATACGATATGTGATGTATCCTAGCAAGAAGTAGGCCTACCTTTTTTATCAAAAATGAATCACTAATAAGCGAAATATCGCACTTAGTTTGTTTTCACATATCGCCCCCTGGTGGTAACAGATTGAGTCCGATCAACATCCCCAGGGTGTTGTTCACATATTGGTGGAGGAGTACCAAACATGTACCAATAATTTGTGATGATACGGTAAGATGACATATTAGTGTTAAACAGAAAACTGATGATACTTGGGTTTGCAAAGACTTTTGCTGAATTAGTCAACATATCACTACATTAAGTTCTACGGTTTCATTATTATGTTGGCCTCGAAAAACAATATTTTGTTTCGTTTGCTGATTTCGATGCTGTAAATTTCATTTACCATAATTTGAAATCTCGAATTCAGAAACTCTATCCCTTATGAATATATGTTTTTGCTTTATATTACAAATAAGTTTATAATGTTGTTATAACCACATGATACTAAACATACAAAATATGTTTAGTATCATCAGTGCAGTGCCCTAGTAAGCGCGCAGCGCCTTTAGGTTTGGGGAAACCGCCCCTAACCCCCTGGTTGGGAACCAGCTGTAGTTTCTTCCGGCAATTTTATGTTTTGATAGACGGTTTTCTCCGTTTAGGCTTTCTCTATAGCAGTAACTCAACTGCATCATCACAATAGTCAAATGACGGTGTAGAAGGTGTCCGGACTATCGTAGTCTGGCACTCTGACAGATTCATATTTAAAGTGCAAGCTCTAGTAAACTCACGCAACTGTTGACATGGGGAAGACCCCCCAAACTCCGCCTTCTGACATGTTTTAGCCAGTGCATTGGATGGAATCCCCCCCATCCCCCCAACCCCCATTGGCCTCTCAATAAGTTTGTTCAGAGAACACGAGAAAAAATAACCCTCTTTATATCTGGGAGCATAAAAAGCCTGCTAGCGGATATTGATAACTCTTTCGGAAAAACTAGAAGATATGCAAAACCAAATGAAAACATCTATTCCTCCATAATCTGTCTTCGTGTCCCACCACGGCCGATTTGGATTCGTTCTGAAGGTAAATTGAAATCTCAAAAAAAAAGTTTTTTTCGAACGCCCGCCCGGTGTTTTCTTGATCAATTCGGGATTATATCCATTTTAAGTGTCTTTTGGATATTACTGAAGTTTCAAAGGCCAAAACACATATGTCGGGGGGGGGGGGGGGTACCACCGAACCCCCTTTTGATTAAAAAACAGTGCATATTCATGTGGTTCTCTCTCGGAGCTCATAACAGTCGAGTTGCTTCATTCACTATCAACATTCGATAGTTTCAGTCCGTATTTGGTGCATATCCGAAAGGTTGCGGCAAACGCCTCGTCATCCTTTGACACTATCTGTCCCACTTTATTGTTTAAGTGACTTACCTGAGTTGTGAGTTCCAGGAAATGTTACTTTGTCAAATGTGAGTTTGCAGAGTCCCGCGTGGCCGTTGCAACTCTCTTAAATGTTAAAAAATAAACAAATACGTGTCAGACCACGTTGCTAATGTTATTTTTCTAAATTCTAGTTCTTGGTCACAAATAAAGACTCGCCGGTATATCCATCCTGGCTGTTGAAATGGAGGGGAGAAATGAACTGAAAGGGAGTGCATTTGACTCATTTTGACAAAGGATTCCGACGAGTTATTGTGGAATCATTGCAGCCTCGAAAATACAGCAGCTGCCTAATAGGTTTTCAATGTTAGGAAAATAAGACAAATATTATACCATCTTATCACATCGAATAGCGGCTATCTACCAAATACTGACGGTATAACAAGAAAACAAAACGTTTGATTTTCAGGCTACTGGAACACTCGCTTGGGTCTTGCGATCAAGCCAGTGTACCAACTCCGCGATTTTCGCAATTGCCTTTTTTATTGTGGTATTTAGTATTATCATCATATCAAATTACAAAAAGTTGCAACTGTCAGTTAATCTTTTAATGCCTCCATTTGGTAATGTTATCAAAAGGTATTTTAGATTAACAAAATTTTTACGCAGATAACGACGTAACATACGAGTAATCATTTAAATGATGATCTGGTGAATACATTGGATTGGGCTGGATTCTGTCCGCTCACTAAATGGGGCTACTTTGAATCTGTTCTCGTTCTTCTCAGATTTATCCTAAATATGGCAAAGAAACTACCCTCATATTTATTAGCTAGTTTGTTACGAATTATTTACGTTATGTACTCAAACACTATAAAAAGATGCAATGCCGTATTCTTTAGCATAGCCCGAAAGTTTACATACACTTCAAAATTTGAATAAATTCAAAAATTCTCACCAAGACTACTTTATTTACAAAAGGTTGCATGCCGTGCCTCTTCTTTCTGTGGCTACATTCAAAAATTCACATCGCGAGCAAAATAACATGAATCCGCAATATCAAAATATCAAAATAGCACGAAAGATCCTATTTTTTTAAAAACTTACCGTTGTACCGTTCTGTACAAAAACTTACCGTTGGGGGCAGGATTCACTTGACGTGAAGTAACAAAAAAAACACAATATAGATGAGGTATTATAATGATAGGCCAATAAAAACATGTACGAGTCTCGGAGGACACTTTCAACTCCAAGGCTTCTACTGCGGGGTTGAAACTGGATGCGACATAAATGCTATCATAAACCGGGGAGACGTTTACAGTCCTCAAAAAGACTACCAACCCTGATTACAGTGATCCGGTCGTCCTTTGAGAAGGCCTATCTTTATTTTCTTACACTTTAGTTCACTTGTGAATATTCGACTTATAACAGTGGAAATCATAAAGAGTATACACGTGTTACAAATAAAATTGGACTCGTGAGAATATTTATTTACAGTGTTAACGTGGAACCAACCAAAAATGTGCAACAGACGTCTTGTCGCCCGGTCTTTGGGATAATATCGGCGTATAAAATTGACCGGGCACTTTTAAATTTTTTCAATTTTTAGAGTCGCAAATAGACAGATTTCTTCGAATCCTTTTACTGTAAGTCATGATCAAAACGTCAAAGAACGGACCACAATATGATTATGTTCTCTCTGAATACTGATAACTGCAGGGTTTAAAAAGGTAGTATTTTCGTGATATTTTGTTGTCTGGATATTTTCATGCAATCATTTAATTAAAGGAAACTGGTATGGCATTCACCCTTTATTAAATAAAGTAGCTTTGGTAAGAATTGAAAATTTTCTTCAGAATTTTCTTCAGACCTTTCTTCAGACTTCATGATCTCCTTCCTCCGGTATTTGTTGTACGATGGCGGATCAATAAGTCTTGACAACAGGGCATTCATTTCAAAAGGGATTATCACAGACTTTTGACAACACGTTTACTCCAAATATGCATCTTTCATGAGCACATGTTTGTAAAATTGTCCTCATACTTCTACATTTACGGGAATTGCAGCCTGTTTAAAAGAGATCGGTACATGCCACTGAATTTGCTGGTTTTATCATGACGTTGAGCATGAAAAAGCGTCATAAAATAGATGCGAATATTTTTTAAAGGCAAAGAGTTGGGTTGGTAAGTTTAACCAATCATCTAATGATAAAGTACGGTGAAAATCTGGAAAAATCTATCGGTCACAAACGGGATGCTTGTCAAAACCACCTATCCTTGTCTAACGTTAATATATAAGACCATTTTAAAATATTGCAATATTTCTGTAATTATTAAAAGAACGGTGCTCTGGTGTGTTGATAAATATGTCTTCAGAGAAAATGTAGTTGTCATTTAGAATTCTGGAAATATGTATAACAAGTATATGTTGTCGAAAAGCCAAATGCTGACAGAATTCTTTTTTTTCATAGTTAAATTGCCCTTCAACGGTTAACGGATAACGATTAAACCCCGATTTTTATGTGTAAGCTGCCAAAGAGTGGTATCAGCAATGTGCTGAGATTTCAGCAGGACGCACCTTCTTGTTTTGCCGCAAACAGTGTCAAAACTTATTGATTCGCCCTCGTATATTACATGCATTAGATGTTTTTCTATAGGCATTTGAACACTTCTGCAGCCGTGCAAGTTTTAAATATTTTGGTGGGATTGGTTACCGATCAATCTCTCAGACCCAAGAAAGAACCTAGCCATGATCGCTTTGATGTTCTGTGTAACATGGAAGTTTTCTTATCTTTTGTCAGATGAATCAAGACAGCCATAGCCATGATCGCCACCAACAGAAATTCAAAACAACAAGGGATGCATTGGCACTGTTCCTTGGTTTGGTAGCTTTATCACAGCCCATTTCACCCAATTAATTCTGCTTGCGTGCTTAAGTGTCGAAAAATGTAATTGTCTATTATATACACTAATAATGCAGGTACTGAAATCGAATAAACTTAATAGAAGTTTCTCTAGCTACACGTTGTCGGAATTCGGTAAATTCACGATTCACATTATGGGAGTATTTCAAGATCAAAAGTATGTAATTTTGTTCATCTTAAGCTGGTCGAGTAAGTCGAAAGATGTCTTACCTTGTGTTGCCGCCAACTGCATCAACCCAATCAGGGTGAGAATCAGGGGACGTTTTACCATGTCTGAAACTAACAATCGGGTTCAGGCCTTATAGCGTTGCCCATCATCGGGTATCTATCATGTCGTGGAAAACTCACAAAAATACGAGGTGGGTTGCAAGCTTAATTTACTTACCAATATTGCCTTTGGTTCCAAGCGCAAGTCTTCGGGTGAATGGTGATTGTGCCTACCTTCCCCGGTTTCTTATATAGATGGATATCTGATGACGTCACAAAAACGTGTTATTGCGTTCAACGAGCACTCCAGGTGCTCTTCAACGGTGTTGGCTGAATCCGATAGCCAGGCAGTACGCAATGGTGGTTTAGTTAAATTCATATACTGTAGATGGCTTATACTGTAGATGGCTCTGTAGTATAGTACAGTGTAGGACAGTACGCGAGGGCGGATTGGGGATAGGGGTAAGGGTAGCACTATATAATGATAAGGATCAGTGGATAATCAGAAGAAAATTTCGTTTGTCGGCTAGCTGCCTCAGTGGCCTAATGCCCCTGCCTATCACTCTGACCACCCGGGTACGATTCCCACTCGATCCGCTTACTATTTTTCACTTGTGCACTATTATACTCTAAGTTTTACTGTCGTACTGCCTGGTTATCCGATTTAGCACCTACCAAAAATTCTTTTTGGCTAATATCATCGGGCACCACGTGTGGCGCTAAGGCAGCCACTACTAACCGTTTTTTCTTGTGGGCTGAGATCACTATTAACTGTTTAGTGCTATCAAATAATTATAAAGTGCCTAAAAAGTCATATTATGCCTAACTACCACCGGGAATGTTAGTTATTAAGTTTGAAAACATCATTTTTGGCTTTCTGATTGTAAATAATATCAACTAACAGAATTCAGGTCGATTTTGAAATGTGAACTCCTTTTTTGGAGTTTACTGGGTCGGAAAGATATTCTCTCACTGGCAGTAGCCATGGCCACGTATCGTATTAACTTCTGATATAGCTCTTGAAATCGCTAATAAAACTATTTAGAATCATTGGAACTTTTTCAAATTCATTAAAGGCATTGACAAAATATAGGACTACACTTCTGCAAATGTTGATGAAAATCCCAGCATTTATTTCTTTTAAATCACGAAAATGTATGTATATATAATGTATGCGGACCCTATTGCAGATATAATTGGGGATGTGTACTGAGCCCTTGTGTTATCCGCGACAGGATTATGTCGTCGCACGATCTTCTGATAAGTTTTGAATGTTCTATACGACGCGAAAAAATTGCTAACTCTTAATTTTTCATATAGATTTTCTGTTTCATTCATAAATTACACGAATTTTATCCTTGTTATGCACTTGCAAATATAATTCAATAAATTATTTCATGATAAGAAAGTGGACGACCATACGCTGTAATATTTGTTGTCCCTTCCGATAGGTGGCCAGTGTGCAACTACTGTTGGCAAATCTCAAGCTGACTCACAAATGTAATGCATGAGTCTGCACGTGACAGACTAACATCATTTTCGTTGGGAAAAGCTTCACCAAATCGGCATTCTGTAGATATTTCTCTCGATAACATTATGATGTTTCATCCACACCCTGTGGAAACAGCTGCAACCTCTCCCACCTCTTTGAGTGCTGGCTAAAACCTCTCCAAACGTTTCAAACCCAGCACATTTTTCAAAATACATGTACCACTTATGATTCTACATGTACGCCGTGCATTTCCTACATAACATGTATCTAAACAGTCTTGCAGTATAAAACAGTCTAAACAGTCTGCTATAGGCGCACTGTGGTTTGATACGTGTACAATATAAATATGTATAGTTAACAATGTGAGCATAATTTCTCTCGTCTTTCTAATGTTGCTAACTTAGCTACATTGCAACACACAACTTTTAATAATTTTCTAATATCAATCAATCGCGTTCGAAGTACCATTCCGGTACACTTTTAAGAGTTGACTTACCTCACAACAACTTTGACATCATGTCTAAATCAATATCGTCAATAATATCGTTTAGATGGGGCCTATCGCAATTTTATCAGGTCCAAGATGTAGTTGGATATCTGTCCTTCAAATCCCCCCCCCCCCCCCCAACCGCTTTCCACATTGATGAGTCCATTAAATACAGATGAATCAACGCCAAATCTACAAAAAGGATGCAGGAGGTGTATAATAGTCAGTATGTTTGTTGTTTTTTTTTTGGGGGGGGGGGCAACGCTAGGTCATACTTTATAGTGTGACGGACAATAGAGTAACCAGCCTCTATGGACGGTACTATGGCCTGCGCATCAAATCATTGTGATTGTCCCGTCTAATTAATTAATTTCATTTGTTGGAACGTGATGCAGCTGGGGAGGAGGAGGGAGGGGGGACGGCGGTGGCGGAGGCAGGAAACATCGTAGGTGTTAGTATTCGTTATCCAAACAAGAGTCGAAATTAGGCGCGATTTGGATGCGAATACATCCAGTAGGGGGCTTTTTCCGACTTATTAGTGGTTTCTCTAACTTTTTCCTGATTTTTTGCCAAAAAGGTCGGATTTTCAGAAAAGATGTAAAAAATAATAGGGCTTCCTCAATCTGGCCATTAAAGATCAAAGGCCTTAGTGAAAGAATAAGTAGATTATAGCCACACTGCTTTTCATTACAATTTAAAACGACCCAGAAACTTCTGAGCGGATATTAGGACGTTTATGACTACTATGAGCCCATTTATGCTTGGCTGGCCATTCCAATGGTTAGAAGAGCGATTCAAGACATGCTACGTGGTTGTGAACTATGTTTCCAAAGAGGTGGAGCGGGTCATGTTAAAGGTGTTGGCACTTGATAAACTGATAATCTGGTAAGACATGTAATTCATGTACGTATTCAAAATGCACCAGGGATACGCCTACATAGAGTCGGAGTGTCACGTAGTATTACGTCGTGATTGAAATGAACATGTCGTGTTGGATTTCCTATCCCTGATTGTCGAATGAAGGTCTCTTAATTCTGTTATTTTATTATGTTATTTGAAAAAAATTAATTTAAATCAACACAATAATCATTGTCAACATAATTATAGAAATTTGCCGAAATATCGCGCGTTTATGGCGAGCTGTAATTGGCCACAAGGCACTGGTGGAGTTCAATCCGCATTCATCTTACATTATTGAGCCCCCTAAAGGGCTCTAACGACATTAACAAATAAAAAAAGACCGTACTCAAAAAAACATATACCGAGAACCTTTCCAAATCATTCCACCCTTATACTCGAGAGGAAAAAAAAATTCCGGCACTCAAAATCAAATTGTTAAAGAAATATACGGTTGATCAACTAAAGGAAACTGTAGGCATTTAGATGTTAACTCTTTGCATCGCGCTATTGGTACAATGTTGATCAAAAATACTCCATTGATGAGAAAAAAGGCCCCAAAGCGCAAAAAATTAAATTATGTCCGAGCTGTCCACCATTTTGGACGTACTCAACTCTCCTCACGCAAGACCAGAACCCAATTTATCCATGACGTCGTTTTGCCGCTGCTTAAATTGCCGCCATGTTTGCCGAAACATTGGCTTTCCAACATGGATGCCAATGCTGGCAGGGAGAATATGTGATCCGTCACAGCAAAACCAGGCGCATGTCGCTCTGAGCTTGGCAGGTTGAGACGGACTGTTTGTTCATTTCTCTATTGTCTGCCTTTTGTGAAATATGAGCACATCAATTTCTCCCATTATCTTCTGGTGTCATTTAGGCTCATCTTCTGTGCAACATGCGCCTGGTTTTGGTGTGACGAGTCACATATGCTTGAATATCAATTGAATATCATCAAATTTCGTCACTGTGCGGGTTTGGAGAATGCATTGCACTGGGCAGCTCTAAATTGCGGAGTGGACTACAGGAACGAAAGCCAACTTTTTGGTCTTTCTCCAATTCACTGAAACTAGCCAGATTCCAAAGCAAACTGACGTTAACAATGATATATGATTAAAATTTGTTACAAAACATTTGACACCAAAGTTTCTACGCTTGTTATCACATCATCATTTTTTTTTTAATTTTGCAATACGGGAAGAGCAAGGTGACACACGAACGAGGCCAAAAGAGGACATGTGAATCGTGAATCGTGAAACGTGAAGACCACGTTTAACAGTGACAATGAACACTCTGTATAAACCTCAGTTTTTTTGGTAAAATGGTTTTGAGATCGTGAACAACCTCTTAAGTCAAATTATTTTTTCACTTTCTTTGAGAAGGATGTCGCAGCAACTTTAATGTGTAATTTCATTGTAAAATATTATTTCTCCCACTTTTGGGGGTTAAGAGCGAGACAAAAGAAAATAATTTGGTCAAATTCAATCCATTATTTACCATGATTAATGACTTAGACCATGGTGACATCCATGCAAGTATGAAAAAATTCACCATGGTAGTTTTGCATACAATCACAATCCAAGGGATGGATCCTTAAGCAATCATCCCCTTTAATCGTATTACCTTGTACGCCTATGTTTTTATGCGATATGGATTTTGACTTCCAAGTTTGATCGAGCGTGCAAAAGTTTTACCAACATAATAGACCGGACCATTTCATGTTGAAGTGATGAATATTCTGCAATTCAATTTGTTATCTATTTGTAGACACATGCTAAATACTTTCGAAACAGATGTGAAAATGTTTCTACTGATATCTGAAACAAATTTGCATTGATAACGTGACATACACACTAATACCATACTAAATCAGTTTATGCCTGTTTCGCCTATTCCTGTTTCGCCTATTCCTGTTTCGCCTATTCCTGTTCCGCCTATTCCTGTTTCGCCTATTCCTGTTTGGCCTATTTCCTGTTTGGCCTATTTCCTGTTTCGCCTATTCCTGTTTCGCCTACTTCCTGTTTCGTCTACTTTCCAGTACCCCTACAATAAATCGACTCTCCCAGGTGGAACCTTAGGGATGCATGTCCATTTTATGGGGAAATGTAAGGGGACAATTGGATGATGTTAACGATGTGATGACAATTTGACTTATCAAATGCCATCAACTTTATTAACAAACCATGCCATGACCGTTTTGAAAGAGTCACCTTGAAAGCGGGGACAGTCCGGGACTTATTTGACCATGACCATACTGACACATAGTAAAAACAAATAGAAGTGGCAGTCGCTTATTTTATAAAAACAGGAATTCATGAGTTTTTGATAAAAATACATAATACTGTACATTCTCATAATTATTTGATCAAAATCAGCTGTAAAACCCATGTCATAGTAAAGAACAATGTAGCTATAGGTATTCTTTCTATTACGAAGCCAGTTACTGACTAAGACAAAAGAAAGAGAATCCACAATATAAAATGCAGGCCTAAGAAACCTTTCTCAAATCTAATGAAAGGGTAAAACTTTCTTACTATTTTATTTCTTGCCTTTGAAAATAAGCTGAAACATAAGCCGATGTAAGCTATGTATAATTTTCCAAAGTTATTCCGAATAATACTGAAATAATTGACATGTCGCTGAATCCATTATTTCAGACTTTATTCTTAATGATAGCCTTTAACACTATAGTAAGGGACGGTTCATATTCCTACGTCTGTGGGGAGGTTAGCAATACATTTGAATAGGCGAAACAGGAAGTAGGCCAACCAGGAATAGGCGAATAAAGAATTAGGCGAAACAGGATTAGGCGGAACAGGAATAGGCGGAAAAGGAATAGGCGAAACAGGAAAACACCACTAAATCTACATAAATCACTAGAAACAAAAAACGCTTTGATTATACGCTTGCAAAATACGTGTACATGTTACATCTTGTTTATTATAGAACTTCAGTTGTTAGATTCGATCAAATAGATTTTCGTGTGCGAAAGTATTCTGCTGACGACAGCTATTACGGGTCAGGCTTCTACTTGGCATGACTATATCAAAGACGTCAAGATCATTATCGCGGGTTCTTGATGACAATGCTGTGAGAGAAGACTTCTTTATATTTACAGTAGCTGTTTCCTTTGTACGGATAGTGCTATACAATTACATTGTACAGTATCAATAACTGGTAAACTAATTTCAGGTCAATTATACTATAAATAAAGATTTTTTACATTGTTTTCATCCAAGTTTATTTAAAATGTTTGGTAAGATGAAGGCACCTTCTCCACCCATCATGACAATAACAGATATTTCACCGGCTTTGCAACAGATGCATCATCACTTCTCTTAACCAGATGTTGATTAGATAAAAACACTTTCACCATTCAGCATACACGGCAGCCGTAAGTACTTTGAAGTACACGTATCATCATTTCGTCGTACTTTTGTAAAGGTATATTATTTCGACGTATTCTTTCGTCATCCGTCACAGATAAAAATAACCCTATCTCGCCGTAAGTGTTCACAAGGGTAGTTTCTATTCTAGCGTAGTTATTGGCAGCAATTTTGTAAGTGCCCCAGTTTTACAATTCGTTGTAGACCCTTGATCGACCAATGTCATCACACTGGATAATGGCGGCATGATTCTCGTCTGTTTGAACTTGAATTCGGCCACGGGAAAAGTCCAAACTAACGTGCGCCGCACACGATGCCTTTATGTTGTACAAAATTTTGGTACGATTTTTCGTTAAATTATAATGGAAGAAAGTATCGCGTTTCCCGCCCTAAACGATCAAATTTATTTCTCGGGCAATATACTCTATCTAGACTCACCGATCTAAGACCGTTTTTGAATATGAAAGCCAAGCCCCATGTCATAATTTTGTATCTCGTGCGCTGATCAGAACGCTGCTTTAAAAATTGTGGATTTTTCATGAATGAGTCATATATTTATTCTCGCCTCCGATCCAGTCTTGGCATGCTGCCAGTATACACTTTCGACACAGCATTTTTGAACGTAGAAGACCAGAATCGAGGTTGTTTAGATCGTGATCAAAGTTCGCTCTTGTTACAGGCCTTCTGAATGGTTAATATCGGCGGTAGCGTGCGATCTAGTGAGGAATAACAGAACCAACTTATACTGGCAAATTGCGTCAAGGGTTGGTGTAACGGAGTCTGGGTCAGCGGACCGGAGTGGATCCAAGGCTTGAGGGTCAATATGGTTCAGCGCCGGAAAGTCGCCGGCAAAAGCCTCCATAGATATTATGGGCATTGTTGTTCGATGCCAATTCAACCTTGTTCAGTCTGGTTGGACAATGGGTAAGCGTCATCACGGATTTGTCGAATAGTTATGTCATCATGTTCTACTCCTTCGCGTTTGCGTCAATTGCATAGGGGTTTAGAATGGCAGGTCAACGAGGACTTCACTTTATTATACATGTACATGTAGTTGTTTTACTGGTGATTGCTCACCTTTAGACCTTGTACTATAGAAATTGATCGATCGCACAACCACTGTATGACGTAAGGTGATCAGGTCCAAGTGATCAGTTATTTCTCAATGGCAACCTTTGTCCATCAGCTTCGAATTCTACAAATTGAAAATACCGACAGGTTTAAGGGAAAATCCAACATGGCGAAAGAACGGGGGTGTTGGCATAAAACTAGGACTTTGCCTTCAAAAACTGAAACAAATATAGCAGGTAATGTTATGTTTTATATTGTTAACGCTATCGACAATTCATTCGAATTCGATCATCATTTTGAAAAAGATTGACAACGTTGGCCGAGTTGTGTAGGCCCTTTGCACGTTAAGCTTCATGTCGAATGTCTACCGCTGTGTCGAAACTTGCTGGACGGCTAGTGCTGCCGTCATGGCATTGGAGTGAGATGTCGAAATAAGAGTAGGACCCAGCAGAAAATGCAATGCACTATCAGCGCACAATGGGGTTAAAGCTATGTAAATTGGACTATTTATGGTAAGATTTATTTGGTATAGCATTTTATTGTAGACGAATTAGCCAGGACAAAACGTATTTGTGGGTTCATTTCCTAAACGACAAGATGGGACGATGTTCTCGGTCATAAAATAAATTCCCTGCGAAATCATGTACGGCGGGCTGATCATGAACTACCTAATGTTTGTCAGTTCTTTTCGTCGTCAACGAATAGCAAATACCATTTTCGAAAAGATCATGCTGGCACTTTCTAATGTTATTTGTTCTAATCCATGATATGCTTCATCAACCTTGGACGGTACTCAGTCTCTGCGTGTGAAATTAACCTATAATTCTGGTCATCATAATCATACTTTCAGCAACAAACTGTAGCTTCTTTGAAGAAATGTCACGATAGGGACATATACATTGTACTGTATGCGATGACTTAAGGCGGATTCATATTCTGACGCACTACCAACGGGTTCCGACGCACGATTAAAATCTGGACGCCGCCAATGTCGTGATGATTCATACTCCAGCGTGCGACAGCGTCGGTCATCGGCGTCAGGTCGCGCGTCTGATCGGCGTGCTATTTTCAAGAGTTCAACAAATTTGAACACTCAGCGTCAGATCGCGGCGTCCTACCAATGAATGAGGGGTTTTGTGTTCATGGTTTACGCGTACTTTCAAAGGCGCCAAATTAAAACGAGAAGGGGACGGGGAGTAGAAATTATGTCGCTGTTACGAAATGACTCATGTGACTAAAATGTCGGATGCGGAAGAGGTCCTCATGCATGCGAGGGACGTCTCCTCCTTATCCTATACAACACAGCAATGGCCGGTACATTTAAAAGCAGAAGTGCAGATCCTCTTCTTTCATTTTGAAATGGCAGATACATATTATTGCGAGAGCATTCACAGTCTCTCGATAAGACGCCGACAAAATCGTGCGGCCGGGTCAGCGTCGAACGCAGCGTCGTGCATCGGTCGCCGGCGATTGTCGCCCATCGGAGTATGAACTCGCGTTTATCCGGCCACCACGACCAACTTGTCTAACATGCAGGTTATTGAATATACACATTCCAGGCCAAGTTATGAAAGGCTTGATTAGGGTTACATGCTCATGGAAATCGTCCAAGGCGTACATTGTAATGGTTATCCCATGGTGATGTCACTTTATAGAAATGACATGACATTCATTAACCCTCGCCTGCGATTAACGGACCTACAGGGAAACAGCTTCTGATTTCAACCAAAACAATTTCAATGCCTCTTTGGTCAAACGACAACTCAAAACGCATGGACCCTTCGCAAGTAGTACAAAAACCTGAAATCACTCAATATCGTCATTCATATCCAAGGATCATCCCATCTTCACTACCTTCATCGTCTATGGTAGGCCGTAGTGGACATAAATGCCGATTCATGTTCTAGAACATAATTATTAGTGTTCTAGAACATATTTTGACCAATAGGAGAACAGGAATATTGTTCTAGACCGTAATCAACCAATCATTGACCAGGAATAATGGTCTAGATTCCTGGCCAGTGCTTGGTCGATTAATGGTCTAGAACATAATTCCTGTACTGTGATTGGCTGATTTATGTTCACGTGACACCTGCCAGCGATCACGTGACCCCTGCCAGTGATCATGTGACCTCAGACGATGAACATGAGGCTGATCCACGATTCTCGACACAAGGTCGCGAACACCATCCGGAGAACCGGATGTGTTTGTGGCGGCATTAGCCCAGTAACTTAACAATTCTCATTTCGTTTACAGGGTTTATTATTTACGTCATTCCACAGATCACGTAAAAACTGAAAGATACAAAAATATAGGGAAGATAAGTAAAATGCAACACAGCCAGATACCAAGGATACAAAAGAAAGGAAATCTACAGGGAGCCTAGCTGAAAGGACGAAACTGTCATGGAAAATTTGGGCATGACCTGTAGCCTAATTCACTTTAAAGTCCAAGGAACTATTTGACAGTCTCAAGGATTACCTAACATCCCTCTAAATTACCAAGGGATGGTCTATACATTGATACATTGAACAACACACACAATGCATGTGATCCGAGTACACAACCTTGTGTACTGCAGCCATTACAGCAGAAATCCGCTATAAACACTTGAATATTCCTCGTATTCACTAATTACCTTGACTGGGCCTAAGTACAGAGCAAGTAAATGTCATTAAAGTACCATAAAGGTGTAGTAAAGTGTACAGAAATCTATTTCTAGCAATTTCGTTTCTTGTTTACATTCGGTCACTTCAATTCCGGTTCCGGAAGGTGCTGCCATCTGTCGTTGCCATTAGAAACCAATTCGCTTCAGGCTATGCTCAAGGCACCTCATAAAACACCTGATTAAGACCACCTGCGGTCCGTAGTGATTTCTATCATATTATTCAGTGCAGCCTATATACATTCGTAATTCATTTACCTCTGTTGCCTCCGTCAGTAGCTTTGATAACAATGAATAAACGGGAAAGAAGGGCGGACTGGCCCCGGAATACGACTCTGTCTCTCAAGAGAATCGGGCAAAAGCGTGCTCGAGATGGCGTCGTCACGTGACATCAAAAGGCGCGAATCTACTCAAGGCGCCAAGTTCTAAACTTAAAAAACTTCGCTGTTTCAGCTTGATAACAGTGACATGGCTCTCCTAAATTATTCATTAATTTAAACCAACAATACACAAATCTAAAACTCAACCATGGTAACCATGGCAACTACACTTAGGCCTATGGTATCTGGCACAAGACAACTTGAAGTAAAACTTCAAACAGAACTAGTATTGGGCAATTCGCCTAACAGCAAATTGCAGACCATATCCCTGGTGAAAGTATTTTGTCATGTTGAGAAATTAGGTTTGCACCAGGATATAACCAGATAAATCAGAGGCAAATAACCCTGAATAACCAGCTGAATTAGGTTGTGACAGTAGGTGCATCATAAATACTAGAATTAGCGATGGTTCTGGGACTGCAACAACTCAGCATATGGATGGTCAGAATCCAGCAGACAACAAGCAAATGTAATCTGAATCTCAACATCTTTCGTATCTTTTGATGAGTTTTCTGGTCGAGTGAGGGAAACCAGTTGGTCATCTGATATGGCTGGTGGGGATGAAAGCTCCCAATGTTGGGACGACCAATAATACATTGCGTCTCCACAGTATTTATATTATAATACCTCCCTCCATGCACACATGGTTCTGCTGCCAATTTTTTCTTCAAATGATCTAGGTGTCAATCATGCACTTGTGGGTACTGGCACCACGTAGGTAACTTCTGATCTGATCTGAAGTGGCAGGTTTTTGGTGCTTTGTCCTGGTGCTCATTTTTAAGATGACAAAACACTATCACCAGGGATATGGTCTGCAATTGCTGTTAGGAAAGTCACAACCTGGGGACAAAAAATAAATGTGATTTAGACTTCGCATTTCTTTGAAGTGTAGGTTGCAACATCCCAGGCCATTGATGCATGCATGGTCACAACATAGGGGCAACCGGGAATCATGGCAAAGATTTTTACAACCATTCTTTTGAGGTGTAGATTGTGATGCGAGGGAAGTGTCTTGATCTCTACATAAAATTCCTTCGACATGGTGCAACAAACCAGTCCAGTAGATATAGCCTATACATGGTCATAGCATACGGCATCGAGACAACCAGTATGCAAGGTTACGGCCAGGCCCAAGGGGTATGACCGATCAGCACTAAGAGTAAAAACGTAACATGCAATAATATCTTTTTAAACTAACTGCCACAGTAGGTTTATTTATTCAGTCTTTTTAAGTAAAAGTATTACAGTGAAAAAGAACGAAATACGGCTGGAATATTATACTGGTTTGTCTTCGGACGGCATATTCAGCACTGCACCGATGTCAAGGTTAAGACGGTTATACGACTTTGCCTCATCAGCTCCTCGTGGTCAAGGCTCCTATATCCGTGACTGATGCGGTCGCAGAACAGAACAGATGCTGATCATCCCCGTCAGGCTGTAAAACAGAGCGAGGAAATATTTTAACTTCACCAGAAGTTTTATCATTCATTATTCAGACCAACAGACACTGACTACCTGCTAATAGTCTATGAATTTCATTGTCATAATTCAGAACAAACACTTATCACCTTTGCTGACAATATTTTCAGAAGGTGTGTACATTCGTGTGTCCATTTACACTGCACGTGTACGTGCTTTACTGTACATTTCTACAGGAGTGAGCAGGATGTACAGAAAAACGATCTCCAAAACTGTTGCTTTCAGCACTCGCGACACGTTAAGCGAGGTTTCAGCAATTATTTTCAGTGAAGGTATATCTCATGTGTAGAGTCTGGGTGATTTTGAGACATTCTTAGGTGTTTAAGGCGCACAGTTTGATGAAACTTGCCCGAATTCGTAATTTTTTTGATGAATGTATATCCGCCATTGCGGGGATCTGGAAACTTTCGGATGACAAGTTTGCCTCAAAAGATGGACGTGCTCCCTATAATCACCCAAACTAACAGCGAATATATATTCTTAAGATCCTTTTCTTGACCTCTGATGAGTTAATTTTGTCTGATGCAGTGTTTCAACATAAATTTGAGGGCGATTACAATCACGAAAAATTCACACTCACCCAGTCTAGAATGCGTAGACGAAATGTCTGTTGGCTCTTCCATGTAGCGGGTATCCTCCCACCTGTTCAGGTCGGGACAGATCAACGTTGAGCAACTTGCCTAATCGGTAAAAACGCGGGAGGCAGTGCTATTACCGGAACGGTTCAGAACCGGCGATTTTCATCAAAAATCACCCGAAAACTAAAAAAGTAAGCAACGGCTGCAAAAATAAAGTACACGTTGTTCGTTAGCAGGTTATGAAACGTAACCTAACCAAATTTCAGGTCGTTCCGTGCGGCAGTTTCGGAGATACGTGTCGAAAACCACATCCCTCGGGTCCTGGCGATCGGCTGAGTAAAAACAATAGACCATATCCACGGAGTTGTGGATATGGTCTAAATACACCCTTCGTTACAATCTTGGGACGAATATTTCAGACGGCTACACCACATGACTTGGATCAGCCTTGAACTTGCTATCACAACGATACCGCAACACAGTTCAGCTTTAAGCCTGCTGAAGCCTTACAAACAGTCCATAAAACACGGTTCAGCTTTAAGTCTGCTGAAACATTAGCAACGCTTTGGATGGATGCGCCTCAAGATTTTGATCAACCTTAAACTTGCTGACCAATGCTACAGTTAAGTAACGCAGTTACATGATATATATTCAGCTTTAAACCCGCTGAAACAACAATTAAGACTCCAGAAGAATTCTTAAAGTTAGGCATTTTGCCTGCAATTCAACACACTAACAGTATGAAATCACAATATCATATAAATGAATAATCTACGGATTTCAAACTCCTCTGGGCAAAGAAATTGAATCAGAGCCCAGACCCACAGTAAGGCATTTGGCCTAGATTCCAACAACATATTTACAAAGAGTTGGGAGGGCTATGAAATCACTAGATCATGATGAATGATGAATAATCCTCAGATTTCAAAGCCCTCTGGGCAGAGAGTCTGTGCCGGGAATAGAATCCCACACTAGTACTGCTAAATTGTCCTTTAGTTTAGTTTGGCTCTCCGTCCGGGACGTCCCGGGAAATAAGCGCGATTACCTTATGGATGGGGCGCTCAAGGTGGCCGTTTTTTACCTGTAGCTTTAGCGTTCTTACCAGGCCATCGTGGCTTTCGCGGGCCTCCAACACGCGGGCGAGAGGCCAGTCGCAACGTGGACGGGCGTCATCCATTATACAGACAATATCATCTTTGGTCAAGTTGCGCTGGACTTTGGTCCATTTTTTGCGTTGTTGCAGCGTGGGCAGAAATTCTTTCCTCCACCGGGTCCAAAATTGATTGGCTAAATGCTGAACGGCGCGCCAACGATTTCGACAATACAAATCCTGCTCTACAAATTTACCGGGGAGGGGCATGACGACCTTAGACTTGAGCGTCAGCAGTTGATTGGGACACAATGGCTCCAAGGAGTCTGGTGACTTCGTATCCACATATGTCAGGGGTCGGCTGTTGACAATCAATTCTACTTCAACTAGGAGAGTGTGTAACAGCTCATCATCTAATCGATTCCCATGCTTTGCTAGTAAACTGGACAGCACATTTCGAGCACACCCAATCATCCTTTCCCAACTACCGCCCATATGACTGGCGCTAGGAACATTCATATCAAATTGGACCCAGTCACAATTGTCTTTGAGTAACTCACGAGCTATTTTATCATTGTCCATTTCAGCCAATGCGGCGGCGAATTCGTTTCGTCCCCCTATGAAGTTTGTTCCGCGGTCGCAGCGCAATTTTCTGATTGGCCCTCTGCGGCAAGCGAAGCGACGGTATGCGTTGATGAACGAGTCTGTATTCAGACTGTTAGCTACCTCTAGATGAGTAGCTCTTGAGGACATACACGTAAAAAGAGCTACCCAGCGCTTGTTATCATTACGACAAGATTTGACAATGAACGGCCCGAAGTAATCGACAGCGCTGTGCGTGAATGGAGCTGCGGGCTCCAAGCGATCCTCTGGAAGATTGGCCATTTTTTGACCACATGGGGTTCCTCTTAATTTGCGACACGAAACACATTTCATGATGTAAGTGGTCACGGCGGCTCGCCCCCCGACAATCCAAAACCCAGCTTGCCTGGTGCTATTCAAAGTGATGCCACGTCCTGCATGTCCTTCCATTTTGTGGTGATGGTCAATGATCAGATTGGTGATGTGGCTGCTTCGAGGCAATAGAATCGGCTGTCTCACTGACGAAGACACTTTGGCATGCTTGATTCTTCCTTCAACTCTCAAGATTGACTTGGCATCTAGGAATGGATCTAAGGAGACAAGACTGCTGTCTTTACCCACATGATTGGTTTCTGTTGTCTTTTCTTTCCTTTGGGTTGGCTGGTTGGCTGTCATCAAGGTTTGAATCTGTTGCGTGTTGTGTCTTCGGCTGGCCGCACGGCGAGCCTGGAAGTTGTGTTTTGAGGTCAATAAAACTTATAGAGTTCTTCCTGTTTTCGTCCAGATTAATGCACAATTACTCATTGTGGAGGACCAGAAGTCGGCTCCGCAACATGGTGGCAGCGAGGTGAAAAGACTCAAGCTTCCCGAGAAATGATAGACTGTATAATTATTGCGTTAATCTAAAGTAGTCTGGGTTGAAACCGGTCTCGGAAATCCTGCCGGTAAACTACACGTGTGTGACTGTACTGTGTAGCGTGTACATTGACTCTGTACGATACTGTACACTCGGGTGTACACTGCCGCTCGAACGACGTTTGTAACTAGAACTTTGAAATGGCACGTCCTGTCCAGGGGATAAGGCCCCCAAACCCTCCTGATTTTAAAGATGTATCTAGCATCGCAGAGAACTGGAGAATTTTTAGGCAGAAATGGACAAATTATGCCATAATTACAAACTTGGCTGCTCAGGACAGGCCCTATCGTGTTGCCCTGCTACTACACTCGATCGGGGACGATGGTCTTCGTATCCACAATGGATTCAAGTTCGATACCCCGGATAATGAGCGGACTGTGGCAGAAATTCTTACGAAATTCAACGTTTATGCTATTGGCGAAGTGAATGAAACCTATGAACGTTTCCTATTCAACCAACGGATGCAAACGGGGGATGAAACATTCGAGTCATTCCTATCTGACATACGGAATAAAATCAATACCTGTAACTATCATGCTGACTCTGTCGATTCAATTCTCCGGGACCGTATTGTGCTTGGCATACATGACCGCGAGACACAGAAACTCCTGCTGAGGGAGAGGAATTTAACATTGGAAACGTCTATCAATATCTGCAAGGCGGCAGAAAATGCAACGGTGCAGGGGAAAGCCCTCGGCACAGACTTAGATGGTACTAGCGCTGCAAGTGTCAAGCGTGTTAAGGACAGAAACTCGTGGCCTAAAAAGCCTCTAGGTGGGGCTACCTCAAAAGTGCCAAAGGCCCAATATGGGGCAGCTGCAGTTCCGACTAGGGAATGCAAGTTCTGTGGTCGGGAACACCCTATGCGAAAAACGGATTGCCCTGCCTGGGGCAAAACGTGCAGTCAGTGTCATGGCGAGAATCACTTCCGGGCAAAATGCAAAAAACCTGGTGTGGTCAAAATGGTTAGTGCTGATGCTGATGATGATGATGAAAATGACGATTATTGGATGGCCAATGTCATGACTGGTAAACGCAAACGAGATATTCTTACCGCCAAAATGGAAGTCAATGGAACTCACCTCCACTTTCAACTGGATAGTGGGGCTGAAGTTAACACCATTTGCCAGAGGTTCGTAAAAAAGGAACAGGTAAAAGACACCCCCCAGCGGCTCGTGATGTGGAACAACACGAAGGTACAGCCACTAGGGGAAGCCACACTACCGGTCATAAACGTTCGCAATAAGCTACGATATCTGGTGAAATTTGTGGTGGTGCCTAACAGTCTCAGTTGTTTGTTAGGCCTCGATACCATTCGCGCGATGGAACTCATTACCGTCAATGCTGACAAATTTATTGCACAAGTAAAGAAACAGGAACTTGGTGATCTAGGTGAGGCACATCTGTGTGTGGACACGGACGTCAAGCCACGTGCTTTGCCTTGCAATAACGTACCCGTCGCTATAAATGGGGATGTAAAGCTTGAACTTGAGCGTTTAGTGGAGATGGGTGTCCTCCAGGGGGTAACTGAACCTACGCCATGGGTTAGTCAAATGGCAGTTGTTTGGAAACCCAATGGAAAACTTAGAATCTGTATTGACCCTCAGGCATTGAACGTTGCCCTAATGAGGGAACATTACAAGTTACCTACTGTTGATGATGTGTTACCCATGCTTCATGACGCAAAAGTGTTCAGCAAATTAGATGTCAAAAATGCATTCTGGCACATTAGGTTAGATGAGGCGTCTAGCTTACTAACTACGATGATTACTCCATTTGGACGTTTCCGCTGGACTCGTCTTCCTTTTGGGCTCAAAGTATCCAGTGAAATCTTCCAGCGCAAACTTACAGAAGCTCTCAGCGGACTTGACGGTGTTTTTACGATTGCGGATGATATCATAGCTGCTGGGTGTGGCAAAACGAAGAGTGCTGCACTCGAGGACAATGACTCTAATCTTGAAAAGTTGTATCAGAGATGTGATGAGCGTCACATCATCTTGAATAATGATAAAAAGGAAGTGAGCAAACCAGAAATTAGGTTTCATGGACACCTTTTTACAGAGGAGGGTGTTAAAGCAGATGACTCAAAAGTGGAGGCAATCATGAGGATGCCTAACCCCACTGATCTTCCAGGTGTAAAACGTTTCTGTGGCATGGTTCAGTACATGGCACGATTTTTACCTAACTTATCCGCTGATCTTGAACCTATACGCGCCCTCACCCGCAAAGAGACCGCGTGGAACTGGTCGAGTGATTGTGACAAGGCTATGGACACTGTAAAGAAGAAACTGTCAGAGACTCCAGTTTTAGCCTATTTCGATACCAACAAGGATGTCATGCGACAGGTTGATAGTAGCAAGGATGGTGTTGGTGCGGTACTCCTACAGGATGGCCGACCTGTGGAGTATGCGTCACGCTCGCTGTCCTCGGCAGAGCGAAACTGGGCGCAAATCGAAAAGGAGCTGCTTGCCGTGGTGTATGGTCTGGAAAGATTCGATCAATATACTTATGGGACCAAGGTGGTCGTAGAAAATGATCACAAACCTCTCTATTCGATTCTTCGCAAGCCACTCAGCCAAGCCCCAAAGCGTCTGCAAGCGCTGATGATGCGAATTCATCGATATGACGTTGATTTTCGTTTTCTGAAAGGTTCCGAGTTGATAATTGCAGACACGCTGAGCCGAGCATATCTGGATGTGCCAGATACCACAACCCGCATATTAAACGTGAACTCTGCCTATACCATGTCTGATGCCAGACTTGAGGAAGTTCGCAAAGCTACAGACAATGACAATGCTCTAAAAACCCTTGAATCCCTGATTCTGAAGGGGTGGCCAGAGTATAAACACTTGGTACCTTCAGACGTGAGGGTATACTTTGACTTCAGAGACACTCTTAGTTGTGACAACGGGATCATCTTAAAAGGCGAGGCTATTCTCATTCCTAGTTCACTCAGGCAGGATATCAAACAGCGTTTGCATTCAGCACATCTTGGCTATAATAGCATGGTAAGGCGTGCTCGTCGTCTTGTATTCTGGCCTGGTCTCGCTCAGGACATAAAACAGTTGGTGGCCTCATGTGAGCCGTGTCAGGCGCTGAGGGCCAGAAACCCCAAGGAACCGTTGTTACCTCAAGATGATGGACGAGGCCCCTGGGATAAAGTGGCCAGTGACATCTTTGAAATCGAAGGACAGCGATATCTGGTCACCATTGACTGTTACTCCAACTTTTTGGAAGTTGATCCTTTGCCGTCTATGACTAGTGGTCGTGTGATTGCGATACTAAAGAAACATTTCTCGCGCTACGGCATTCCGAGGATTCTCATAACTGATCCGGGATCTCAACTTACGTCCGGTGATTTTCGAGAGTTTACCAAGAACTGGGGAATCACTCATGTGGAAAGTTCACCGGGGCACCATAGTGCTAATGGCAAGGCGGAGGCGGCCGTTAAAGTCGCCAAACACCTGTTGATCAAAACTCGCAAAAGTGGGACTGACCAAAATTTGGCATTACTCGAGTTGCGCAATACTCCTAGGGAAGACACCGGTCGTAGTCCTGCGGAGATGTTATTTGGGCATTCTACTCGTTCAGTGATTCCGTATATTCAGCAAAAGCCTAGTGGTGGAGATTCAGTTTCTCTAAATCTGAGGAGGGAAAGACGGAAGGAGCGAATGAGACAGTCTCATGATAAAAAAGCATGTGAATTACGTAGGCTCCCAGTTGGGCAAGTCGTGTATTTTGAGTACAGGGAAAGAGAGCGTTGGATTCTGGGTACAATAGTGGGCATACTTGGGAATCGCACTTATGAAGTAGAGGGGAGAACCGGTGGTATATATTGGAGAAATAGGGTACAAATGCGGCCTACTGCGGTAAAATTGCCATTACGACCAAGTGGTCTTCACAATCCAAATGTTCCTTTTCCTAATGCTCCACAACAGGTGTTGGATTTGCCAGAGAGCACTCCTGATAATTTGCCTCAAAATCAAAGTGTCAATCATGCTCCACAAAATGCCACTCCGCCGGTTGTTGAAAACTCTTCTCTAGACTATAATCATGGCCAATTGTCTGGTCCGAAGCCGACGGACACTGTGCCTACTCCTCCAAGACGCACAAGCACTAGAATCCATGTTGCGCCACAATATTTGAAAGACTATGTGAGAAAATAGACCATGTTCAGGATTATGATGTTTGAATCTGACTCCAAAACATACCTGTCTTTATGAACAGTCTGGAGTTGACATTGTCTCTATTATTGTTGTGTCACTGTGTTTGTGAGCTTGGAGGCAAGTGCGTCAAAAGTTTTCATAGTTATATTTGCAGTTTACAGCATATAAGTGTAATTAGCCCGTTAGTTTTAGAGGATTCATCAAAGTTGTATTTTGGTAGCGTTTTACGTTTATAGTTAACACAAGTTGGTTTTGGTTGCTAATAAGTTGTACCTGTCGAGTGTTTGTGTAATCGCGTTCGAGATTATTCTTATTATCTTAAGAAGGGGGGATGTTGCGTGTTGTGTCTTCGGCTGGCCGCACGGCGAGCCTGGAAGTTGTGTTTTGAGGTCAATAAAACTTATAGAGTTCTTCCTGTTTTCGTCCAGATTAATGCACAATTACTCATTGTGGAGGACCAGAAGTCGGCTCCGCAACAGAATCTCTCGTGGAAATGATTCTTTCTGTGTTATCTTCAGGATTCTGTTCTGGGCCGTCTGCATTTCCTGGACTTTAACTGGTGTATATCCTTGAACTGCAGTGCTATTTTTTAGCAACTTGAAATAGCGCAAGCACAGAGCAACAGCTCTTTTTAACCTAAACCAGTCGGAGAAATATTCAAATCTTTCAGTCATGCTTGCAAACTTGGCCGGATTCACAGACACAATCGTTTTATTCACAGTGACAGACCGTTTCACTTCTGGGTCGTCGTCTGCTAGTGGGATCGGCTTCTTTGTCATCATAAGAGTGGAGCTTTCACTGTTTTGTAGGAACTCTGGACCTTTCCACCATAATCTGCTGTTTATGAGACCTTCAGCATTTGTACCACGCGATGCTATGTCTGCAGGGTTGCTTTCTGTAGCCACATGTCTCCACTGACCTGGTGTTGTGACATCACGGATTTGCTGTATTCTATTCGCTACAAACACATGGAATCGCTTGGAATCGTTTGAAATGTAACCCAACACAACCATGCTGTCTGTATGATACAGGGCTTCTATTTCTTGCATCTTTAGCTCTCTTTCCAAGAAGGCTCCAACTTTCACGGATGTTACAGCGGCGGTTAGCTCCAATCTTGGGATCGTCATGGCCTTGGGTGGCGGAACTCTGGATTTTGACATAACCAATGCTGTTTCAACTCTCCCCTTGTCGTCCACCTGTTTGAGATAGCATAACTGACCATATCCATTTTCACTGGCGTCTGAAAAGCAATGCAGCTCCGTACGCACTACTGGTCCAAGCTCCCTTGTTTTATAGCATCTTGGGATATTTGCTTGTGTGAGTTTTCTCAAGTCTGATCGCCAATTTTCCCATTTCATACGGATGTCTTCTGGCACAGGATCGTCCCAATCGGCTTTCTGGCCACACAATTCCTGTAGGATCAATCGTCCCTTCAAAAGAACGGGTGCTACCAGACCTAGTGGGTCAAATATTGAAGAGACCGTTGATAGAATACCTCGGCGGGTGAGTGGTTTGTCCTTCAAACTGATCGAGAACTGGAAAATGTCGGACTGGACGTGCCATTCTATTTCCAAGGTCCTTTCCATGGGCAATTCATCATGTCTCAGATCCAGACTTTGAACATTCTTTCCTCTCTCGGACTGTGGTACAGATTTGAGTACTTCTTTCTCACTTGACACAAATTTGTGCAGGCGAAAACCCCGTTCTGAGCACAATGCGGTGGATTTTGTAACAATGTCAATAGTTTCAGTGATACCATCCAGGGACTTGGGCCCATCGTCTGCATAAAAGTCATCCCTCACATAGTCCGCAGCCTCCTTACCATACTTGTCCTCCAGTTCATTAGCGGCAGCTTTCAATGCAAAATTTACGCATGCTGGGGACGAGGTGGCCCCAAAGGGATGAACGGTCATCCTGTATTCGCAAGGCGGATTGTCTAGGCAGCAGTTTTCCCACCACAAGAAGCGAAGGAAGTTTCTATGCTCCCTGTTTACTCCCACTTGGTGGAACATACCCTCTATATCACAGGAGAAGGCTATCAGCCCTTTTCTGAACCTACACAATACGCCTGTAAGATTGTTGGTCATGTCGGGACCTTGCAATAATTGCTTATTCAGTACGGCGCCGTTGTACTCCGCGCTGCAATCGAACACAACCCTAATTTTTTCCGGGCTTGTGCGGATGGTACACCCCATGGTGAGGTATGTACCAGATTTTACCATTGTTCATGTCAAGCTCGTCCTCGGGCACCCTTTCAGCAAACCCATTTTTAAGTAGGCCATCCATGATAGCCTTATAATCTTCTCTGTATTGCTGATTCTTTGACAACCTCCCTTTCAGCTGCTTCAGTCTCTTCTCGACCATTGGTCGGTTGTTGGGCATTCTGACATCGTCCGATAAAGGAAGGGGCGTCTCAAAATGGCCGTCATCTCAAACATGAATCTCATCTTTCATCAGTTGAATGAACCTTTTGTCGTTGACTGATGTCTTGGCATCTGGGTTGGTCTCCCTCTCATTAAACTCTAGCTGGAACATCTCAACAACTTGGCTGGGATTCATCTCTTTGGCACTAATGGAATAGACAAAATGACCTGAAACCGAATGATTGTTAGAATTTCCAACTCGACCGACGACCCCCCCCCCCCCCCACCCCAAGGCGGTGCGGACGCCATAGGGATCATTATCGTCCCCAGGCACAATTTCTAGCGGTCTGATGGCCTTTGTGCAATTGTTTCCAATTATAATACCAACTTCAACTGAATCCAAGTACGGTGTCAATTCTTCTGCAATTTTCTCAAGGTGTTTCCATTTCCTGGCAGTTTCTGGTCTCGGTACTTGACTCGGGTCTGCAGGTATAGCTGCATGGGAAAGAACGGCAGGCAGATTCACTTCACTTGACTCGCGTAGTCCTCTTACCACCAATCCGTCTACTTTCTGGCATGCCACCATTTCCTCGCCCAATGCTGTCGACATCTTCACATTGACGGCGTCACCATGTACATTTAGTTTGTCCAATACCGAGTCAAGGACCAGGCAAGCATTTGCCTGATCGTCTAGCAGTGCGTAAACCACAGTAGTTTCCAGCGGGTGGTCTTTGTGGTAAATTGAAACAGGTACTATCAATGAATGAGCGCAATCGCAACTAGTAGTATCTGAATCATATGTTTTAGTACAGTGCACAACGGCATTCTGATCTGTGGTACGCGAAGTGGTAGGTGCGGGCTGGCGCGAGTAATCATGTAGTAGGGTGGGATGTGTCAATTGACACACCTCGCATTTCATCTTGCTTAGGCACCGGAATTTTTTATGCCCTTTCTTGAAACACCCCAGACACATACCCTTGCCCTTCACTAACTCCAACCTTTCGATCAAAGATTTGCCCCTGAACACTGCACAAGATTCCAGTGAGTGGGCCCGCTGGCATAATAAACAAGCAGCAGGTGCCCTCACCCCAGAATTATTACCAGTAGGTACATTCACCTGAAAATCATTACGCCCACCAGAAATATCAGAATTAGTTGCAAAGGCAGAAACACTAGACCCCTTTGAAACATTCTGACTAGGCCCCTTTTGCACAGATTGAGGATCACGTTTAGCGCCATGATTGGGAACATTTACAACAGATGATTGTCGTTCAAGTAAAGGATTGCAAAGGATCCTTGCTTCCCTTTCGATAAATGCACACAATTTCGAGAAGGGCGGATGTTCATTTCTTGGTTCCCCACGACAGTTCTCAGAATCCTCGTATTGCCAGTTGTCGACGAACTTGATCCAACGGATCTGTAGACCTCTTGGCAGCTTGGTGAGTATGGTATCCTGTTCCAGGGAGTCGTTCAACACCGACAGTTGACCAAGGGTTGACATGGCGCCCTAGCTCGCATTGATTAAGGAAATCAGCGAACTCACGAAGAGATTTCCCAGTCTTCACTTGAGGCCACTTTGCCAACTTTTCTCTAAAGTTCTGGGCCAATCGAATTTTGTTACCAAAACGATCCTGTAAAATGACCTTGGCACGGACGTATGCATCGCTGCTGCTCATGAGAAGCAGTCCTTTAATGGCTTCCTTGGCTTCTCCGGCTGTGTAGCGCCCAAGATAGTACATACGATCCGCGGCGTCTGGGTATCTATCCTCAACAAGGACCTTGAATGAGTTCAGCCAGACTGGGAATTCAAATATGTCGCCTTGGAACCTTACAGGCTCCTTCTTTGGGAGACCATCTCCCTTTTTAGTGATCACATCGGCCAACATGGCCAATGCATCTGCCAAGCTAGTGTTCTGGGACAGTGGTGCCATAGCACCAATTTGTCCATTAGTATTTTCACGAACAGTGTCACTAACGGCTGATCCCAAGCCAGCAGCAGGCCGGCTTGGAGGCATCACAACATCATCATCAATATTTTCAGTATTGAGAGTTCTTAATAACAGGGGGGAATCAGTCCCCACCCCAGTGTCCCTGGCCAAATTGACCGCATAGGCAGAGTCAGGCCTATGGGTCACGACGACTCGCTGAGGGACAGAGTCCGAGTTTCTTGAAGTTCGCCGTTTCACACTACGTTCCAACTCAAGCTGAGTTTTTATGAGCTCCTCAGTGAGTCTTTTGTTTTCTCTTTGGATTAAATGTAAATCCATTGAGCGTTGTTCCTCACGATGACGAAGACGTTCCATATCTGCGGCTTGCAGAAGTAGTTGGAGGGGATCTTGGCCCTCTTCACCATTCATCATCGTTGGCGTTGATCGTTATCGTAGGCAGAGTTTTTCCTGTGGCGGCATTAGCCCAGTAACTTAACAATTCTCATTTCGTTTACATGGTTTATTATTTACGTCATTCCACAGATCAGGTAAAAACTGAAAGATACAAAAATATAGGGAAGATCAGTAAAATGCAACACAGCCAGATACCAAGGATACAAAAGAAAGGAAATCTACAGGGAGCCTAGCTGAAAGGACGAAACTGTCATGGAAAATTTGGGCATGACCTGTAGCCTAATTCACTTTAAAGTCCAAGGAACTAGTTGACAGTCTCAAGGATTACCTAACATCCCTCTAAATTACCAAGGGATGGTCTATACATTGATACATTGAACAACACACACAATGCATGTGATCCGAGTACACAACCTTGTGTACTGCAGCCATTACAGCAGAAATCCGCTATAAACACTTGAATATTCCTCGTATTCACTAATTACCTTGACTGGGCCTAAGTACAGAGCAAGTAAATGTCATTAAAGTACCATAAAGGTGTAGTAAAGTGTACAGAAATCTATTTCTAGCAATTTCGTTTCTTTGTTTACATTCTGTCACTTCAATTCCGGTTCCGGAAGGTGCTGCCATCTGTCGTTGCCATTAGAAACCAATTCGCTTCAGGCTATGCTCAAGGCACCTCATAAAACACCTGATTAAGACCACCTGCGGTCCGTAGTGATTTCTATCATATTATTCAGTGCAGCCTATATACATTCGTAATGCATTTACCTCTGTTGCCTCCGTCAGTAGCTTTGATAACAATGAATAAACGGGAAAGAAGGGCGGACTGGCCCCGGAATACGACTCTGTCTCTCAAGAGAATCGGGCAAAAGCGTGCTCGAGATGGCGTCGTCACGTGACATCAAAAGGCGCGAATCTACTCAAGGCGCCAAGTTCTAAACTTAAAAAACTTCGCTGTTTCAACTTGAAAACAGTGACAGTGTTCCTCCGTAGATCTCTCAAGAGATCCTCAAAATTGCTAAAAAAATTGTTCAATTCGTGTGCTCGATTTGATGTCATGATGCAGAACAAAATCGCCAACTTCGAAAAAGTGCGGGAGTGGAGAAAAGTAGATTATATGACATCAGCAGTTTAAGTGGTCACGTGCGTTCTGGCAGGAGTCACGTGAGTGCTGTTGTCGTTAAAATTCGGAAGGAAAAAAATCCTGCCGTGTCTTTCGTTCTGACCAAAAAAATGTTTGAAACATGCAAATGAATGAATTATTATGAAGGAAAAAAATACACGGATCGGAATCTTTAACTTGTTGTTGTCAAATTTCGGTCCTGAGATAAATTTTTATACAGTTTCGCAATTTGTAGCGTGATTCTGGCGTAAAATTGTGTCCTGATGTAAAAAAATCGGTCCTGAATAAATTCCGCTTTGTCATGCCATAATGCAGGTCGGATCGAAGAATTACAAATGTTTTTTTTGAAAGATCAAGTGGTTGAGGAAAACGACAGGCAATTACATCGTTAATTAAGAGGCACTTTTTTAAAGATCAGTACTGAGGTAAAAACTCATCATCTCCGATATCGTTTACATATCACAGTTTTGAAGTACTCCGATTAACCCCTCCCCTACGAAGTTGGCCAGACGAACGTTTTGGTCATTTTACAACCTTAGCATTTCAATTGCATTTATTTTTGATGAACAGAACTGTCATTCCATGGTTTCAACATTTGTAGGGCACAACCATGGCCAAGGTGTACCATTTTCAACAATAAAACTAATGGGCACATGCTTCTGTTTAATTGACGTTAGCGCCACCTCATGGATTACCCGAAAGTGTGAATTGTGCAGCCCATATATTTGACCGTAACAAAGGGCAGAATGGCCTGCCCATGAAATTTCTGGCTGTTTTTTCAATAAGGAGGTGTCTCTTAACAATAAATATGGGTAAGTTCCTTGGGCTACTCTGCAAGGAGAAAGAGGGTCCCGGATTATGGATGGTGGGCGACCACACCCATTTCTGAACTATGCCAATTTCATGCAAAATCGCTCCCCATGACAAAAACTCAGGGTGGGATGCAGCTTTGATACCTTAACTTTTGATAAAAAGAACAAAATCCATGGGTAATTGATAGAGAATGTCATATCTAACCCATTTAGACCATGGTTTTACCGTGTATTAGCATAGAAATGTACATTATACACAGGTAATATGCAGCTCAGCCAGTTTATGCACAATATGAGTTGTCCGACTTTACGAACTTCTTCCAGGATAAACACTTGTGCAGACCTTGTCTGGCTACAAAAGCATGCTTTAAATATCAAATAACATGAGTCAGAAGAAGAATCACAACTCACCAATGCGACCCCTTGTCCCAATGTAAAGGTGTCAAGTCCACATACATCAATCCAATCTCCAAGTTCAGTGCAACAAAACTTATAACAAGAGGCCCAAGGGCCTGGCGCTCAGCTGAGTTAATATCATTAATATCTTCCCGGTGTTTAGTTCATTATGCATGAAAATGAGAATATATGTATTGTGGTGGTAGGAATCTAGGTAATTCTAAGCTATTTTAACAAAAGCCCTTACAGGCCTTTTTGTCTCAAATTAGCTTAGAAACCCCTAAGAACCAGACACCACAATACATATATTCTATCATTCATGAGATTCCCAGTGAAGCGTTGCAATGAACTGGTCAGTGAAGCGTTGCAGTGAAATGGTAAGGGAATACTAGAGTTCAATGGGTTAATGTAATCATGACTTACTGTATTCCAACAGAAAGTACACGTCAATAGCTTTCCAAGGATACATCATTGCAAATATCCGTTAAAAACTAGCAGAGAAATGAACCCTTGAAGTTCGCACATCTTGACAGTCCCAGCGTATTCCAATAAATGCTGTAGGCCTACAAGACAGCTGTTACAGTGATTAATCATTGTTGCTTGAATCTATTGAAAATATTGTTGACAGAGTCTGCATGTACATGGTAACATATGTTACCAAACAATACTCACGTCCCAAAGTATTACAAAGGTCTATTGTTCGTTAATGCGTTTATCCGACAGAATTTCGAGACATTATTTTAACGACGCAAAAATAATTTTCAGCGCTGAAAATATTTTTCGAAAATTCTGTCGGATAAACGCATTAAGACACAATAGGCCTTTTCATGTCTTTGACAAGCAAAAATAATTAATGACTGCAACATCTGATATGGCCATTGTAATTTGCAAGCACAAATAATTAATGACTGCAACATCTGATATGGCCATTGTACAACTGAATATCACTATGGTTTAAAGGCAAATGTTATTCTGTCCATGGAGACATGATGTTAACGTCACACTTTCTCCATCTGGTGAAATTATTCCATTAAAATAAATGGCCTTTTTACTGTCTTCATTAACCAAAATTCAAGGAAAAAATTCAAGTAAATTAAATGTATTATCCAATAGCAAATCAACATAAAAGTAAATTCACCTATGACTTCTTTAATTTAGAAGTAACTGTTAATACTAATAACTTCTTCCGCCTACAAGAAACTAAGATAACACCTGGGTTTTTGAGCCTGAAAAATAAGAAAGACTGTCTGCTACTGGAAAAGAATCCATTATCGTTTTACCAGAACCAATTTAACATGGCTGTTTGGTTTGCTACAACAGGTTGTGGTATTTCAATAGACGATCACTTGAATCACAGTGACCCATTGTTAAGGTCAATTTACAGGTTTCATGTTTACTATCAAATATTGAAGATCATGAAGAATCTAGAGATACCAATTCCAGGTGAAAGTGATTTTAATGAGACAAACAATAACATTAACCGTAGGAAACTGGGAGGGTTATTGAGTGAATTTGGTTTAAAAGACGAGTACGATTTCTCGGTGTTTGAAAATAACGGTGGTTGGAGGTCATGGAGTGTACCGGATTACAACCCGAACATAACTGATCCCGATATTACATCAATGATTCTAAAATCAATTTCTTCCTCATGCAAGTTCATGAAAATAGAATGCCACCGATGTTCAGTAAAGACTGGGATGCTGGAATGGCTAATTTCAAATATCCAGATATTTTCATCAAGGATCATGTCAGGAGACACAAGAATGTATTTGATGTAATTACACAAAATGAATGTCAAACCTATCAACAATTCATGATATTTAAATCAAATGGTTTCTCTAATCCTGGAATAGAGAGGTTGAATGATACAATAAGAACATATGTTTACTGTATTCTGGGTGCTCAGGCGTTGACCAGAACACCAATAATTGGAGTACCGGGTACAGAATTGGATGCACAGAAGGAATTTAACAAACTATTAAAGGACTCGATTAATCAACATCCTGATATTCCCACTTCAATTCAAAGATACCAAAAAGCAGTGAGTGACACTCATACAAGACTAGATTATGTAATAGCACCAGGATTGTATGTCATAGGTTCAAATATGGTACTCGTTATTGGTAAGCTGGATAACTACAATAATAACATTTTAATAGCACCAAAAAATGCTAAACCCGGTAAGAATGACATTAACCACAAAAAGACCTTACCACCACCACTGATGGAAGGAAATAGTTCTAAGAAAATAAGAGTTAAGAGTAGCGTTGGTACATCAATAACCAGTCATAAACCAAATAGTAATGTTGATACACCAAAAACAGCTGAAACCTCAAAGAATACTCCTACTACTACTAAACTTGACACCAAAGTTGAGAAGGTGGATGATACTCATGAAACAATTAAATTCATGCTTTACTCAGTTGTTGGTACATTGATTGTTTTTATGGTTAGATAAATAAGTAATTATGGCTGAAGGAGGTGAAAATTATGAAATGGATGATTACGATTCACAATCATCATCATCATCATCATCATCATCATCAGGAACTTTTGAACAAATTCTAGAAATGAGAAAGAATCTCCCTTATCCAGATGACGGCACAACATACAACACAGGAGGTGAATATATCCAAATGGATGAGATAGATCCTAATACAGGTGAAACCAATAGAACTTTTCAAGATGCCGGCACAACATACAACACAGGAGGTGAAAATCTTACTACTGAAACTTCATTCACTAAAACTCCAGAAAGGCCAGGCACAACATACAACACAGGAGGTGAAAATCTTACTGATGAAACTTCATTCACTACAACTCCAGAAAGAGTAAGAGGTATTGTCCCTGAATTGATGGAAAAGGAGTCATTTCTAGATGATAAAGAGGATAAACTTGATACAGCATTGAAAAAAAGTGGTAAATGGAAATATGACCCTAACAAACTAAGTAAACTAGCAACACGTATTTATTTGCACAACGAGGAACCTTACTTCTTTCCTACAAAAGGAGAATTAGCAAACTTTACAGAACAACAAAAGAACAATATGAATAAAATTCCTAATCCTAATGGAGGGAATGCCTTTATTATTCCTTTAATTAAATCAGATGGTAAATTCCTTTCTGAAGGCACATTAAAGACTAAGTTTGGTACTAGATTTGCTAACATGATTAGAGGTATGATTGCACCTGACCAACCAGTAAGTCAACCTACATTAGTAACCCCTGAAACACAGGCAGTAATTAATGAGGTAAACAGTTCAAACAAACCAATAGATAAACTGATAGATTCTAATGATGATGAACTTAAATCACTGGGTTTTACTGAATATGCCTTGAGAGAACTTAGAGGGTTAAAACAGGCTGGTGATGATCTAGCTGCAGTAAAGAGGGATAAGGACATGCAAATAGAAAGCCTAGAAGAAGAACTTAATAATTTAACAAGAGACTATGTAAAGTATGTAGAAGAGGATGCTAAAGATACGGGGGAGTTGAAAAAGAAAATAGATGAACTAAATGACAAATTGTATGAGGAAAAGTCAAAGGTATGGAGGTTAGACAATGACAGGGAGTCACAAACTAGAAGAATTAAACGTTTAATTGTTGATGTTCTAAAGAAACCAGATTCAACTATTCCTCTGAAGGACAGAATAAAGTTACTTTTTAAGACATATGGTGTAACCATTAGCGCCATAATAACAGCTGTTGTAATGACATTTACAACTCTAGGTCTTAGTATCAGTAGTGCTTTAAGTGGTGCCACTAAATCTGTAAAACCAACTCCAGGACCAGGACCATCTCCAGGACCAGACCCAACTCCAGGACCTACACCAGAACCAGGACCAAAACCATCAATACCAGATAAAGTAAAAGAAGGTCTCAAGAAGTTTGCTGAATGGCTAAAAGAACTAGCCAAGAAATCAGCTGCGGCTTTACCGGGAATCATCGGTTCTATCGTATCATTTCTCCTGAAAACAATTGGTGCAGTTGTTGGCTTTCTAGCCGAACATCTGATCATAGCAGTTATTGCTATTGTTAGTTCCATAATTTATTGTTTAATTGGGGGTGTTAAAGCCTTAAAATCACGTAAAACAGTAAAATCACGTAAAAGGTCTTAGGTGACCTTCTATCAAAACAATGTTTAAAAAAATAATTATTATGTAAATATGAATAAATACATCTCATTAAAAGACTATTATTCTAGTGAGTGGAACAATGAGAATCTTAAAGGATACATTCGTCCTAGGGTTATGGATCGAGCAGAGCTCTCAGGACGAAGTCGGACTAGGACAAAGTCCCGAGAGCAAAGCTTGACTCGAGCAGAGCTCTCAGGACGAAGTCCGACTGAGACAATCAAAGTAGTCCTGCCAAGAATGAAAGAATATGACGTCAGTACCAACACTAATGCTCAATTCTGCCGTAATTGTAAAAGGTGGACCCTTTTTGAGTATCAAAAAAACTTGAATTCAGCAAGGTACGCAGCTAAAACTGTGAAGTATCAATTCTGCACCAATTGCAATTCGACTACTTACGACGATGATTTTAAAACTCTTGAGATCAATATTGACAACAAGACACGTTACTTTGACAGTATTCTAAGGAAACTTGGATGGAGTCGGATGTCCGAATCGGCAGTTAAGTATTTAAAGGACTTTGTGGAAGGGTATTTACAGTGCTACTTTTCAAGTCACAGAAAATGTCTTAGTAAGCAGAGATATGAAAGTACTCTTCAGTCAGCCCTAAAAATGGGTATTAACACTCTCCCCTCTAAGTTATGTAACCAAGGGTTACATGGTGAAGCCATGCTTTTTAAATTTCACTGTGGGGAATATGATTGGTTTCTTGCCATTGAATTTATTAACAGGGCAATTGGTAAACCGCAATTAACCGATGAGAATATCACTGACCTTAGACTAGTGTACTATGCTTTCCTTAGATTTCTGCATTACTGTGGTGTCAAGGTCACCATTAACTACAAGGTATTTTTACACCAAGCCTTTAAAACGCTGAAAATTGATTATGTAATATTTACACCTTTTTTAACCAACAAGGAGCGAGTAAATGATTTGGAGAGATTATGGTATGATTTCACTCAAAGTATTTTCTTCCAGAATTACAAGGTTGAGAAGGAATATGACCAGGATATTGACAAGCAGTTTGACGTTTTACTGAGTGCCAGTGCAGGTCGAGACATTAACTGCATCAGTAATATTAAGTTTACACCAGCCGGACTTCGTCCTGAGAGCACAGCTCGAGCCGGACTTCGTCCTGAGAGCATAGCTCGAGCTAGTGTTAAGATGCAATAAAGTTGTGAAAACATCATTTTGCACTTAACAGTCATTTTTCCATAATTTTAAATGAATAATCAGCAAATGAATAGTCAGACATCTGCAGTGATTGAACAACAGATGAAACAGATTGGTGTTATGAGTCCTGAGAGCTTAGCTCGAGTTGGGGCTTCTAACCAACAGAATACTGGTAGTTACCAACAAAACAGAACTAACTCTCAACAGAACTGCTCTACAAATCAACAAGTTTCAAACAAGCAGTTGAATTGTTCAACTTTTGTTAATCCTAGTCAAGGAATAGTTAATCCCAGTCAAGGAATAGTCAATTCTAGTTGCCAACTAGGCTCAACTAGCAATCAACAAAATTTGAACTATTTGACTGATAGTGGCCTTAAAGCCAAACAAGACTTAGAGATTCTAGTTGCAACTGGTAAAAGCAAGGATTTCCTTAATAAACAAATAACTTTTAATGACTTAGATAATATGACTGAAAAAGAAATCTTAAAACACCATAGAATGTATGAAACAAAGATGGCTGCCAGACTTAATGATTCTTTGGGTAAGACAGTAATTAAAGCTTACACTAAATTATCAAGGTGGTTATTACCAATAGATGATGAAGATAATCTTTACCATGATCTTAGAAATGATTATTTGATAACTAACGAGTTGGATAAATGGCTTGGATGGTTGAGTTTGAGAATGGGTGCACTAACTGCACTTGCCTCAACAACACTTATTACTTTAGGTCATTGTCATGAGGAATCATCTATGAATACATCGAGTATGACTGCATCAAATATGAATACACCAAATATGACTGTCTCTGAATGTGACAAATCAATAGATGAAAGTCTAGATATCACAGGTAGTGATGATAAAGAAGACTAAATTAACCTGGTTATGAGAACATAGTTCGAATTAAATTCGGCCAAGATAAATGGAACTTGAAACTGTAACTGATACTACTAAAGTTTCAGTGTCTAAGAAACCTCGATCAGAGAAACAATTAGCATGGTCTAGAGAACTGGGTAGAAGATCTAAGGAATTTAAGAGGATAAAAAAGGATAAGACGACATTTAAAGTACAGGACTCCTCACCAAACAACAGAGTTGTGGAAAAGGAGGAAGAAGAATTAGAGGAAGAAGAACCACAATCTCAAAATACTGATGTATCACTGCGTGAATCTAGTAGTAATACTTATGTCTATGTACTAGGTTTAGGTGCCGTTATTTTAGCAGCATTCATTATGTTTAAGAAACTTCCTAAAAAAGTTATTTTAGCAGCATTCATTATGTTTAAGAAACTTCCTAAAAAAGTAAGTAAAGAGCAGCGATCAGGCTTGAATCGAGCTATGCTCTCTGGACAAAGTCCTAATCGAGCTATGCTCTCAGGACAAAGTCCGAATGAAGCAGTCATGAAGGGATCAATTAACCCTCTTGTTAAACCTGTAGTTAAAGAGAAGAAATGTACTATTCCTTTAATGGAATGATCTCATCAGGTGGTCCGACTTCGTCTTGAGAGCTCTGCTCGAGTCGAACTTTGTTCTCTGGACCTTGTCTCAGTCAGACTTCGTCTTGAGAGCAGAGCTCGATTCTTAACTCTAAAGAAACCTCTGTTCCTCTGAAATTAACTAGCTTACCATTCTCATCAGTGATTTCGAATTTTATGTGATTAGTACACTTATTTATCGTTTTCTTACAATTCGGTTCGTATCGCTGCATTTTTATTTGGTCACCATCTTCTACAGGTATGATGCAGAAAATGTTAGATGGTTTATTGTTGTAGAGGGTCTTAGCTTTGTCAACCAAATTAGCTTGCAGGAATAGATATTTCCTGTAAAAGTTGAGTGGTCTTGTGGAGTAGTATTTTCCTTTCTTGGTGAATTTAGTTTGCTTAAAGCCAAACCACTCATTCACCACTGTGAGCTGTTTTTCTATCACCTCTCTTATGGTTTTGCTTATTTGAAAACCTTCTGTGTTTCTCTCAATCTTGATTTTTTCATTTTTATCTAACTTGTCTACTTTCAGAGGGTACTCTTTATCCTCTGTAAGTTCAAGGGTTATGTAATTATTGTTATCACAGTAAATTTTCACATGGCTTATTCCAATTTCTTTTATGTATTTTTGCCATACCTCACAAAACTCACTTAAACTAAAATGTCGAGAGTATGGAAATGTGTATTGAGTAATGGTGTCTTTAGTTGTGGTAGAATCATTTTCCAAATGCCGTTCGCAAATTTTCATGACTTCCTTTTCAAGTGTATCTGTTTCAAGTCCAGGAGCAAATAATGTCCTACACCATAATTGTTTATCTAAGGGCTCATGTTTTGTAATTCTGGTTATTTCGACTAGAAATGAGAAAATCCTTACTCCCTCTGGTAGAAAATCACCTGTCCACCATGAATTGTAAAAGGTTATCGATTTCAAAGTAATGGATTTTATGTCTAATTGGTCTGTTAAGTAGTACTCAAATTTGGCTTCATTACATTCTTGTTCATTGATTATGAAGTCCATTTCTATTTAATTCAAGAGATTTATTGAATTTAATAAATTTTAATCTAATAAATAGAATGACTGATAAGAATCAGAAAATACTTTGCACTACATGTGACAAGTACATATCCTACAATAATATGGCTATTCACAGGAGAACCAAAGGTCACTTAAGTAAATTAAATCCGGATTATGTCCCTATTGCTCAACCCCGAGCCCAATCACTGATCCCTAAAACTATGGATAAGAAACTTGCATTTGAGGAAAATGAGCTAGATGGCATAAAGAAAGTGAGTGGAATAGAAATAGTAAAACAATTTGGCAAGCCTGTAGTCACCATTAGTTTGAAGATTGACAGAGAAGCTAAACAAGTGTATGAATACAGAGATAAATTAGAGGAGGTATTATTTCAACTCAATGATTACCATCACAAAATTAGCATATCAGTATTTGCTCAGTTTGATCGTCAGGGTGAAAGTGTAACACACCCCATACAGTCTCCAATGGAAAGCATAATTTCAAGGAACCAGGCAATTTATGCCATAACCAACCAGTTAAACTACATTAAGACACAGATTGAGGAAAGGTACTTTCAAGGTTCTGGACTTACTTTAAATAAAATAGAGTCTTGTAACATGACCATCTGTTCTTACAAGAGGTGTAAAGGTGGTCATTACACTAAATTACCATTTAAAACAAAAGCAGTAATAAATGTGAAATCAAATGACAATAAATGTTTTCTCTGGTCTTTATTGGCCGCTAAATATCTGAAAGAAAATCCAGAGACGGACTTTGTCCTGAGAGCAGAGCTCGAGAGTACATTCAATATCACTACCGATATGCTAGAAATGACTTCGTCACGAGAACAGAGTTCGAAAACTACTGATATCAAAATCAAATCATTTCCTGTATGTATTCAAAAGGATATCCCTAAGATAGAGAGTGATAATAATCTCAAAATTAATGTGTTCAAGTTAGAGAACGAATGGGCTAAGAGCACCTGTGAGGCAAAACTAGAACCTCTCTACCTGTCCAAGAATTATGATGATGATGATGTCATCGATCTGTTGTATTTCAAGGACCATTTCATGTACATAAGAGACATCAATCTTTTCTTCAGGACACTAGCTCATAGAGTGTATCTTTGCAGGAGATGCATGAATTACTTTTACAGGAAGTCAACACTAGATAAACATAAAAAGAAATGTGGAGAACACGATTACTGTAAGATTACTTTGCCTCCACCTAACAGTAAATGGTCACAAATTAAATTTGAAAAACACCCATTCAAAAATAGAGTTCCGTTTGTGATCTATGCTGATTTCGAAGCGATAAGCGAACCTTGTTCTTCTGCCGAAGGCAACATACAGTAGTATCAGTAGAGCCACCTATGATGAAAGAACCGAGTTCAAAGAAACTTTTTAAACAAAATGCATCAGCTGTTGGTGTTTATGTTCACTCAGACTACACACACCTTTACAGTAGCCAGTATGTGTCTCACAGGGGTGCTGATGTTGTAGATGTGTTCTGTAATTGGTTAATCAGGATGGAAGAACAATTCTCTAATTTATTGAACTGTAACTTTCCTCTAACAATGACAGATGAAGACTCGAGCTCTGCTCTCAGGACGAAGTCCGACTGGCATAAATATCAATTAGAGACACATTGTTACTATTGTAATCAACCTTTGGGATATGACAAGGTCAATGATCATGATCACTACTGTGGTAGATATCGAGGTGCTGCTCACAACTCGTGTAATTTGAATGAAAAGAAAGCTATGTTTGTTCCAGTGTTTTTTCACAATCTCAGTAATTACGATTCTCACTTATTTATTAAAGAATTAATGAATAAGCTACCGAAGTACAAGAAACTGAAAATACTTGCCAAAACATCAGAGGAATACATTTCATTTCAGTTCGGTTGTTTCAGGTTTTTGGACTCGTACAGATTCCTGCAGTCCAGTTTAGACAACATAACCAAATCAATGTTGGATGATGATTTTAAAATTACCAGACAGCTATTCCCAAATACCACTGACTTTAAGCTATTGAGGAAGAAGGGTTCAGTACCTTACTCTTTTTACACATCACATGAAAGCTACAATGTTACTTACCTAGAAAAGTCTATGTTTTTTGACGAATTGAAAAATGAAATGGCACCTGATTCTGCCTATGATGAAGCTAAGGTAATATGGGATCATTTCAAGATCAGGAATCACGGTGAGTTCATTGACCTCTACCTCAAAACTGATGTGATCCTTTTAGCTGATTTATTTGAGAAATTCAGGGATGTCAATTTGAACTACTTTCAGATAGATCCATGTCACTGTTACTCGGCACCAGGCCTAACCTGGCAAGCTGGTTTGAAGTACACAGGAATAAACCTAGAACTACTGACTGATACCAACATCTTACTTACTTTTGAGAAAGCAATACGAGGTGGAATTTCGGGTGTTATGGGAACAAGACATGTCAAGGCAGATGAACACCACAAACTACTCTACGTAGACGCAAATAATCTCTACGGCTGGTCCATGATGGAACCTCAACCCTATGGTAGTTTTGAAATGATAGATATTGATCCACTCGAGCTATGCTCTCAGGACAAAGTCCGACTTAACATGAATGTTATCAGTAAAGAGCAGATTATGGCAATTCCAAGTGATAGTGAAGTAGGGTATTTCTTAGAGGTGGATTTGGAGTATCCAGGAAATATTAAATTTAAGTCAAGGAACTTTCCATTCTGTCCCGAATCTCTCTTTATTGAAGATGATGAATTAAGTCCTTACCAGAGAGAGTTACTGGGCGATGATAAAAGATCAAATGTAGAGAAACTAATACTAACACAAAAGGATAAAACTAATTACATAGTGCATTACAGAATGCTACAATTTTACCTCAAGCACGGAATGGTACTTAAGAGGGTTCATTCAGTGATAAGCTTTAAACAATCAAAGTGGTTAGCACCATACATTGATTTTAACACTAAAAGACGTATGGACTCTAAGACTGATTTTGAGAAAGATTACTTTAAATTAATGAATAATGCGTTCTATGGAAAAACTTGTGAGAATGTAAGGAACAGGGTTGAAATTGAATTTGTATCGGACGGGGAGAGAGCCAGGAATGTAATGGCCAATCCCAGGTTTTCATCGATATGCGTATTTGACGAACATAATGCTGCTATTAGCATGAGGAAAACATCAATGAAATTCAACAAACCAATCTACATAGGAGCTTCAGTACTTGAATTGTCTAAATTATTAATGTATGAATTCTATTATGAAGTTCTTCAACCGTACTTTGGTGAGAAAAATATTGAACTGCTGTATCTAGATACAGATTCCTTTGTACTTAACATTAATACTGATGACTTAACTAAAGACTTAAAGGAGTTGAGACACTATTTTGACTTCAGTAATTATCCAAAAGATCATACACTCTATGACACCAGTAAGAAGAAGGTACCAGGCTACTTTAAGGATGAGCTAGGAGGAGTAGAGATGACTGAATTCATTGCCCTGAGAAGTAAGATGTACGCTTACAGGACCAAGACTATGTCTGGAGAGCAAGGCTCGACAAAAGATTACGATTCTAAGAAATTGAAGGGTATTGCCAAGAATGAAGTAAGGAGAAATATCTCATTTGATGACTATGTTGATTGTCTTGAAAAGAGTAGGTCATTTTACCACAAGATGAGACACTTAAGATCAGATAAACACCAAATCTATTTGGAAGAAGTTGACAAAAAAAGCCTCAGTCCTTTTGATGACAAGAGGTTCATACTTGAAGATGGAATAAGCACCTTACCATTTGGAATGTATTATGAAGGCTACATAGATTACAGCGATTCAAACTTCGCTTGAGTCGAGCTTTGCTCTCTGGACCTTGTCCTAGTCGGACTACGTCCAGAGAACAAAGTTCGATTAAACTAATGAATAGGGTGGTGCTGATGGTAGTGTTACTTGGTGAAATTCATCCCTAACACCGAAGTCATGATAATAGTGATAGTGATACACCACATTAGGATTAGGACGTAGTCCGGGTCCTGTTTGATTTACTGAACTTTTAGTTTTTCTAGCATCTCTATCTGTGCTAGTTTTTTTCCTTCTTCTAAAAAAGTCTTCTTTAAAGACTCTACATCAACAGCTGAACTTGCCTCCCTTTGTTTTTTCCTAATGGCATTTTTCATCGAAATGTATTTCTCCTTCTCCTTGAGAATCAAAGTAAACTCATCTGTAGATATGTGAGAATCGGTTAAGGCTTTACTAACCAAATCATTGATTGTGTTCAGTTTTGAAATTGCCAACATTCTGATATTCTCATGCTTTTCAATTTTCCTTAGAATATTCTTTTTCTCCCAGCCTAAGGCTGATGAAATAATGGCACTACCTATTGTTACGCCACCCAAAGCTAATCCTATCGGTGCCGTGATGACACCAGCTAGAGCGGAAACACCAACAGATCCGGCTGCTACGCTAGTTAAATTAAGGAAGTGGCTAATGCCAGTAATTACGCTAAATGCTTTTTTGTACTTTGAAAATATCTTTCTTCTAAATTCAATCTCGCTTTCTAAGAAACTCTTAACCTCACATATTTGTTGTAGTCTGAAAGCCTGAGGGTTACTTTCTGTATGCTTTTCAGACCTTTCATAGTTCAATTGACTTTCAGAATTTAAATTACTTAAATCTGGATAAACCTTATTGTCTCCATCCATTTAATTAGTGGGAATAACTAGAATCAGTTGTTCTGTCATTTCTAGTGTTTAGTGTTGATCCTACAGACACTACAGGTTTTTGAAGTACATTAAATTTTAAAGGTTTTTCTGTCCCAGCAGGCCCAGCAGGTTTTAAAGGTTTTTCGGGACCAGGCTCCAACTTTGACTATACTTCTGCCTCTAATTCTCTATGAAATCGTTCTAATCTTTCTTTCCAATTACGTGGTCGTTTTGTGTAACCCCAAGTTCTATTCATTTAATTAAGTAAAATAAAATCAATTCACTGCAAAGAGTAAATTTCTTTCAAGTCTATTATTCAACTTAATCATCTCGTTTATGATTTCTGTCTGACTACATATGTTAATGTTCTGGTTCATTCTCATGTTATTATTTAAATTCGATAATCTATCAAGCAGAATCATATTTTCATCACGAAGATAATCCGCGAAATGCTGTGATATCACTATTTTCCAATTTGGTATTACATCCTGGTCTCGAAAGACAAACCAGTTTTCACTTCTCATTTTTACCATGAAATCCATTGACCTATCCAATTGATCCTTAAATAGTGTGTAGTCTACTTTAGCACTCTTCTGTCTGTTTTCTGTCTTTTCCATTGGTCTAATGTTAAACCAAGCAAAGCACAGTTCAGGTTTATCTTTGAATTCCTTGATTGGTAAGACATGATCCAACTCTTCTTCTACTATTCGAACTCTGTTCTCGTGACTTTGTCCTATTGGAGATAGACTCCTCTGGTACTCTAACCACTGTGAGAAGAAACTGTCTGTACATCCTAGATTGAATGATGAATTACCGGTACACTCTCCCTTAGAAATGCGGTTTAGACCAACTCTAATTTTGTGACTGTCTCTATTACCATTTTGGTCAAGGTAATCCTTTTTGTAATATGAATTAAAACATGATCTGCAATTACCTCTATTTCCGTCTTTACCAAATTCACCATCACTTAGTAATTTAACTTCTCCACGTTTACCACATTTCTTGGTTTTACTTGAACCACATTCTTTACAGTAATCAAGTAGTTTATTACGCCTGTTCTTTCCAAATTCACTTTCAAGTTTTGTTACATCGCACTTAACACATTTAAATGTAGGCCCTGAAACTACTGGTTGATACTGATAAACAGGATACTGATTAACAGGATACTGATTAACAGGATACTGATTAACAGGATACTGATTAACATTGACAGTACCATAATAGTTAACGTTAAATATCTGTCCTTCCATTTCTAGCTTGATTTAAAGGATAAAAAGATTTTAAATTATGTTTTTAGGCTTTTTATTCCTGAAATTGGTAACCATTCATTGAACTTATCACTGTAACCCTTCCACTTCACTAATCCGTATTTCTTGCCTTTGCTGGTCTTGTACCTTAGGATTTTTGATCTTGTACTCTAGCTGGTCAGGATTAGGAACATAGCTCAATTCCTCTTCATAGAAATATCCTTGAATTTCTTCTTTGTGGTAATCCTCAAGCTGGTAGACGATAGGGTGAGTAAAGATGATCTGTTTGATTTGGAACACCTCCTCAGTGTAGTTGGGCATGTAACCTTTACCGAAAATGGACTTGTACTTTGAAATTCTTACACTGTCACCTACTTTGTACTTTGGATCACCAAATGTCTCTTTGAGGTGAAGACCGTAAAGATTGTACCACACTGTTCCTTCGTTTTCCATCTTTCTGGCGTCTACAGGTTTCATACCTATTGATGAGTGAAATGTGTTATTGTAGCCGCTGACCAGGTCATCCAGAACGTCAATCCACTTGTCAGTCTCCTTAGCGGTGAAATAACGCCACATTTTTTCTTTAAGGGTTCTATTGAATCTCTCTACTACTGCTGCCTTCTTATCAGATTTTGTGGAGAACCATTCTATGTCATTTTCTGTTAAGAGTTCCTTGAAGTGTTTGTTGTAAAATTCTTTACCGTCATCAAACTGGATTTTCGTTGATTTTGCTTCCTCAAATATCACTTTAAATGCATCTCTGATTTCTTCTCCCCTCTTACTCTTAACTGCTAGAGCCCAAGAAAAACGACTAAATAGATCTATGACTGTTAAAATGAATCTGTTGCCTTTATTTTGTTTCTCGAATTTTTGCATGTCAACCAGATCTGCTTGCCATTGTTGATCGATGTACGATACCATTGTCTTCCTGAAGGTGAATTTCTTAATGGCCGGTTTGTGTAGTTGATGAGTTGGTAGTGTTTCTAGAAATTCTTTCACTTCTTTTTGTTTAATAAGTTTTCCTGAGCGGGACTTTGTCCCTAACAACGAAGTTGTGCTCTGCTCTCGTGACGAAGTCATATCTTCCTTGACCTGTTTCCAGATTTTACTCAAAGAACTGTAAGCCACGGGACTCTCGGGGTTGTAGTACAAATCCCTTAGATACTGCTGTGTGTCATCCTTTACATTCATTTAAATGAGTGAAGTATTTATTTACGAGCCACACAATATGTTAATTTCTGGTGTTACCAATTGTGGTAAGACATATTTTGCCCTTGACCTCTTAGAAAAGGAGTATCGGCACAAGTTCCAGAACATAGTAATTTTCTGTCCAACATATTTCAACAATAAGACATATGAAAGGAAATGGATTTACCAAGACAAGAACGTCTACATAGTTAATCCCGAAGCTGTGGCCAGTAATTTGGACCTTGTGCTTCAGTTTGCTACTCTGACCTTTGCTGGTTCTAACACATTATTCCTCATTGATGACTGTGCTAATTTGAGAGACACAAAAAAGAAGGTGTCCGAGTTATGTAATCTTGCCTTTTCCGGCAGGCACTACAATCTCACTGTTTGGTTACTAGTTCAGAAGTACAATTCAGTTGTCAAGGACTACAGAGAGAACATAAGAATTTTAGTATTATTTTTTAATAAGGATGAATCAGCCATGAAAGATGCCTTAGAAGAAAACAGTGTTATTCCTAAGGAGAAAAGACAGTACTACATAGAAGAACTTAAGATGAAAAAGGATCAAAACTGATCATTAGACTACAACATCCATTTGGATTTACTCTTTCCCATCAAAAATCTTAGTCCCGCTTCTCATCATCAGGACTGTGTCCGATCAGTGGTCTTAGTCTTTCTAACCCTAGTAAAATAATAAATTATTAACCCTAAACCACTAAGTCCTAGGATAATCCATAGGTACTCGTATTTCTTCATTTCATCACTAGGTTGGTAGTAATCACTTAATTGTGGTCGCTGAGGTAGTACAATAGTTCTTTCTGGATGTAAATGATTGTAAACAGTAAGTGCTGAATCAGTATTGTTAAAATCAATAGAAGCGTCTCTTTCTCTCTTTAATTCAAGGTTAACAAAGTCAATAGTACTCTTTCTATGCTCCTCCCATTCGGTTGAAGCTTTTTGTAATTGCTCCTGAGCCAAATCATGTCTTTTCACTTCAGTCTCATAACCGTTTTTGTCTAGTTTTTTAAAAAGGTAACCGGATCCAGTGAATGCTAATCCATTGATTATTGCAGATCCAAATAACATGCCAATGCCAGCCATTTAATTCCAATGAATTTTAATTTCAATGATGTGTCCCTGAGAGCATAGCTCGAGTTAATACCAATTGGTACTGTACATTATGACCATTAAGATCGATTATGTCACCTTTTTCATCAGTTAAGCGAATATTCAGCTTATTGAATCTTGGTTTACAGGGAATTGCTATTGGTTTCTCAAATGTGTATGCTATTAAATCCCCAAAATTAGCTTCCTTTATTGGTCTTGTGGTTAGCACATCAGATGCTTCACCATTACTTAATACACTATTAGATTCGATTATGTCACAGTGAAAAACAAAATGGTTAATCGGTCTAAAATTGATGGGTTTCTCGCTTACAACATCATCCTTACTTTTATTGTCTAAAGGGTAAGGCCATTCTGATTTCATGCCAAATAATTCATTACTTTTACCAATAAAATAGATCTGATAATGCGCCTCATTTTTTCTCTTTAGGAAGTGTAAGACGGCCTTACCTGTTGGTTCTTCAAGGTCAAATCTGACAGCACCTCTACTCATACTATTTTCTTTCAACTTATCCGCAAATACTTTTGAAAAGCTCTGTAGGTCATAGAGACCATCTGGTAGCGTAATCTCTGCCACATCAAACCCCTTAACTTTGATTCGGTTATTCTCCCTGGCTGCACTTATGTTGTAGAATGTACAAGGTATTACTGCAAAAGTTAAAGTGATGCTACATGCATCCTGAATTTCAGTCTTTAGATTGACTGTTAAATCACTTGAACTCTGATCTGGATAGTCACTTGAATCTATGTTCATTACAGTAATCATTTACTTAAGCAAATTTTCGTTTTCAAATTTACCTTTTATCAAATAAGTAAATTATTCTTACTTCATAATATTTCTGGGTAGGATTCCTTGATCGTAAAGGTACTCTAATGTTCCATTACTAATAGCTACAGTTCCTCCCAGTTTAAGAATTTCCTCTAGGTTGGCCTGACTTGGGGGACCAATATTGATTCTCAAGAACCTTTTCAGTAACATAGAGTAACCAATTGTTGTTGATGCCAACAGTAAACTTTGATACAGTGTATTTATGATATCTTTCTTTCCTGGTGTATCCATTTAATTACTTAGAAAATCACTAGTAAAACTCATTTATCTAGTATTCAGTATTTAATTTAGTGTTGTACGAACTTTGTTTCAGTGTTGGAGCGAACTTTGTTCTTGCAGCACCTCAGTGCTGGAGTGAAGCAATCTGAGAATTCTGGATGTTTACCTGGGCGTCAGAAACCACGAATATGTGCATTTTGTATGGTCCCTTTCCAGATTTCTTTGTAATAGATAATTGAATACCATCTTTTGTGTTCTGGAGCTTCTTTCCTGATCCGTGAAGACGATTATCCTCAGAAGTTCTCAGGTCCAACCATAAACCATAGTGATTAGAATCACCATAGTATTTTTCCATGGTCATGTTACAGTCATGAGTTTTCTTCAAATCTTCAGACATAAAATGTTTCTTGATCTCCTCCCATTGATCCATCATTCTCATTCCTTCTGGGAACACCTGATTGGCAACACCCTCTATTGTGATCTGCACTTTACTTATGTTAGGGTTTTCAAACTTCTCTGAATCTCTAGCTCCATCTACATAGTCAGACACAAATAGTAATAATAATCCTTTAATAGACATTCTTGGAAAGTTGATGTTCTCATTAATTAGTGTTTCATTAGCAGTAACATTGACTGTCTTAAAATGGTCTACCCAATCATAAAATATTGAGAATCCAGAATTGTACTTGTTACTCAATTGACTAGCAATCATCTTATTAGTAACCGTGTCGTATTCAAAACAAATATTCTCTAGTTTGTAGCCCATGCTAGCTGTGGTTGTGGTGACTATGATTTCCTCCTTTGGTGCTAAAGTTATTTCAATAATCACATCTTCTTGAATTGGAAACTTGTAAAATGGAGCATGATGATGGAATAGTTCAAAATCTAATGGTATTTTGTACTTCTTGTCAAACACTTTCTTTAAAGTCTTTTCATTAGCTGTTTCTCCAGTGACATCAGCTTCAGCGACTCCTGATCTTAATTCTCTAAGATTTTTTGACTGAATACCCTGAAAAACTCTATCATTTCTTTCTTCTTCTGTAAACCACAGATCTTTAAATGTAGAATAATGACTGTATTCGTCAAGGTCAAATATCTGCTCTGTTCCCCACTTAACCACCATCTTTGAAATCAGGTTTCTACCAAGATTATTTACAACACTATTTTTAGAATCACCAGAAATGGTTACATCAGCAGACAGATAAAGAGATTTAGGTACAAAGAATGTATTCTCTCGCAATGCCGGTATTCTAACATACAGTGTTTCTTTGGGGTTAGCAGATGATGGGTTATGAGTAATGATATGATGCTGCCTCTCAGCTTTCAAACCAAGTGGAATCTTATGTGCCCTTTCGGTATTTAATAAATATCCTGTTGCCATTTTCTATTTATTTACTAGTAAAATTATGTACATGCAGTGAACAGTGCCAACATCATATATCAGGTAAAATGCACGGAAAAAAGCTATTGACGTGTACTTTCTGTTGGAATACAGTAAGTCATGATTACATTAACCCATTGAACTCTAGTATTCCCTTACCATTTCACTGCAACGCTTCACTGACCATTTCATTGCAACGCTTCACTGGGAATCTCATGAATGATAGAATATATGTATTGTGGTGTCTGGTTCTTAGGGGTTTCTAAGCTAATTTGAGACAAAAAGGCCTGTAAGGGCTTTTGTTAAAATAGCTTAGAATTACCTAGATTCCAACCACCACAATACATATATTCTAAAATGGCATGCTCCATGGTATTTGATATCCTTTTGCGTTCACTACGGTACCAATGTTTTTGGTTGACATAATTATGCCACTGTTGGAACATTCTCATGGTTTATGGTATGCACCTGTTGATGGGCCATATGAATAAAAACTAGCATAAGCTTTTACTCCAGATTTTGAAGTATTTAGTATGCTTCAAAAATTGGAATAGTTTAGTTCTTGTGAAAGCAAAGGATTTTTAGAAATCAGTATTTGCTACCAAAACAAGTAAATGCTAGACTACATATGAACGAAAATGTAGGATGAACCTTTTACTTTGTAGTATAAATGTATTTTCTTGGAACCATGTAGCCTTTAAAAGTCGAAGTGAATGGTTGGTTGTTCCTCTTTGCCGGACTGCATTCACATTTTGTTTGGTGGACATGTCATGAAAGAATTGGTCAAACCATGCATCCATTTATGGAGAATCAGAGTGCATGGATTCCGAGTCATTAAAAATGTCTAAAGAATTATTCTTGGGTCATGAAGGGAAACCTGCGTTGTTTAGTATGAAAGTGAAAAATATGACAGAGTTAAGAAAATTATGTTTTATTGAACCATAGTAAGTTTTGATTGTCTGCTTGGCTCCTTGCCAGTTAAATAACATGTGACTATACACAAAATAGAAAACTTTGGTGGAAATTGTAAATCAAGTTTTTTATCTATCAGGGGAAACAAGCTGATGATGATCAAGAAAATCATTCATGAGAAATCGTTTTGTTGCTGAAGCTTGCATGACGAAGTTAATGCTAAACCTTTTCTTGTGCTCTACTGCGCCACCGTAGTTTTCTATTTAGACCAGCGATGACGTCATTTCTGGTGATTCCCTACGCTAGTATGCAATGTATTTTTTCAGCGCTGTCAGTTGCCGAAGAGAGTGCCGTAGCTCCCTCAATTTCCAATCAATTTTTATGGGAGTGACATTATTGTATTGCTTAGAATGTCTAATTTTTACTCATGAAAGAATCGTAGAACTAAAACTTAATAGGCGAACAGAATCATGCCGATTCACTGCACATACTGTGGGGATTCTCCACTTCAAAATACATCGGCGATGTCATCGCGAATAACAGAGCATGCACTTCCGATATCGTTTTCACAGAAATGTGGCCAAATTTTCAAGAACTAATTTCTGAAAGTAGTCCCTGAAGACCTTACGACTACCACTGAAACGAACTGGTGATAATATCGCCTACCAGACTACCGTAGTACTAGCCCGTAGCCAGGTAGCGGGCCATCGTCATCGAGCTGAGTGTCATTGAGCTCCAAGATTATTGCACATGGATCGAGTAAACAACATGCCACCATTTTGTCTCCGCTTCGGTATTTCGTAGGCCGCTAAAATGCACCTTCTCAATTAAAACCAACATAATAAGGCCTCACATCGTTGATTGAATAGGAACACCACACAAAACACAATTAAGTGGGGGTACAATCGATTACGAAGCTGAAGTGAACAGTGATTTATTCCTGGAGCTACTGCTGCTTTTTTGTGTAGCTGCCATGTTTTGAGAACTAGCAAATAGGAGACTTCATTGATGGCTGACGTCATCGGGCGGGAATTTGAATCAGCAGAAATAATTAAAAGGCAGGTAGCGCCCTCTCCTGTTAAAATTTTGAACTTTTTCTCAATAAAATAGTTTTTCAAGAATTTTATCTTAATATTAAAGCATATTTCGACTAATTCTGCTGCTCCTAGGCCGATATAGGCCAGTTTCCTTCATGCGCTCTCGCTCGCAGGAAGTAGGTCGAATGGCGACAAATTTTGTTTTGAAAGTAGAGTTTGACCAGAAGTATCCAGAAATGCAAAATTGAAGTCTCTAGGTCTTACGGTTACAAAATGTGCACCATGGGTTTAACGGACGGACGGACGGACGGACTGATAGACGGACGCCACTGAGCAGCTTGTTTGACAAGCTCAGCTGACTTTGTCAGCTGAGCTAAAAATGCTGTTGATAGTGTAACGGGAAAGCCGTTCCGAGCGGTCCAGGTGTCACTAGAGACAGGGACAAAGGCACAATCAGGAAGACATTTCTGAATTCTTCAGGCAGGGACTTTCAAAAGGGATCAGGGCCATGGAGGATCGGAGGATATGAGTCGGGAAGATGAAGATGCTACTCTACCACAAAGGACAGACACTTATATGTGATTATAGATTTTAATATCAACACTTGACTTCAACTATTTACAACTATTTACAACTACACAAATACAATGACACAACATGGAACTCTTTAAACACAGCAATCAGCGCTTGGTCTGATTAAAACACTCCCCAAACAATCTCATATTTACAGTAACTGGTTGAGAGAAGGATATTGACTCATGTCAATATCTTCGCCTTCTATAAGACGGACCAAGAGTTCAATTAACTCGTCCAAAAACTCAACTAGATCTTCTAGTTCTATAAAAGTGCCAATGATGATGATATCATCTGGATATATGTGCACACTTGGTGCATTCAGGGGAACCGAAGGTTCTGGCATCTTTAGAATTGATTGTTTACCTCCCCAGAAATACCAATAGATTAGATAGGATTGCTCAAATATAACCCTCCGGGTTTAGGAGCTGACTCAAGTCAATTTAGAGTTGGTACAACCAAAAAGATCAAGGCTACTGCCTTTGCTTTGTCTATAGATTAATCAAAGTACATTTATCCTCATGGATAACCAGCGCTGCTATTAGCAAGCTACACAATGCATGAACATGTGCGTGAAGAATCTGACAGAATGTAAGACAGTACTAACCTTACCTAAATGATAATTCTCAGTGTACTAGTAAGAGTTCTACTAGGAGAACCGCTAGTTGGCTAATTGGTCTAATTGATGTAATTGGTGTAATTGGGCCTGGTGTGCAGGCAATCTGATTGTTTTGGGGCTTACATGAGCTTTTATACCCCCCTACGGGGTCCTTCCACGGGCTACCCCGTCCCCAGATAATTCACGATCCTTGAAAGATGCTCGAAGTTTTGAAAGATGCACCAACTTTAGGCACAATTTGTGACCACACTTCAAAATCCAGAGCTTTAAAATCGACATCCCCAGATGCTATAAACATAGTTTTACCACATGAAACACTTTAAAACACTTTATGCTCAAAATATCCTTCTTTTGAACCACTTTAAAATTTACAACACGTGAAAACAAAGGTCCAGCTTCCAAACAAATTGATGAGAATGACGTCATCAAACATGGCGGACAAGTTTACAAAAGTCCGAAATCGCACCCATAAAAACACTTATTACAAATACACAGTTACTTATAAACTTACCAGGAAGCTCTAGATAAATTGGTCCTAAGGAGACAAAGGTCTCTCCAAAGTTTGATGATCTAACACCACACAGTTTTGTGTAAAATTGTCTTCAAACACGAAAATCTGCTCCGGTAAAAATCTTCTAGGTACACATAAAATGCAAACCCGGAGAACGAGTACTGACGGCACAGCGGTTGTATGTACAATGCGGACTTAAACAGGTCCCAAGACGAAACGAAGGAGCTAAAGGTTAATTTTGTTACATTACCCCCCCGGTTGAAACATTGACGCCCTCGTCAATAACTTCTTTGCCTCAAACAAAATTAAACTACATAAGTAAAAGCTGTCTTAAAACAAAAATTCCAAAAGTTTCAATTACCCTATGCACAATATACTACACAAACTTCAACAGTACAGTACGGTATCAAATAAAATCTTATGTACCCAATAAAACACACATCATCTCCCAACTGTTCTTATCACATCCTGACTTCATAACTTGAGACATTCCCAAGAGCACCTTTCCCATTCTCAACTTTTTCTGACGGTGATCAATCTAAAACATACAGCACCTGCACAGTGCAAGACCACTGCAACACCAAAATATCCGACTAGTAAAACACAGGTATATAAATGTACAACAAATGGTTCAAAATACTTATAAAATTTGTTTACCCGAGAAAACCAGTTCAAATTGAAACATTCAACACTTGCAATATTCCACTACTCACAATCTCAAAATATCGTATCTAAATAACGCTGTCAAAGTTGAGATTCAAGCATCAAGGCTAAAATAACTGTTCATGGACAGCGCTTAAAATCTCAATCGGCAGGTCGGGTTGCTATATACACAATATTATAAGCGGTTATCAAAAATACTTGGAATGCACCGTTATCAAAATACTCTTAAATGCACAACAGTCACATAAACTTTGAAATGAAACAACATGTAATGGCAGTCAACCTAAACTTTGAAAAAACTAGTTTCTACTTAAATTGGTTTATACAACAGGCTTCATATCGCCTCCTGAACAATCCTTAAGCTAGATGAGTAAGTTTACACTCACGAGAAACAGAGTCAAAGTCATTTATTTAAACATTTCAAAAATACTGTCCAGCGAGTCGTTGTCATCACGCTCGCTGGTGAACTTGGAAAATCGTATATCTGCGCCGGATTCCTCCTCGTTTTCTGCAGGGCGAGTTTCCACTGTTTGGGCCGAAGTGCAAGTGCAACTACACTTCCTATTCACCAGTTCCTCTAGCAGCGCGGTCTGCCTGTCCAGCTGGGACTTGATTAGTGGCCAGTTGTCCTCTAGTGGCGACGGTCGTCGTTCGGCTACCAATACCTCTTTTACTATACTCAATATATTCTGCTTCAGCTCAGCTGATACCTTTGAACTGATAGCACTTCCCTTGTTAGACTCGTTGCCCAAAACAGGGTCAGGTCGCGTCTCCTCGGTATTACGGCTATTGTCGGCAACTGGATGGACAGTCAAGTCCAGGGGTTCGCAGTTGTCCCCAATTACTGTATGTGTTGCCTGAGGCAACTGTGCCGGCGTGTAACTTGCCTTAGCAAAGGGAATGCAGACAGCACTCCCAAGCCGCGGTGTCGAGCCAACACTAACAGTGTCTGACATTGGGATGGTCCGAATGCGACTATCAAAGTCACCCTTCTGCCAATCCCGTCTCCTTCCTCCCATTGCCTTCATGAAGGGGTATCCTTTGTTTGCCTCACGTCTGTGTCTCGCGTAAAAGTGTCTTGAGGCCGTAAACTTGTTTTTCATGCGCGCCTGACACAGCAGGCAGTACCATGGTACACTGGAAGCAGGTAGGTGGTGTTTCATAACGTGGGCCACCGCCCCGTGAAACGCTGTGGCCTTCACTTCACATTCTTCGCACTGGAAAGTCGACATGGTGGTCTGAAATAGAGAGGGAGATATTTTTTTAATGTATTTGTGACCATCCCCAAACTTTCTATAGTTTGGGTGGCTACTGACCATACTTGGGATAATTCTTCGACTCCTTCAGCGCTTCTTTGGCCCAGGGCAAATATACAGTTCCTGAGTAAGGCTTCAGGCGGTTGTGGTGTACTGTTTTATTTTTGCCCCGCACATCAAGTTGGACGCGATAATCCAGGTCATTTATTTTATACAAGACCAAATATGGACCCTCATATGTGCGGCGTAACTTTGGCGTAATGTGGAGTTGGGTTATGTCCGACAAGACCCACACAAGACTGCCCCTCTGGTACTGGTTGAGGCATGTCTTTGCATCATAGTACCCCTTTCTCCGAACAGCGGATTTTTTAAGATTTTTCCTCGCTACATCGTGTGCTCTGAGGAATCGATCTCGGAGGTGTAAAACATACTCTCCGTATGATGTCACATTTTCATCTGGGTCTAGCTTCCCGGTACCAAACATGATTTCAGAGGGGAGCCTGACCTCCCGACCCAACATTAGCATGTTTGGTGACAATCCGGTGGATTCATGTGGGGTGGCCCTATAAGCTGCTGCCATACAGCCCAAATTTTCGTCCCACTTGATTTGCTGCCCTTTCATATAGGCCTTGATCATGCGCACAAGAGTCTTATTGAAGCGTTCCACTACCCCATTACAGGCTGCATGACCACTGGCAGTGCATGTTTTTCTTATTTCCAGCAGTTTGCAAACTTCAGCGAATATTTTACTTTCATAGTTCCTCCCCTGGTCGCTATGTAGATCTAGTGGACACCCGAACCTGGCGATGACTTCATTCACTATCTTATCAGCACAAGTTACTGCTGTTTGGTCAGGGACAGCAAACAGCTCGACCCACTTTGTCCAATAGTCGCAAACTGACAGTACATAGCGATTACCCTTATCAGAAAGCGGAAAGGGACCGAGAATATCGGTGGACAATCTGTCAAGCACGCCACCTACAGGCATTGAGCCTAACGGTGCACGTGGTGGTTTGTATGATGGTTTAATCGACGCACATTCATCACATCTGGCTATGCAAATTGCCACATCTTCCCTAACACCAAACCAATAAAAGTGTCCGAGGAGTTTATCTACGGTCTTTTTCTTCCCTAAATGCCCCCCCCCCCCCCATTTAGTAAGGCGGAGTGGTTCATTTGCAGCACCTCAGTTCTCATGGCCCGTGGAACCAGAAATTGGAGATAGTTATCAGTGCCATCTCTTTTTGCAAAATTCTTGAACAGCACTCCACTTCTCATACATAAACTACTCCAGTAATTCCAGTAATGGCGTGTGGTCTGACTGGATTCACACACTTCATTGCCATCAGGGCGGACACCATTCTCTTGCCACTTCATCAGAGGTGCTAAGTCTGGATCTTTGAGCTGCTTAGCTCTAAGCTCTTCCAGATCTTCATTCACTGGGACAGACACAGACTGGTGTTGATTTTCTGACCTCAAGGTGACACGTTTAACTTCACTGTGGTCATACCAGTCACTCAACATATTCATGGCCCTCTTTTGGCACTTATTACAAGGCCCACATGGTATTGTGTCATTTGTGTCTACACATTGACAATCCCGAGGGTTGGGACACCTAGACATGCTGTCAGCATTTTGATGGTTTTTTCCTGCTCTGTACTGAATTTCAAAGGAATATTGAGACAGCGTTTCAATCCACCTGGCTATTCTGTCTTTGGGCTCTTTTAGTGAGTAGAGCCATAATATAGCCTGATGGTCAGTTCTTACAGTAAAAGTAGGTTGGCCAACAAGTAATATTTGTAGTACTCTATGAAGAATTTGACCGCCAGGAGCTCACGGTCTGTCACGCAGTAGTTTTTCTCTGCTTTGTTCAGTGTCCTGGACCCATATGCTATGACTCGCTCCTCACCGTCCTGAATCTGGGACAGAACCCCACCAATTGTCTCCCCACTGGCATCACAGTCCAGTATATATTTGCAGTTGGGCTTTGGATAAGCCATCACTGGTGGACTAGTAAGTTTCTGCTTGAGGTCATCAAACGCCTATTGGCACTTGTCTGTCCATGCAAATCTCTTGTCCTTTTTGGTTAATTCTGTGAGGGGTCGCACTATTTCTGAAAAGCCTTTAATATGGCGGCGGTAATAGGAGGCTAGCCCCAGTACTGCACGAACATCGGTCTGATTCTTTGGAGTTGGCCAGTTGACTAGCTTCATGACATTGTCTGGATTTGGTCTGATGCCAGATTTGTTGACCAAGTGGCCTAAGAATAATACTTCAGTTTGAAGGAAAGCACATTTTGCTGGCTTCAGTTTCAACCCTGCATCACTTAGACGCTGAAAGACCTCATGGAGTCTCGCCAAGTGTGTGTCAAAATTGGTCGCGTGGCAGATAGTGTCATAGAGGTACAAGACCACGGAAATCCACTGCATGGCTCCCAAAACTATCTCAATGAGTCTTTGAAAAGTCTGCGCTGAGTTGGCGCTGCCAAACGGCATGTATAGGAACTCGTAGAGTCCATACCTTGAACAAATTGCCGTTTTTGGAATGTCTGATTCCCTTACTGGCACATTGTTATAAGCGCTCGTGACGTCCATAGTGGAGAACAGTGTTGCTCCACTCAGTGCACTAAGACAATCTGCAACACGTGGCAAAGGTGTTGCTTCGCTTATTGGCTTGATTATTTTATTTACCCGTCACAACAGGGACGCACTGTACCGTCCTTTTTCTTGACTAAAACAATCGGGGAAGCCCAAGGAGAGGTGGAGGGGCGTATTGTCCCTTGTTTTAGCAGCTTTTGAATGCTTTTCCGCTCATCATCTTGATACGCCAGCGGTACTTTATGTGGATTTTGTTTAATTGGGAGTGCATCCCCTGTATCGATTAAATGCTCAACTAAATTGGTTTGCCCAATATCATTCTCGTCTTTGGAGAAAACATGTTGGAATTCAAGTAACAGCTTTGCCAATTCCACTCTCTGTGGTTGGGTCAAGTTGATTGACGAGCGCTCAAACAAGTCTATGAGGTGTTCCGGTAACTCGGGAATTTCCTCGGTTACCTTGGGCTTCTCACTCTCTGATGGCCCTTTTCTGTCCTTCGTCAATTTACGTTTATTCCCCCCTTCCTCTACCGTCACTTTTCTCAACCCCCCATGCTCAGCCTCAGTGTCTTCTTTGACACTCATAATATCTGGGGTCTCTACTTTTAAGCGGCGTGTGCACGCATAGTCATCCCTCACTTCAGGGTCTTCCTCTTCACAAATTACCTCTAATGGCTCACTCACATCATTAGCCATGCCCATCGTCATATCCTGTTTGATAGACTTGGGTACCCTGTCTGGGTTCAAAACTCTCACTTTTATAGTCGCATTTTCCAATGCATTCACCAAGCATGGTGCTACAAGAGCTCCCAATGTTTCAGTTGTTCTTTCTAAATTCTCTACCAACAAACAACGGTCACAGCTTTCTGGACCCCCCTCTCTGGGCTCAACAAAACAGTCTACTATACACTCACTTAGTGCAGGCACCAGTGTTTGGTCTGCAGCATAGACTCTTCTAGCTTTGGCTTGTACTCCAACAAGCTTCAAGGGTACTTCAACCCCATTAATAATCATCACTTTGTCTTTTAACAACAAGTTTGCAGGCCCTTCTGGCTCTTTCAATAAAATATCTGCCCCTAGCAGTATATCATCCTCTATCTCTGCCACAATAATGCCACTGTACCTATTACATAAACCCCACAAGGCAGAGACTTCTGTTGCCTTACTTTTTCATCTTTTTCAATGCCACTCTCAACTTCAATTTTACCACTAATTTTACCAGTTTTTAGCCCTATATTATCGCAACTTTTTGTCAGCTCAACCGAACTTTTGCAGACCGTTTCCTTGCCCTTAGGAACGGCCTGATCTAGTTTTCCTGGTGTCGAGGGGAGTTTTGCGAGCGTGGTCGCCCTTCCTCATTATTGCCCCGGTTACCAGAAGGGTGCGGTGATTGTGGCCTACTGCCGTCCATGCTTTGCATGTGAGGTTGCGGTGGTCCTCTTTGCCTATACTCGTCTTTCATGCTGTACATGCTGTACGAGCGCTGGTGTTCGGTACACTCATATTGCCTATGGCCATACCGCCCACACTTCTAACAAATGTCGTGCTGACCCATACGAGAACCGCGGTTTGGTGGTGCTTGCCCTTGTGTCCTTGAGACATAATTGTTATTATTTCCCCGTGGTTTATCATAGTGGTCTGAGCGAGAGTTTGGGTGCAAAACTTGCGTTTTCTGTATTACCGCTATTAACTCATCTTTAATAATGTCTCTCATACCACCAGCAGTCAGCGGCTCTATCTCCTTACTATCGGCTGGAGCGACTGTGGCCTTATCTGTCTTATCAGTGCCTTGGCTCTTGGGGGCGTCAAATGAGACCTTCTTAGAGCGGGTCTGCCCTGGAGCATGTGTGCCGACTTTGGTCTGCCTTACAATTGGCCGAGGCTCTTCGTCCTCCGACTCTTCACTTTCGGATACTACCACCATGTCATCCGAAGTCCTAGAATGATACCCATACACTGGCCTATTTCTGTTTGCGCGCGATTTCCTGAGCGCCTTAGACTCTCTGTAGTTGACTACATGAGTTACTGCCTCGTCAACTGTCACTGGGCATTTCAAGAATTCCACTTGATGTTGGCATTTACCATCCCATAGGCCGTCTAAAAATCGGCGGAGCATATCCGCTTCACGGACTTCAGTGTCCCTACCAGGGTATGCCTTATCATAGTACTTCTTTAGATCAGCACAGTAGGCTTCTGCCGATTCTTCCGGCTTTTGTACACGGTTTGTAAATTTCTTGCCGTATGTGGTGCTTAACTCGATCCTTTTGAATCGACTACCCAACTCCCTTACTAACTTATGATAGTCCAGACGGGTACTTTCAGAAAGCTGGCCGAATACAAATTCACCTGCGTCACCCTCTAGTCGAGGTATCAATTCATCTAATTTGACCTCATCTGACCAACTGCCACGTTTTGCTACCGCTGAGAATCGGTTGAACCAAATATCCCATGTCTCAAACCCTTTGCCTGTAAATGGCGACAATTTAGGGCGTTTACTCGCACCTACTCTTTCTTTAGCTACAGTATCTGTAGTAGTGGCTTGCGATATTGATCGAGGGGTTGACGTAACCAATTTGGGTGAGTCTTTCTGGTCACCAAGATGTGTGAGGTCGCTGTAGCTGCTCAGTTCTAACGGTTTAGCACTCTTAGCATTTGTTGCTTCAATGACCTGTGCTTTGTGCTCTTTGTCATTGCTGGACTGTAATTCATAAAGTCCTTTGGTCAGAACCCCTGTAACTATGGCGCTTTCAGCACTAATTTTGTCATTGGTCTCACCCATAGATTGCTGTAAGTTAGCCGTGACCGATTCCCCTTGAGAATTGATAGCCCCCTCTATTTCATCACAAAATCTGACAAGAGTTACTTTTTGATCGAGCCTAACATCGTCTAATGCGGGAAATATTTCTTTCACGTCTTGTGTTAACGAAGGCAAATGATCTTGCAGCAAATTGTGCATCACTGACACTTTTTCAATGTGTTCGCTCATCTTACCCATAACCTTATCACATATTTCATTTACTAACTGCATGAACTGGTTACCCATAATCTTATCACATATTTCATTCACCAACTGAGAGATGATTGCGGCTGTAATCGGTTGTGGATTATCCACATGATCATCTGGCAACTTTGGCCTAGAACCGCCAGCTTTCGCCCCTAAATTTGGTACAGATTTTGTACGTTTTCCTTTTGTGGTGGTAAGAGTAGACTGTTCATCTGGATCTATTATAACTGTTTGACTCATATCTCCTGGCTCACTTTTGTCATTTTTATACTTGGGACCCAAAAATTCTACCTCCAGATCACTGGGTTCATCTTCAAACAAGGGTCTACTTGTACCTGGCATCTCGCCATCAGATACATCAACAATGTATGCCTTGTTTATCATGTCTTTGCTAGTCTTATTAGCACTACTGGTGGTCAGCCCAGCGTTTCTCTTAGCCTGTGCCTTCCCTTTACTTTTACCTCTGCCTTTAGCCATTTTCACTTTGTGAAAGGGCAAGGTTCGAATCACTGAATTGAAATATCAGTACAAGAGGCCCAAGGGCCTGGCGCTCAGCTGAGTTAATATCATTAATATCTTCCCGGTGTTTAGTTCATTATGCATGAAAATGGCATGCTCCATGGTATTTGATATCCTTTTGCGTTCACTACGGTACCAATGTTTTTGGTTGACATAATTATGCCACTGTTGGAACATTCTCATGGTTTATGGTATGCACCTGTTGATGGGCCATATGAATAAAAACTAGCATAAGCTTTTACTCCAGATTTTGAAGTATTTAGTATGCTTCAAAAATTGGAATAGTTTAGTTCTTGTGAAAGCAAAGGATTTTTAGAAATCAGTATTTGCTACCAAAACAAGTAAATGCTAGACTACATATGAACGAAAATGTAGGATGAACCTTTTACTTGGTAGTATAAATGTATTTTCTTGGAACCATGTAGCCTTTAAAAGTCGAAGTGAATGGTTGGTTGTTCCTCTTTGCCGGACTGCATTCACATTTTGTTTGGTGGACATGTCATGCAAGAATTGGTCAAACCATACATCCATTTATGGAGAATCAGAGTGCATGGATTCCGAGTCATTAAAACTGTCTAAAGAATTATTCTTGGGTCATGAAGGGAAACCTGAGTTGTTTAGTATGAAAGTGAAAAATATGACAGAGTTAAGAAAATTATGTTTTATGGAACAATAGTAAGTTTTGATTGTCTGCTTGGCTCCTTGCCAGTTAAATAACATGTGACTATACACAAAATAGAAAACTTTGGTGGAAATTGTAAATCATTTTTTTTATCTATCAGGGGAAACAAGCTGATGATGATCAAGTAAATCATTTTGTTGCTGAAGCTTGCATGACGAAGTTAATGCTAAACCTTTTCTTGTGCTCTACTGCGCCACCGTAGTTTTCTATTTAGACCAGCGATGACGTCATTTCTGGTGATTCCCTACGCTATTTGGTATTGTACAGTATGCAATGTATTTTTTCAGCGCTGTCAGTTGCCGAAGAGAGTGCCGTAGCTCCCTCAATTTCCAATCAATTTTTATGGGAGTGACATTATTGTATTGCTTAGAATGTCTACTTTTTACTCATGAAAGAATCGTAGAACTAAAACTTAATAGGCGAACAGAATCATGCCGATTCACTGCACATACTGTGGGAATTCTCCACTTCAAAATACATCGGCGATGTCATCGCGAATAACAGAGCATGCACTTCCGATATCGTTTTCACAGAAATGTGGCCAAATTTTCAAGAACTAATTTCTGAAAGTAGTCCCTAAAGACCTTACGACTACCACTGAAACGAACTGGTGATAATATCGCCTACCAGACTACCATCGTCATCGAGCTGAGTGTCATTGAGCTCCAAGATTATTGCACATGGATCGAGTAAACAACATGCCGCCATTTTGTCTCCGCTTCGGTATTTCGTAGGCCGCTAAAATGCACCTTCTCAATTAAAACCAACATAATAAGGCCTCACATCGTTGATTGAATAGGAACATCACACAAAACACAATAAAGTGGGGGTACAATCGATTACGAAGCTGAAGTGAACAGTGATTTATTCCTGGAGCTACTGCTGCTTTTTTGTGTAGCTGCCATGTTTTGAGAACTGGCAAATAGGAGACTTCATTGATGGCTGACGTCATCGGGCGGGAATTTGAATCAGCAGAAATAATTAAAAGGCAGGTAGCGCCCTCTCCTGTTAAAATTTTGAACTTTTTCTCAATAAAATAGTTTTTCAAGAATTTTATCTTAATATTAAAGCATATTTCGACTAATTCTGCTGCTCCTAGGCCGATATAGGCCAGTTTCCTTCATGCGCTCTCGCTCGCAGGAAGTAGGTCGAATGGCGACAAATTTTGTTTTGAAAGTAGAGTTTGACCAGAAGTATCCAGAAATGCAAAATTGAAGTCTCTAGGTCTTACGGTTACAAAATGTGCACCATGGGTTTAACGGACGGACGGACGGACGGACGGACTGACAGACAGACGCCACTGAGCAGCTTGTTTGACAAGCTCAGCTGACTTTGTCAGCTGAGCTAATAATACCTGGTGAAATTCAATTCCACAGCCGGTCACCAATGTAACGGGAAAGCCGTTCCGAGCGGTCCAGGTGTCACTAGAGACAGAGACAAAGGCACAATCAGGAAGACATTTCTGAATTCTTCAGGCAGGGACTTTCAAAAGGGATCAGGGCCATGGAGAATCGGAGGATATGAGTCAGGAAGATGAAGATGCTACTCTACCACAAAGGACAGACACTTATATGTGATTATAGATTTTTTTTTAATATCAACACTTGACTTCAACTTTTACAACTATTTACAACTACACAAATACAATGACACAACATGGAACTCTTTAAACACAGCAATCAGCGCTTGGTCTGATTAAAACACTCCCCAAACAATCTCATATTTACAGTAACTGGTTGAGAGTAGGATATTGACTCATGTCAATATCTTCGCCTTCTATAAGACGGACTAAGAGTTCAATTAACTCGTCCAAAAACTCAACTAGATCTTCTAGTTCTATAAAAGTGCCAATGATGATGATATCATCTGGATATATGTGCACACTTGGTGCATTCAGGGGAACCGAAGGTTCTGGCATCTTTAGAATTGATTGTTTACCTCCCTAGAAATACCAATAGATTAGATAGGATTGCTCAAATATAACCCTCCGGGTTTAGGAGCTGACTCAAGTCAATTTGGAGTTGGTACAACCAAAAAGATCAAGGGTACTGCCTTTGCTTTGTCTATAGATTAATCAAAGTACATTTATCCTCATGGATAACCAGCGCTGCTTTTAGCAAGCTACACAATGCATGAACATGTGCGTGAAGAATCTGACAGAATGTAAGACAGTACTAACCTTACCTAAATGATAATTCTCAGTGTACTAGTAAGAGTTCTACTAGGAGAACCGCTAGTTGGCTAATTGGTCTAATTGATGTAATTGGTGTAATTGGGCCTGGTGTGCAGGCAATCTGATTGTTTTGAGGCTTACATGAGCTTTTATACCCCCTACGGGGTCCTTCCACGGGCTACCCCGTCCCCAGATAATTCACGATCCTTGAAAGATGCTCGAAGTTTTGAAAGATGCACCAACTTTAGGCACAATTTGTGACCACACTTCAAAATCCAGAGCTTTGAAATCGACATCCCCAGATGCTATAAACATAGTTTTACCACATGAAACACTTTAAAACACTTTATGCTCAAAATATCCTGCTTTTGAACCACTTTAAAACTTACAACACGTGAAAACAAAGGTCCAGCTTCCAAACAAATTGATGAGAATGACGTCATCAAACATGGCGGACAAATTTACAAAAGTCCGAAATTGCACCCATAAAAACACTTATTACAAATACACAGTTACTTATAAACTTACCAGGAAGCTCTAGATAAATTGGTCCTAAGGAGACAAAGGTCTCTCCAAAGTTTGATGATCTAACACCACACAGTTTTGTGTAAAATTGTCTTCAAACACGAAAATCTGCTCCGGTAAAAATCTTCTAGGTACACATAAAATGCAAACCCGGAGAACGAGTACTGACGGCACAGCGGTTGTATGTACAATGCGGACTTAAACAGGTCCGAAGACGAAACGAAGGAGCTAAAGGTTAATTTTGTTACAATAGAATATGTCATTTTCATTTGGAAAGAGAGTTGAGCAATGCCATATCCTTCGTGTCTTCGGCTGCTTGGCCTGGTTATTTAACCAAGCAAATAATACTGGAAACTGGCCAGGGGAGTTCTTCACTGACTGTCATTTTCTACCGAATAAACATCTTGACAGCCTGCCGTACTTCATCACTCTAGAAAAGACACCACCACAGTCTGCTTCGTCTCATCAGCTTCTGTTATCTCCAAGAAAAAGAAGACTGGGTAAAGGGCTACGTAAACTCTACAAAGTGGCTACATCAGGTAATTATTTCCACTTTCTCTTGAATTGGACTTCACATGTCATTCCAAAAAAGGACATTTTTCTCTTTTCTCCAATCTCGAAAACTGCGGTTACCTGATGCTGATGAAAAGAAGAAAACTGTAGGGGCGTCTTTCCTAGAAAAGTGTGTACCGCAGGCCGCCAATTTGTTGATTTGGCCGAAAACGACAGTCAGTGAGAAACACCCAGTTTCAAGTATTCTCTGCTTCGTAAAAACAACCAGTCCCCAACAGCCGAGGCCAGCTACCATTTGATTCGAAGGACATGGCATAGGTCAGCTCTCGTATCAAATGAAAATGATTTATTCTTTGAACCGCATTTTAATAAAACGCTTATGTACCGAACTTTTGGAAGTCGGTTAAACGTGGACTGTTGAGAGGAAGCAGACTGGTGGCATCTTTCCAAGAAAAGCGTCAAGTTATTTCATTTTAAAAGCATGCTTAGTCGCGACACAAGGTGTGCAGAAATGTTCATCCTGGAAAAAAAATCATTGGAATTGGCAAAAACGGTCTAGACAACTCCCACGCTGCAAAAACAGACTGAGCTGTAGATTACCTGTTTATTTAGCGTTCATTTCCATGCCGATATGCGGTGAACATACACAATTCGGAGATGGTGAGTTTCCAACTTTTGTCAAATCTGTGCTGATCTTTAAAAAATTATAAAGTAAAGTTTAATCGAAAGCATACTAATCATTAGACTACTTTTGTTCAGCAGCTGCAGTGAGAGTCTCATGTGTTTGCAGTCTCTCTAATGTTTCCCTTCATCAGGGTTCCTTCTTGGACTTGAAGTAGTAGTCGAATCGTGCAGCTCCATTACTAAAGAGAAAAAAACAACATAAAACGGCATTGCAGTTGTATTAGGAACCCTAAAATGTATGTATGATACAATTCAAGAGTTCAGAGAGAAAAAAAATAATTTAATTTTCGAAAAAAGATTTGACCAAGAGTCGATTAAAATTCACCCTCGATCAGGTCACTCTCGATCAGGTCTTGTTTGAGTAAATTCTGTTATTTCTCTGACTCATCCCAAATATTTTTGTAATAAAAATGGCGTCTTATTATAGTACATGATCATTAATTCCGATGGGATTATTCGAGTTTGCAATGAGAACAGGTTTCGCCTGGCTGCTTACCCGATATAATCAAAACCAAGTTTGTCTTCCTTTTCCGGTAACGAGGCCAAACGAATACAAATCAAGGCCACTAAAAAGACAGTTATCTGAAATCATAGAGATTACTGGACTTAATATGTCCACATGTGCGAGCAAAACAAAAAAAGTCAAATATTCTAACACTGCGTTTTGAACAAGCTGATCTACATTTTAATTTAGTAATGAAGTCATCATCATTAATGCAGGGGGAATGTTTTGTAAGCTAGCCAAGCTGTGAGCTTTACTTGACTTCCAGTTTCAAGGACACCACCGTTAGCATACAATTGACTCTTGAAAGCATATCACGCCAGTTAATTTGAACAGGACATTAAAAATCCCCCAATTCCTGATCATGATACTGGGTGTCCTTTACGGCGATCGAAAGTTTTTTTATATCATGCCGCTGCAGCGCAACGTCCTTCAAGATCAGAGTTTTCATTTGAAAAACCCTGATAAGACCACTTTAAAGTTGAAGGGTTAAATAAATATGCGTCCAGAGAACAGTGTATAACATATCAAGACGGAAATGTCGCACAGTGCCGGAGTTTTAAAATTTCAGGCACTGGACTTGATCAATTGTGGCCATCTTGGATATCGGCACACAGAGACTCAGGTGTTTGATAATCCTACGTCATATAGTGCGTCATCAGTTCAGACTCTAAGTCATATTCGGGCCGAATTAGTGCCAATAGTGTCAATATTGCCTCTCACTCGATGTGCACCCTACTGTGTCTGCAGATAATGCATCGCTTTTGATTTGTGCACTGGGGGTAATGGGATCAGTAGACGATCCAAATGCAAATAATGGATTATTCCTGAGAGCTCGGCTTCGGGAATGTGTGTTGTCCCGCCAGCTTTAACGTGTGCCACCTCTATTCCCGGGGGTCAATGTGCTTCCCACTTCCGGTGGTTCTCTTATTAACCCCTGGACATATCCAACAATAAAAACTATGTGATTAGTTGACGACAATTTACATAAAATATCGATCACATGTCATTTTCTCATTAGCAAATAATGATGAACACATAAAATTTTGATTTTGCTTCTAGTAATCAGATGAACAGCAAGCCAAGCCTCCTATGGGTTGAATTCTCGCTCTTGACTTGGTTAAGATTAAAAGCATTAACTTCCCCCCATATGGCAAAAAACAATCAATTGTATTGAAATATTTCATACGACACTATCTAGAATATCAATGACTAATATTTACCATTTGGTGCATGATTATTGTGAATTAACAGCAACAAAAACTTGTTATCATGATTAAATGACAGCCACGTGGATTTGTTTGTATGGTGGTACTGTTTTAAGCAGGTGGCAAAATATTATATCACGATAAGCGACAAAGAATTTTTTTTCGATGTTCGTGTCAGGTATTTTGATTTATGTCTACCATAAACGTGTTCTCAATTTAAAACTTATTTGGTGGGACACAAAAATGTTCTTGTCGTGTAGAAACAGTATTGACACGTAACGGCCAAGTAGACGGGTCAGGGGTCAGATATACTACGTCGCCCCATAGTCTTTCAAAAACAAGAGTCAGGCAACTAGGGAACCAAAGCTCTCTCGGGTCACGCGTTGACCAAAACAATTCCGCACAACTAGAACTTGTACAATTCTTCGATCACCTCAACATAGCCATACCAAATGATCCGTTTTAAAGCAAACGTCAGCTTAATCAAATTCACTGATTTCTGTAAAACTATTTAGATATAGTGTCAAAGACAACATTGATATGAAAAGCGATATGTTTCGTCCTTTACTTTTCGCCAGTTTTGAGAAGTAGTGATGATACTGATTTAAGAATAATTTTCGAAAAGCGTTTTCTACTCCACCTCATCACATATATTTGTGGTTAGCAGTTTAGTTTGTTGTCGGTGCTAAATGGACCATCTAGTGGTATCATGTGATTCATTTTGTTGTCATCTAATGTAATATTCATATCTTGTCAATTTGACCGACGACACCGACAGCAGGTTTCATTTCGCGTTCGAGGTAAACAATTTAAAAAGTGTGAACAATTGCTAGTGTCTCGCATTTTTTGGTCAAACCTTAACATGTTTAGAAATCACATTTATCATTGACATTTTCAAATTTGATGTCACTGTTATCTAATAGGAAATTTGATTGTTTTGTTATTTTGAAGCCCAGTTTTCTGGGTTTTTTAGATTAGAAAACGAGCTTGTTTTGGCGAAGTGGTGTGAGGTATACGTACATTCGAATATTGTTGAATATTTGCCATTTGGCTTTATGATGTGTATATTTTGAGTCATTTCATAAGATGCAATAGTATGTGCCTGTCACAAGTTTAACATTGATTACAACCTAAATCATACCGCATGTACAGAGTATATTTTTTCGTTGAATTTTTGGTGATTCAATTATTGTTTTGCACCTCAGGTCAGTTTTCAGCTGAATTAAAATGGGCTTCATCATGGCTTCCAGTTATTTGCCCGAGAGAGCTGTTGGATCAAAGGAAACATGCCGTGACCTGACTCTTTATTTGAAAGACTCTGGTCACCCCCAGAATCTGGTGGTGACACAGCATGTGAGGTAGGGGTGTTTTATTCTACCAGGGCCTATGGTGCAGCCATTTTGAATTGCTAATCAAGAAGTGCCCGGATGGAGAGGTTGCTATTAAGGGACAATATAGGCAGCAGCGAGGCAGGCAAGATAAAGTTACACAGAGCCGCCTATAGGGGTCTCTCACATCTCACAGTCGGGTCGAAATGATTCACGCTTGTACGAGCGATGTATTTAGTGCTTAGTTTGACAGGATCAATGGCCGTTACTGTGTATACTAGTCACTTGAAGAAGGCCGAATTAGTTCTCTCCTCCTGCTTATAGTTCCCCTTTAACGTGCCTGTCCGGGCGCCTGAGTAAAATCCAATGAGTTCCATGCATCGAGATGACAAATAATTGAATCATGTCATCATAAAGGCCACTCAATGCAATGTATTTAACTGCTTTAACTCAGGGTTTTTTAAATGGCATAAGTGTGTAAAAACTTGCAAACCCTCATCTTTGCTTTGAAATCGGGTTTTGCAACTTGCACTTAAATAGGCAGCAGTGCCTATTTAGTTGCCCAGTGAGTTGATCGACAGTACCAACCGATTTTTATAGGATAAAACAAGAGATACATAGCTTCTATGTCTACAATGTACGTAACTGAAACAACATATGTTTACAGAATGTGGCATTGTCGACAGTTTTTCTCCCCTTAGCCATGTTAGTCCTTGACTTCACAGGGGGTTACCATTATTCTGCTGCTTAACATTTTGCTATGTAGACTTAGCCTAGAACCTACCGGCATTAGTACATCCACTTCATGGACTAATTTACTGATAGCATATTCGGAAACCATTTCACCACTGCCCGTAATCTGTGCCTTTTTCCTGAGGTACTTGCTTACCCACTCTCTGACGTATGAATCTGTAGGCATTAAACCGGTCAGATCCTTAGCAGTTCCTGTTTGAGAAAAAAAGTGTTTTTTTGGTGAAAGCTGAATTGAATGAACAAAATTGCAGGTGTTTTTTACTCTGAACGAGCACAAATCGACTGTGATATCAGCTATGCAAGTGCCCCGAATACACTTCTTGAGTTTCTGTTGACTGCAATAGACGTTTTTACAGGTTGGGAGTGATATTACGTGACCATTCGCTTTAAAAAACCATACTCACAAACAGCGAGACACGTTTTTACGAATACGAATATACATGTATTCGCGCGATTCTGTTATGAAAACCGATAAATGCCATCGGTTCTACTCTATGCAATGAAACGGGAAAACGTTTGCATCTTCAAGTTTGTATACGTATACACAGTGTCGTCCATCAAGCTGCTCGTTTGGTCTCAGAAGCAAGACAGAAGGGTTTCAGTGCCAGGTATTTGTTTTTTCACCCCCCCCCCCCCCCCCCCCAACACACACACTTTGTTAATATATTAATGTTGCCATAAGCGTAACCCCCATTAAGTCCTTCACAAGGATGTCGACCTTTTGAATCAATTGTTGATGGCAGTTTTGTAGAACGTAAGTTTCAAATTGGCGGCTACCAGTTCCGATCGTACATGCAAGAGCACTGTAAGTATGTTTCACGAGAGCGTTGCGTGTCATTCCACGGTTTTTTCTCTTGACGCCTGGATTTCAGTAATAATAAAACCGTTGACAAAAGTTACAAAAGCAGTTCGTCGACACCGTGCACGGAGAAGTAGGATGTTTTCAAAATCCTGGCTTCAAGGCGGACGAAATAAAGGTTTATCTCTTTACAGCATGCAAAGAAAATTATATCATATCTAGGGACTTTCAACTGTGCAAAAGAAAACTTGAATGAATGAATCTTACCAGAGTGAACTGAGGCAAGGTGGTAGCCAATTTCATATGCCACTGAGCTGAATCCGGCCCATTCATAGTCCAGGAAAATGACACGATCTGGAAGGATCAGTCAGAAATAAAGGCAAATCCAGTGGGTGGGGAGTAACATGGAAATTAGCAATAATAGCTCACAGTGTTTAAAACTAGAATCTACTTTGATTAGTTTCCTTTTATACTTCTCAACAAGGTTACAAGTAATACATGTGAAAACTTTGTAGTGTGTGCATGTAGTAGTATTCGGTGGATAAGACCCCTTTGATGCAGGCGTGTCAGTTTATAATAGATCATGACCGTGATTTATCTGTCATCCCGTAATCATTTCAGGCTTGGTAACCATTGAAATGTGATGTTGGTTGGAACAGTTACAGAACATTCCATTCTATTTTATTGTTAGAACTGTCAAAAGTCTATCAGCACAGTTCAACAGTTCTAGAAACTGTTCCATACCACATCAAACCCAATGGCTGGGGGGGGGGGGGGGGGGGGTGATCGAATGACATTCGAAGGGATATGGATATGGGGTTCTTCTTTGCGAGATTGCTGCCCTTAAGTTATCCCGCACGCATGGCGTATTTACGCGGTGGAATTTACACCAAATAACACCCGGCTGAAAGCCGTCTGATGACATACTGCACTGGTCGGGATATGATGGAAGGGCAGATGATTCATCCACTCTACATGTCCCAAACTAAATGTCCCCAACAACTAGAGCAGCAGTTAGAATTATCATGTCTGATGATTGCGCAGCCCGTGGCCAAAAAAGTGTCATCATCATTTTGTCAAACTGCAGACAAACTCGGTCAAAATTTATATTTTTCCTACAAGATTTAATTGTTTAACTCTGCAATGTGAATTACTTTGATTTTGTATGCCTATATCCCTGGTAAAATCTTTAACAGCACTGAAAATGACATCTGCCAATTTCTATCGAGTGCGTGCTTACGTCCTGTTGACAAGACCTATTACAAAACTGTGACTATGTTATCATTATTTCAGCAACAAGCACCTTCTGCGATTACTGGAGTATCTGTCAAGGATGGGCTTTAAGAGGCAGAGATACTGGGTGAATTTTTCTAAAAATTTTACAAGCCCGAAAATCTGAAATAAAATAAAGCATGCTGATTGTTAACTTATATCAATGATATATCTGGGGTCAGTAGCAAATATTGAATAAATGAAACAGTCTTTCAGGTTCCTAATTATGAGAAACAAAATTATTTTTTTTGTGCAAAGAATAAGCAAATCGATTGACTTTTATCTGCCCAAAACATTATCAGAGAGTGAAAAAGGGTCATTGCTAGGACAAGCTGGCATTGCAGAAAAAATTCACCTACATGTAAATATATAGTTTATGAGTATGGTGATTTTATTTACAGCTTTTTCAATTTTTTTGATGGGCTTAATCATGAGGTTTTGAAAGGAACCAGTTTTGGACCCACCTTGCACTGAAGGCCAATGCCCAGACATGGGCATAGGCCTACAAATCGGGAATCGGGAATTTCATTAGATACTCATGAAGCATGGTGACTCAACAGCCAGCATGGCCAAGAACAGCAATGTAAGAGCTTAGTGAAATGACATGTTATTCATAATAGCTTTATGCTGCGTAATTGTACAGCTAATTAGGCCTACCAGAAATGTTGGTGGTGTGAGGTTTGGGACAAAACCACACAGGAAGTTGGTGGAAGGAGTTATGTGTGTGTTGGTTTAGTGGTATATATGAAAATCAATCTATGCGCGCTCTATTGGAATATCCTGGCACTTTGTACTCCTCATGACCATCACACTCACTCACGAGCGGCAGTTTTGGCCAAAACAGATGTGCAAATGTGTCTTCTGCTGAAAGCATTTCTTAGTAATGTTTAAATTGCCCATTACAATCCTCCAAAAACTGTGACCGCGAGGTAGGGGTTGAAAAGTGACAATTTCGTTCAAAAATTGAGAAAACGCAAGCAAGAGGTTTTTTTGAACTCATCTATTTTTGGTACTTTGCAATAGTAATGACTTGATACCGATACATTTATGTTGAAGGTGCAACATGAGTCTAAAACCCAGGGGCACAAATCCGGGCAAATTAACATTTGGTGTACGCAATCGCAGTCTTATAGGCAAAGACCTCTTTAGATATAAATTTCCGTATTATAAGTGATATTATTTCAATTGACTCATTCACACTGGGATAAGCTTACCGTTTCCAGACTGATATACCAAGTTCGTAATATTGATATCGTTATGGCAGAATACAGGCTTCATGTGCAGCTTGACCCATATCTTCTCTATATTCTTAACTTCTTCAAGAAGTGTCTCGTAGGTAGGTATTCTCGAACGAAACCTGGAAAGGGACAGTCATACAATCTTTAAAATCTTTAAAATCATCCTTCAATTAATCAAGTGCTAACCCCCCCCCCCCCCCAAAAAAAAGAGGGGACCCCTCGCTGAATAAGCTTTCTAGAGAGTTATATGAAGAGGAACCAGCTTCTCAGATCACTAGTTACAGCCACTTACTTACCTGATGGAGTATTGTTTTTAAATGTTTTAGGTTTTGCATGCGGTAAAATCCTGCATTATAATCTTTTATTTAGTCTATTTGCTGAAATTGAAAATGTGAATGCTTTCTTACATGTACATGTATATGAAGATATTTCAAAACTTAACTTAAATCTTGATCCAAATCAGGAAAGTCCTTCGGCCAGTCCTGCAGTAGCTTGTACATATACATAACAGGCTTGTTAATCCAGGTATCAAGTCCTGAGTTTATGGCTGCTTGCTGGACACGTGGGTCGTGCCATCTCAACATTTCATCAATGATGAGGCTGAAAATATACAGGAAACACCCAATTTAATTTCAAAACCAACAGCAAAGATGATCGATTTTGCAGCTTATTTGAAAGAACGAGTCAGCATGGTTCGTATACTTACTCAACGAGGTATTTAGCTTTGTGATCATCACAATCCCATTCAAAAGTTCGACCATTTAGGAAATCGTAACATAAACCTGTTTTGAAGCTACACAGTAACTTCGGTCCTAGTCCCAATCTGGATAATAATGCCGTGCATTCCTTTTCTTTCTGTCTATCATGAAGCAACGAAAACGATTCGCCGAAGATTCTGACCATAACTCCTGGGTTTTCGGTATCGGAGGGGTCACGACATAAAAGAAGCCGATTCACAAAGCCACCGCCCAGTGACTGGAAAAGAGGGCATATTTTAGAAATCATTAAATAAAATCGCGATATGCACTATAAAACGGTACTGTTAGAAGGCCTAGGCCTCATTCTACGGAGAACATTGAGATAAGTGCGACGAAACCAAAGCTGTCAGGGAGTAATAGAGCCGTCATCACTGACTTTCAAACAAGGAAGAAGTGATGCGCCGGCCGGGAATCGAATTGGCAGGCATTTTGTAAGTCCTTAAAGGACCGTTGGCACTATTAAGGGCAATATTACCCAGCTATCGGCTGCCCAGTCACCTCCTGTTCTACATTAGTAGTTTCCATCAACAAATTGCACAAAAAAGGAAAAATTCCAAATCTGACTGAGTTATTGCGCTATTCCGATGCTGACTCCGATTTGAGTTAGCTCTCCACGCATCGACTCTTTCCACCACGTGGAACGATGCACTATAAGGCGTTTCCTGGGGCTAGGATCTACCCCTTGACGTCATGGTACTGATATCGATTTTTCCGACGTCACGCTGATAGTGCTTGATGACCCCGCAACTGCGACGATAAATTGAAATGACGTCGGATCTCGGCGTGCACTCACGTGGCAGGAAAGGTCTTTCGCGCCAGGACTTGCGCGTACTGAAAATAACAAATAACGCGTTTTTCTATCTAAGAGCTGAAACAAAATGGAAAAGCATTAAACACGTTCAGAAAAATAGTTTACTGATGAACCAGATGAAGAACAATTAACATACTGCAATAAATGAAATGGCCAGGGCCATTGTACTGACCTCATGTGGAGGAAAGATAGATGAAGAGCAAGGTATTGTGTCATGTAGTGTCAGGTTTGATGTAGGTCAAAGCAATTACCATTTCCCCAAAATGGCCAATTTACAGTACATTTGACCTCTGTGACCTTGAAAAGTAGGTCAAATCAAAAAAGACCCAGGTGACACATTGAATGGTTGTTAGAATTAGATGTACCTATGATATAAAATTGGTGCCAATCGGGCAAGTAATTAAGGAATAATAGCATTTTGAAGAATTTTGGATTTGGCCCACTCCCTGGAGGCCAAAGGGCAACTCAGATCGGACCAAACTTCGGTACTTGAGATCACCTGACCAAGGGGTACATGTGTGCTTAATTTGTGATCAATAGTCATTGCGGTTAAGAAACGTGCCATAGTTACGGCCTGACTGCCAATTTACGCCATTTGACCTCTGTGACCTTGAAAAGTAGGTCAAATTAAAAACCTGTGTGTCATATACTGTATGGTGGTTAGATGTACCCATGATATCAAATTGGTGGCAATCCGGCAAGAAGTTAAGGAATAATCACATTTTTAAGGTTTTTGGATTTTGCCCCCTGATGGTCAAGTGGTGAATCATATTGGACCGAACTTCGGTCCCTGAGATCACCTGACTAAGGTGTACATGTGTACCAAATTTGGGATCAATAGTCATTGCAGTTTAGAAACGTGCCATAGTTACATCCTAACGGCAAATTTACGCCATTTGACCTCTGTGACCTTGGAAAGTAGGTCAAATCAAAAACCCGTATGATATGTGATGTATCCTTGCTAGGAGTACGTACCATAACATTTTATTTGAAAACGGATCATTGATCAGAGACATATAATACTTTTTATGTTTTCAGTTTTGGCCTCCTGGTGGCCAGGTTATGAACCAAACCGGACCGAAATTCAGCGTCAGTGTACCTCTGACCTAGGGGGTCAGGTGTACAAAGTTTCAAGTTCATAGCACTAGCGGTTAAGAAACGTGCCACAGGATACGACGACAACGACGACGGACGACGGGCTCAGGACTATTGTATAGACTCCCCTAACGGTGAGCCAAAAAGCCGACCATTCCTTTAAGCTAGGCACATAATCCGACACTGCCTTAATGTGTTTCTTCGAATGAAACGTAAAGGTTAGTTGAAATTAGTTCCTATGCCAGAACAAGCAAAATAACCAACCATACAGTGGAAGGAAAATTAGGATGGACCCCTCTAGTACCTGATAAAAGAAAAAAAATAAAACACGTCTGTCAGGACCATGTAAAGAATGGACTTACTGGACTTTGCGCAACGAAACGAAACGAGCGAAATGGGGGAGCGACCGTTATGTTTTACCCCGGTACGTCACGATCGATACATGGTATCCGTCACCAGTATGGATGTGTTTTCCATTATGAATACGTGTTTTTAAAAATCAAAATCATGAATTTCCTTTCCATTAGAAGAAAACGATGACGACGTTTTAGTTTAGGAGCCTAAGTTTTTTGGTCCCAATTGCCAAAAATGGCTGAAAAGTCGATTCACCGGTCACAAATGGTCGAAAATGACCCCCAAAACTACAGACCCCCAACCTGGTAATTATCACGGTCAGCCCACAACAAAATTTCTATGGTTTGAAGATCTAACCCCGGGCTGTATTATCTGCCGGAAATTGATTTTCATCGGCACGTCTGGGAAAAATCTATGGGGCGCTAAACTTGACCAATTCAACTTTTTAATGCATTAGCAATTTGATAATAAATGTAGTGTGTACCCGTATTCGCTTGAGGTCTGGACTTAAAACTTTATTTACAAATTCACACCAAATTTCGTTTCAAAATTATTCTTTGTTTGGCACCAGGGGGCGTAGTGCAAAAAATATGAAACAGACGATACGGCCCGTAGTTTTGTTGATACGAATCGTTTCCTGTATGGCCGTTACAAGCCGTTGTCTGAATATGATGTGAAGCTGTTTACCGTTCAATGCTGCTCCCTCTGACGCTGTACCCGCAAATGTTCAATGAAAAAAATGCTGACAATGACTTACACGGCTTGTTCGCATCGTAAACATAGTGGTACCCGGGTTAACTGTCTTTGCGTTTGGCCTAATTTTACAACGATTACTCCCCATGTAACCACGATCTAGGATGGACAGGCTGTGTATTATGAATAGGAAAAGTCACCTAGGGACCGTTGCGTAGAATACTTTTTTGGCCAAATATTGCGCAAAGTCCAGTAAGCCTAAAGAATGTGCTGGAGACAGACATGAAAAGGATACTCAGTGACTTTTATTCAACACGGCCACATTGGGTTGGAAAAAAAGGTTTCCAGCAACAATAGACCTACCCGATCATTTGTTGCTGGTGCAATTGACGGTGTCCGATCAGGAGTGTATTATATACACCCCTATTAAATTCGTTTGCGATGAGATTTAGGTCCACCGTGGTCTGATAAATATCAATTCGCTTTCGCACCGTGCTTGAAATTAAGATAATGATGATAGGCCCGAAATGGTGCAAATGTATGCACGAAAGATGCAGCGTAGATAATTTGAGTATTTACAAGAAAGGACCATGAAAAAAAGGAAGTGGGGGAAAACACCGCCAACCGCCTACGGAACAGAGGTGCACCCATCACCTGCCAAACCGGGTATGGCAGCATAGCAATATTAGCCGTATCAGTGATACGCATAATTAACCGCCGAAAGTGCCTGAATTAAGACATCACCTTCAAAATAGGCAAGAGTGCCTTTTTAGGTTACAACAAAGACGGATTAGTTCAAAAAAACCTTTAACGTAAAAACCAGAAATATAACCTTTCTTTCGGCTGCTGTAGATCAGGCACCAGTCTACCGATTCAGACGATTGTTGTACCACTGAGCTGTATTTGCTCTTTACCACCAATGGCATTTACTTCTTAGTCTTTCAGTTAAGTAATTCGTCACCATGTTGCATTGTATGTAGAGCTGTTTTTACAACTGAGCCCAATTTCGAGGCAATGGTCCTATTGTGTTCTTTTATCCCCCTATTTGCCGCTAGTGTCCACACACATGAATAAGTAATGAGTGTTGCCATGGTAGAGCTTAGGCCAATCCAGTGGGTGGGTATTAATATGGAAATTAGCAATAATAGCTCACAGTGTTTAAAACTAGAATCTACTTTGATTAGTTTCCTTTTGTACTTCTCAACAACAAGGTTACAAGTAATACATGTGAAAACTTTGTTGAGTGTGCATGTAGTAGTATTCGGTGGATAAGACCCCTTTGATGCTGGCGTGTCAGTTTATAATTGATCATGACCGTGATCTATCTGTCATCCCGCAATCAATTCCAATCCAGGTAACAACTGAAATGTGATTCCTTTCTGTTGTGTTGTTAGAACTGTCCAAGTCTATCGAAACCTAAAATAATATGAAATAAAATAAAGACTGACGCTTGCTAACTTATCAAAAATATATCTAAGTCAGTAACAAATATTGAATAAATGAAACAGTCTTTCAGGTTGACAACTCTTTCTAATTATGAGAAACAAAATAATTTTTTGGTGCAAGGTATAAGCAAACCTGTTGACTTTTCTCTGCCCAAAACCTTATCAATGCGTGAATCAGGGTCATTGCTAGGGCAAGCTGTCATTTTGCAGAAAAAAAAATCACCTACATGTAGATAGTTTATGAGTAAATGGTGATTTTATTTGCAGCTTTTTCAATTTTTCCGATAAGCTTAATCATGAGGTTTTGAAAGGAACCAGTTTTGGACCCAACTTGCACTGAAGGCCAATGTACAGACATGGGAATAGGCCTACAAATTTATATGTTAAATGTTTATATGACAAATCTGTGGCCTTTCCCGGAATTTTATTAGATAATCCTGAAGTATGGTGACTTTTAACAGCCAGCATGGCCACGAACAGCGTTGTAAGAGCTTGGTGAAATGACATGTTATTCATATCACATGACTTTTCCAATCATCGATGGTTTGCAAACTCTATGCCACGTGTATAGCCGATAAGGCCTACTAGCAATCTTACAGCAAGTTGGTGGGAGAAATTATGTGTGTTGGTGTCGTGGTATATATGGAAATCAATCTATGGGCGCTCTATTGGAATATTTGGCACTTTGTACTCCTCATGACCATCACACTCATTCATGACAGGCAGTTTTGGCCAAAAACAGATGTGTATATATGTCTTCTGGTGAAAGCATTCCTTAATAATGTTCGGCTGTAAGGGGAGAGCAATAGCGTCATTTTGAGACCCTAACCATTACAATCCTCCAAAAACTGCGACCGCCAGGTAGGGGTTGAAAAGTGGCAATTTCATTCAAAAATTGAGGAAATCCAAGTTAGAGGTTTTTAAAAACTAATCCGACTTTGGTTACAATCAAATTGTATACATGAAGTAGCGGTTGAAATGACTTACTTGCAAAGTTATATCCCCGGTTCTCCATTCGGATTTGACCTCTGCAAGAACCTTCAATACGTCCTCAACGTCATAATCGACATCAATCTTCAAGTCTAGGTCCAGGATACTATCACACGCAGCTTCCATTGTATTTTGGCAATGTTTATTTCAATAGCTAGTGCTACATGTATATGTGTGCTCTTGTGGGTGTCATGCAGTATGCACATTATCTGCGTAGTCCAGAAATGGAATCGATATTGTCTTTATATAAAGCATGTTATGATGATTTAAGGAACATCTACTTACTGCCAGTTAAGTCTTTTGAATTGTAAGAACAACTTCTCAAGACAGCAAATCACATACATATACAAACTAACCTTTGGATATGTACTTTCATATCCAGTCTGGGAAAGGTAAACTCAATTATGATGAAGGATTTATAACCAAGATTTTGCGGAACTTTAAACACAGTTACCGTTGTGCCTTTAAGTAATCGAGGTCATCGGTACATGCAATCAATTGATCAATAACACTTGGCATTATTATTGAGGCCTATAGGTTGATAATTAAGATTTATCAATTGATGAGGACAAGCCATAATATTATCTGATAACAACCGCAGAAGTAGATTATTGCGTTTTGTAAACTCTTATTTCATCACATAATAACGTGTGACCAAAGCCTTAGTGAAATCGAGTTTATAAATTTAAGACCTATCAATTGAAAATTGAATTAATCCTATTATATAAGATATTCCAAACAACTGAAATGCTATTTAATCGACAACAGCAACAAGTCATTATTTGTGAACCCTACACACTCTATCAGTGTGTTAAAGGACCATTGGCATTAATAAGGGCAATATTACCCGGCCAGCTGTCGACTGCCCAGTCACCTCCTATGCTACATAAGTAGTTGCTTTCAACAAATTACAAAAAAGGAAAAATTCAAAAACTGACTGAATTATCGCGCTTTTCCGACATTGACTCCGATTTGACTCGATTTAGGTCTCCACGCAACCACTCTCACATGGAACGATGCACTTAGTAAGGCGTTTCCTGGAGCTAGGAACTACCCCTTGACGTCATGGTGCTGATATTGATTTTTCCGACGTCACACTGATGGGACTTGATGCGGCTGTTATAAAACGCGGATTCCGCGGAATTCCGCGGAAAAATCACAAAGCAGCCAGTAAATACGCGCATAATATTTAATGATAATTATATTATACAAATAACAACATAAATCATAAATCGGAGGCAAGAACTACCAGTTATCTGCACATTTCATCGGTCAGATTTTAATCCTCTGGAGCGCCATTCATGCCATTCCGATCGACTCTTCCCTCTTGCTTTTTTTCTTGGTGTTGATAAACTTTGCATGTTATCTTCGACACCACCGTGGTTCCTTCCCTAACGGAACACATTACGAGGCTGCTTTCAAGTGTGACTGTTGCCCGGATTGATGTACGTTACGGTATATGCCTCCTTCAAATATAAGTCGATGATGAACTGAATTCTGGTCTACGAAATTTTTTTAGGACAATCAACCTAACCAACCGAACCTAACCAACCATATGCGACTGCACATTGTAGTCTATTTTAAGCAATCACAAAAACTTACTTCGCGGCCCGTCTAGAGTATAAGGTTATTTCAAACTACAAGGTGCTTGTGATTTACGGCGCATACAGCGCACCATATAACGGGGATTCCCAACGACCTTGTCACCAGGAGTACTTCATGCGCACAACAATGCACACTACTAATATGAAAAATTCTCACCTGCGGTTCAGGTAGCCACCCTGTAGCCAAGTTAGATTTTTCCGCGGATTTCCGCGGAATCCGCGTTTTATAACAGCCGGACTTGATGACCCCGCAACCACGACGGTAAATGGAAATGACGTTGCGTCTTAATAGCGGGGTGACGTGTGTAACATTATGTGCCACACCCCTTTTACGGTTTCCCGGTTGCCGGTCCGGTTCTAAGTTCGGTTCGCGTCTTATACCAACCCGTTGTACATTACATGGCGTACAAATAGAAAGTTATATTTTGTTATGCTCTCGTTTTCATTCACTCATTCCACCTCAATACGCATCATGAAACATGGTGACAGCTGTATAAGAGAAAAGAACAATGTCTATACGTCCTTTTGATGCCTATGAAATGTATGTACCCGCTTGAGAAAGCGTAAAATATCGTGAACTTTGACGTCGCCTTGCCGGTGATTTCGTCGAGTCGTCGTTTGCACGTGTAGTGTACGTGTGTAGTGTACTTCCGCCCAAGGTTGAAAGATGCCTGAAGGAGATCCCGAGCCAGTTGTTGCTGCGGCGGCTGTTGTTACGCCGTTACCCTTGTCAGGGATAGCCCCTCCATCAAGTCGAAAACTGGAAGCTTTGGAAGCAGATGTGGATGAACTACATGTATAGTGTTGTAGCCAAGCTTGCAGACCAAAATGAACAGTTTCGAGTAGCTCTGTTTTTGCATAGCTATGCAGTTCGACGAAACCAAAGGTGAAGACAAGAATGTGTTGACGCACATTGTCACGAAGTTTGATGAACATTTTATTGGTGAGATGAATGAGACTTTTGAACGCTACAATTTCAATAAACGTGATCAAGAATCTTCTGAGTCCATTGAAAACTATGTCACAGCTTTACGTACGTTAGCGCAGACCTGTCATTTCTGCAATTGTCTTAGTGATAGTTTACTAAGGGATCGTATCGTACTCGGAGTGAAGGACACTCGTATCCGTAAGAGGCTGCTACAAGAGCGAAAGCTCACTCTCAAGAAATGTATTGACATCTGTAAATCAATGGAGGCATCTGCTGCTAATCTTAAAACAATGGGTGGCACTGAGAAGACTGATGCTGTGAACAAAGTTACGAAAACTCGTACTCGTAGTAGTAGTTCCTAGAAGCCTAGACAGGGCAGCTCTCATACGTCCGCGGAGCGAATTTCTTGTAAATTCTGTGGCTATGAACACATACTTGATAGAGAAAGTGCCCAGCATATAAGAAACAATGTAAACTGTGTAGTGACGGCCGTGGTTCAAAGAAGAAGGTGCATGCTGTTTCGCCAGATGTTGATTCCGAGTCCGAGTCCGAGTTTATCGGTAGTGTTAGTTTGACATTGGACCTTGTGAATGCTGTAGATAGCAAATGTCCCAAGGCTATTCATGCTGTATTTCTCGTTGACGAGAAACCTGTAAGGTTTCAGTTGGACTGTGGCGCATCTGTTAACATTATCCCTGCTAAGTATGTACAGGGTAAGAAACTTGAGAAGTGTAGTCAGTCGCTGCAGATGTGGAACAAGTCAATAGTGCTGCCTTTGGGTAAATGTCGTGTGATTATTAGGAACCCCGATACTCGAAAGAAGTACTCAGTTGAGTTTGTCGTCGTTGATGAACGATTTACTCCCTTGTTAGGCGCTCGTGCGATACAATAGATGAAGTTGATAACTGTTAATGAAGAAAACTTTCGTGTTGCTTCTTTAGTTGAGGCTGATCCACTCATAATGAAGTATAAGGAAGTGTTTGAGGGTGATGTTGGTACGTTACCTGGTCTAGTTCATCTGGAGGTTGATGATACCTGTGCACCCAAGATTTTGCCATCGCGTCGTACTCCCGTGTCTTTGAAGGACAAGTTTGAAGCTAAGGTTGAGGACCTTACTCGGAAGGATGTTTTGGCTCCTGTTGATGAGCCAACCCCCTGGGTTAGTCAGTACGTTGTGGCTACCAAGAAGTCGGGTGACTTGAGGATTTGTATCGATCCAGGACCTTTAAATGAGGCTCTGAAACGTGAACATTATCAGATCCCAGTTATTGATGACATTTTGCCAGAACTTTCAAAAGCGCGTGTTTTCTCTAAGGTCGATCTGAAAAATGGCTACTGGCACTGTGAGTTAGATTATGAGAGTAGTTTGCTCACTACTTTCCAGACCCCGAAAGGTCGTTACAGGTGGAAAAGACTTCCATTTGGTATGTCTGTCTCTAGTGAGATATTTCAGAAGAGGTTGTCTCAGGCTCTAGCTGGACTGCCTGGAGTCTATTGTATTCATGACGATATCTTCGTCTGCGGTTTCGGAGACACCGATGAGGTTGCATTTGCCGACCATGATGCTAACCTTGAGCGTTTACTTCAGTGTTGTGTGAAGAATGGGATCAAGTTGAGTCTGCCGAAAACTGAACTTAGAAAGGATGCTTTCATTTTCATGGGACACCAGATCACCAAGGACGGTTTGAAAATTGATCCGGACAAGTGGAGGGCTATCCAGGAGCTCGAAAAGCCCGATTCTGTGGAATCCATGCGTCGTTTTCTTGGGTTTGTGAACTATCTCGCTAAGTTCTTACCCAAACTCTCAGATGTCCTTGCGCCTTTGAGACATCTTACCGTCAAGGATGTGCCGTGGTTGTGGACTGAGAAGCATGACCAAGCGTTTGATGAGGTGTAACGTCTTGTCACCACCGCCCCTATGTTAGCATACTTTATTCCGAAAGAACCTCTTGTCATTCAGTGTGATGCAAGTTTAAAGGGTTTAGGTTGTGCCCTACTGCAAAATAAGAAACCTGTCGCTTATGCTAGCCGAGCATTGACTGAAACTGAGACTAGATACGCGCAGATCGAGAAAGAGATGCTGGTCATTGTCTTCTCTCTCGAAAAGTTCAATCAGTACACATACGGACGTCATACAATCGTACACAGTGATCATAAGCCCTTAGAATCTATAGTTAAGAAGCCCTTAACTAGAGCTCCCAAGCGTCTTCAAGGGATGATTCTTAGGACACAGAAATACGACTATGAAATTGTGTACTTGAAGGGCAAAGAAATGCACATTGCGGACATGTTGTCTAGGTCATATTTGCCCAATGAGGAGAAAAGTCATGTTGAGTTCGAGCAGATCAGTATTGCTGAGTTTCTGCCTATCCGTTCTGAGAGGCTGTCAGAAATCCGTCTTGAGACTGCCGAGGATCCAGCCCTCCGATGTCTGAAGGAGATTGTTCTACACGGATGGCCAGAACGTAAGGAAGACCTACCGCCGAAGGTAGTGCCGTTCTTCCATATCCGCGACGAGATTACTGTACAAAGTGGACTCTTGTTCAGAGGAGAAAGTGTTATCATTCCTTATAGGCTGAGGAACGAGTTCAAAAAGCTAGTTCACTCCTCGCATCTTGGAGTGGAGTCCTGTCCCAGAAGAGCCAGAGAGTGTCTTTACTGGCCGGGTATGACAGGAGAACTGAAGGAGTTCATAATGCTTTGTGACACTTGTCGTGAGTCAGGGTCCTGCCAGACCAAAGAAACGTTAGTTTGTCATGAGTTGGCCACTAGGCCATGGCAAAAAGTAGGTGTTGACCTATTTGAACTTGATAGTAACGACTACATGGTTACAGTCGACTACTATAGTAACTTTTGCGAGATTGGTAGGCTCAGAAGTACAACTAGCCTGAATGTGATCAGAAAGCTGAAAGCTCACTTCGCTAGATTTGGTTGTCCAGAGACAGTTGTAAGCGATAATGGTGGACAGTTCGATTCTCAGGAGTTTACAAACTTTGCTGTAAAGTGGGATTTTGAACATCAGGTGATAAGCCCACGACATAGTCAGAGCAACGGAAAAGTTGAGGCTGCAGTGAAGGCTGCCAAGAAAACCCTGCGCAAAGCAAAACGCTCTGGTACTGATCAATATCTTGCTGTTCTTGAAATCGTAACACCCCAACTCAAGGACTTGACACCAGCCCAGCTCAGAGACTTCTCAATCGCCGTATCAGAACTCTATTGCCTGTGAGTGCTAAACTGTTGCAACCAGTCAATCCAGAGTTACAGTCTAAGATGAAAGAAAGCCAGAAATGTCAGGCTCACTACTACAATAAGTCTGCCAAGAACCTACCATCACTGAAAGTAGGAGACACTGTCGGGATGAAGCCTTTCCGTAAAGGAGACAAGAACTGGAGAAAGGGAACCGTCATCTCAAACCAAGGAATTCGGTCTTACGAGGTCGAAACGGAGACAGGAATGTTTCGTAGGAACCGCGTCGATTTGAGAAAAACACCTGAAATGCCAGTTTCGCATCAGAACGAGGAATTCTAGTGGACACCGGTTCAGAAATTGTGCCCGAAAC